>NC_137019.1:22075532-22408032 GCF_032717465.1 Coenobita brevimanus | reverse complement strand
CTAATATTTTTCTTTGCAACAAGACTTTTGGATTCTTTTCTCACTGACAAGCTTATCAGTGTTAGGAGTGGTACTTGATAATGCACAATAAATATCGCTTTCCACTGCAAGCCGATTCCTCTGGACTTAATGCGTAACAAACATGAAAATCTGCTCTCACACATGGAAGTTGATGCAAATGGCAGACGACTTCTGACTGCATATGTTGACAGATCTGTGTAAGTACCAATCATACTGGAATAATCAATAGAAATAATACAATAAAATGAATAGCCAATTATTTATTTTGATGAAATTTTTCGTACTGAATTTTCAATAAATTTAAAACTATATTCACCAATCTCCAGTTTATTACCAAATATAGTGAACGTCCTGTGGACCACCCAAAAAGTCACCATGGACCACCAGTGGTCCATGGACCACCAGTTGAGAACCACTGATCTAATGCAATTCTCCAGTCAGCATAGCACCTGCTTCATCTGCATGTGTGTGGTCCCGCCTCCTGCCAGCATTCAGTGACCATTAATGTCCAGCAGAGCAGCCCATAGTGCTAAAACACCTTCCTCCTTCATATCATGAAGACTTCCTCCCCCTGTCTGTCTCATAGCACTCCCTATCCTAATACAACTTCTCTTAGTCCTGACCGTGTCAATATCATCAAGCCCATCTCTGGTGCGTCGCCGCCATTAAAGTAATTCAGCAACCTGCTGAAAACACCAGGTGGTTCCTGCCATGCCCAGATAGCTCTTGATGCCCCTTGGCACAGGTAAAATAGTGAAAAAAAAAAAAAAATCAGCCACAACACTTGATTGACTGAGTATTTATTGTTGCAAAGGGTACAGCGTACTTATACAACAAAAGAAGGCGGCGTGTCTTGCCACACACCTCCTTCAGCAAATACAGGTATATACACTCAGTGGTTATAATAATAATCGTGGGCGTTGCTACCCTCCCTTTAGCAAATCTCAACTCTAATATGTGCCATGTGGTGTAAATGAATTTATAAGAAATAGGGGTGAGTAGTAGTAATATCAGCTATAGTATGTGTATAGTGTGTGCAATGAAATGTAAATGAATTTATAAGATGTATTACATACAGGACTGAGAATTAGTAACAGAGAGGTATAAAAGTGAAGCAAGGCTGAGTGTGCCACAGCCCAAGGTGCCGACATCGCACCGTCTTATCAGTGCGTCGTTTGGGGTCCGTAGGTAATGGCCAAAGCAGTCTCTCCCTCTCGCTCACTCTCTCTCAACTTCACTGCCTTTTAGTTATTTATCTGTTCATATACAAGTCGTTGAGTGGTGCGTACTTGTGTTTTCATTTTGACATTGCCTCGATTGGTATGTCTGTCAGCGTCTATGGGTAGGTTGTGGCGGACGTCGGCAGTGCTGCTACGATTAAAAAAAAAAAAAGTATACACGAGATACGGTCCAGCGTCCACTGGGAAGGTAGAATCAAAAACTTTCTAGGGCTCCGGGAAAACTGGGAGGTAGAATCAAAAACTTTCTAGGGCTCCGGGAAAACCTCCCCCTCTACGACAGTCCATTGCAACCTTTTCCCGATATATATATATATATATATATATATATATATATATATATATATATATATATATATATATATATGTGTGTGTGTGTGTGTGTGTGTGTGTGTGTGTGTGTGTGTATACCGGATGGGCCAAAAGTTCCTTTACCGTAATATTATTTGATTAACATTATTACAACTAAAACATGGACACTTTTCAGTTTCCAAATTAATTTGGGTGCAAGATGGTGCACCTCCTCACAATCGTAGGAATGTGCGAGAATTTCTCAGAAACACTTTCGACACATGGGTTGAATGAAGGGGTACTGTTGAATGGCCTCCAAGGTCACCTGACCTGAATCCATGTGACTTCGCAGTCTGAGGGATGATGAAAGAAAGAATAACAGCAAAATTTGACAACTTGAAAAATGGTTATGAGATGAGAAAAATTTCCCATCCAGTGTCTGAGAGGTGCAAATTCTGTTAAGGGGATGAAGGAGGTCATTTTGAACATTTAACTTGATTTTTTTTATTTACCTGATGTATACTTTATTTACTTGAAATGTAACTGGTGTACACTTTATTTACTAGAAATATAACTTAATAATAAAATATTATGGTAAAGTAAATTTTGGCCCACCCTGAATATATATATATATATATATATATATATATATATATATATATATATATATATATATATAATAAAGGCGAGTGTTTGTATGTTTGTTACCTATAAACTCAGCTCCCTTAGGGTCTACCCTCACATATATACATATTCTGAATCAGCATGATCCAGGAAGCGTTTTGGTATATAATTTATTAGGATTAATTGTATGTTGATGAGTTACATTAGGTATACTGGCGAAGCCCCAATCAGCCCTCTGCAGGAGCTAACCGAAAAAGTCCAGAAATATAATTCGGGGGGGGGGGCCATAAACCCAGCCCCCCCCACGCCTCGCACTTAAGGACGCAGCGCACTATACATATTCCATAGTTAAGAGTTTCACTAAGTTGCCTGTAGCTACTTATGCTGAAAAAATTCACTGAGAGATAAGCTTTTTATAATCATGAAAGGTTTTGTCCACCTCTTGCATCGTAAAAGGTACAGTTCCTGGTAATAAAGCAGGTCCACCAATTATATACTGCCGAAAATCATCATCAGTATACAGTATATCATCACAAACTGGCCAGTTGCATTTTTCAGTTCCTCTCCTGTCCAAAAATTTCATTGTACACCTCTTTTTCCCTACCTTTAACACTATATCAATGTTTTTTTTTTTTTGTTTTTTTTTGCCATAATCCACATCACAGTATTGTTTCTCCTTAGGGCATGCATGCAACCTGAAAATGAGAAATATATACTTGTTGACACCCAAAACCACCATAAACACAGCAGACTATAAAATATAGTAGTATTTAATGCATGGAAGGTAGGTTTTTCCTTGCAAAAATCACAAATGAAATTGTTGTCCCAACTCACCCCGGGTTTAAAAAAAAAAAAAAAAAAAGTTGGGCGAGTAGGGACAATTGTTTATTAATCCTTCAGCACTGCATTGCTGTAAAAATGCATTTGCAGGATAAATCACACACACACACACACACACACACACACACACACACACACACAAAACTATAACAACTGAAGATTTTACCCACCAAAAAGTAGACCTTTAGCTCTAAAACTGACTGGGAGAGGAAAATTGGCAAAATATGTGTATTTTCAAAAATTAAATTTTACAAAGGTCAAAATGCTACCCTTTCATATTTGCAAATATTTCACTCATTATTCGCTAAAGAAAACTAGTTTTATCAACATTTGTAAAGATGGGGTAGGGATATTGAATGGGCACCATAAAATGGAAATGTCTGGGCAATTGGCATTGCAGTGCCCACTGTTCCAACTCAACCCCGTGTCCCTGCACTGTCCCAACTCACCACACTCAGCGCTAATGTCTGTGAAAATCCATCGTCTGTTAAATACTTCACTTAGTTCATTGATGATCAGTTTACTTCAATGATGGTTGCCACACAGGGCACAGGTAGCTCAAGCCTGAAATATATCACAAGGAAACTCTTAAGCAATCATTGGCTTCCAGTTTCTGCGTGCACTTACACTTATGTAGAGCTCATGGCATGACATTATCGTTTGTTATTATTACTGGCAGTAATAATATCCTCTACACTGTAATGCATTTGCCAAACATAAACTGACCTTTTAGAACTTGAACTCGTGAAGTCCAATATACTTGATTGCTGCGGCTGCTTCCATTTCATAATAAAGTGATCCAGGGAAAGCCACGGAATACGTCTTTTCGTTTCTTGTCACAGTACGGCGTGCAAATAGCGAAATTAGCAAGCTGTATGAACTTGTCACTGCTGCAACACGATCTGATTAGGGTTGACTGATGACCGATGACACAGGCTGGTGATGAGCGAGTGACAGCTGATGGCCGGTAAACGTTGCCACGATAGTTTATTTTTCTTGCCAATTCTGCCACAGGCAGGCCTACATGCCCACAGGTACTCCTAACTAGTTAATTACATAAACCTATTAGTAGCGGAGTTTCCCATTTTGAAGATAATGTGTCATAAGGTACATAAAAAAAAGAAAATTTCGCAGAGCAGCACACGTTTCTTGCTTCCTTTCCTGCCTCCTCTCCTCACCCGTCTGGGTGCGAACGGCTCCCCATGTGTAAATTCGATTATCTGTCTCGCACCTAAAGTAAAGTAAGTCTTAAAAAGCAGGCTATATGTGTATACAACACTTTTTACTCAAAATTGCATATTTTTTCAGTTCTCCAAATATGCGACATACAGAGTATTACACCCTTGATTAAACAAGAATTTAACATTTAAGATTCGCAGTCTATTTTCGAACCCGTAGAAATTTCGGGGGGGGGGCCTGGTCCCCGTGCCCCCCCGGCTGCGCCACTTATATATATATATATATATATATATATATATATATATATATATATATATATAAGACTTGGGGGCGGTGATGGACCCACCGCCCTCCCCATCAGCAACGACACGACCTGTAGGGAGAGAGAATTTTACCATTAAGGATGATGACCTGGCAGAAAACAATATGCAGGGACCATAGAATTCCAGTGTGTTAAGCAGAGTAGAAATAGGCCTATGAGTTAAAATAAATTATTTCTTCAAACCCTCACACCTAACTTCAGAAAATATCAGAAAGATAATTTCTCCAGGATGACTGTCGCCTTCAGGGAAAGTAGTGTTGTCTGTATATAACCTCTTGAAGGGAGTGAAGGTTTTGCCCCTTTCAGTGAAGCCTACATAATTCCATCACGGGGGGAAACACGCTTCAGTGTGGTGAATGATGTAAATCCGTGTCGTTGTTGTGACCTCAGGCTAATCAGAACTGCTGGTTGAAGTTGTGCTTCTGCAGTCCACCAACCTGCCTTCGGATAGCAAGGGAGAGATGAGGAACGTTTGTTGCTCGGTTATATCACCACGTTCACCAGTGGTGATCTGTCCTGTCATAGAAATAAATAAGCCTAGATGCCGCATCACACTACTTTCGATGCGTCTGCGCGGCCACCATCTTGGAACGGTCAAGACATGTTGACAATGCTGTGTTCCTGACAATGGGCAAAGTTGAACACAGTTTACCTAAAAAGGCCGCAGTACTGCTGCTTTTGGGGTGTAGAAAGCGTCGGAATATATCTCTAGTGGCACCGATAGCACGAGCGGCTGAACTGTCCGGTTATGCACTCGTCCCTCAGCTACTTCCCTAACCCCCGAAAGGAGGAATGGGGGTTGCAGAAAGGAAACTTAAGCCTGCGGTCCTACGACTTCATGTTTCAGATGAACCAGGAACCACAACCACCACCACAACATCAGTCACCACCACCACCACAACAACAATCACCAACCACCACCACCACAACAACAATCACCAACCACCACCACCACAACAACAATCACCAACCACCACCACCACCACCACCACCACAACAACAACAACCACAACCACCACCACCACCACCACCACCACCACAACAACAACAACAACCACAACCATCACCACCACAACCACCACCACCACCACAACAACAACCACCACCACCGCCACAACAACAACCACCACCACCGCCACAACAACAACCACCATCACCGCCACAACAACAACCACCACCACCGCCACAACAACAACCACCACCACCACCACAACAACAACCACCACCACCGCCACAACAACAACAACAACAATAACCACCATCACCACCACAACAACATTCATTTTCATAGTCTGAATTCACTCTAAAACGCGTGCCACTATTACGTGCTTGATCGCTCCAAGATGGCGGCCGCGCAGACGCATCGCCGCTGTACTATAGTGTTACCAGGGGCGTCCGCACGATTTTTTGTAAGCAGGGCAAAATAAGAGAAATTATACATATATGTGCGGCTATAATATATCAAGATACACTCCGGATAGGCATAGGCATAATTATACTTACATGAGATACATCACTTACACCAAATGCATAAAGTGACAGCTTGCATGAATCGACTCAAATCACTCAACCATCCTTGAACAAAAACTGAAACACACTTTGGAATTCCAAGGGGGGGCAACTGCCCCCTCTTGCCCCCCCTCCGGACCCCCATGAGTGTTACCAACCCCCCAAAACCTCTCCGCCCTACAAAGACACTGAAATTAACCTACATTTCCCTTCATTATCATACAGCTCAGGATGAAAATATTACTATGCTAGTTGGTACTGTTTTCGTTTGTATGCTGGTGTACAGCAACAACAAAAAAGGTGGTTTCTCTTATTTAGTGCAAGACTAGGCCTACACCTTATCTTCCATCAAAAATAATAAATGGAATATAATTGTAGATTAAAATATCTTCCTGCAAAAATAATAATTTGAGTAATACTGAAGATTATAATCTCTTCCCACAAAAATAATGATTTCAGTATATAATGTAGATATAGGACCTCTCTAAATCAAAATCAGGCTTCTTGAATTTGGTCAAGGCTCTCTCTATGATTGGCAGGTAGGCTTGACTGTGCAGTGGCATTGGCCCACTGGTTGATCAAGGCTTGGGCTTTGTCATCAGGGTTTGGGACGGAGGTTATACAGCTAATTTTCCTTCTTATCCTGTTGACATGGTACCACACTCCCTGGAGCAACTTGGTCCTCCCAATGGTCGTGAAGAAGCTATCCCAGCTAGTGTCGTTTTCTGACCATGTGACATGGTTCAGTTATGTACTGCGCGATTGCCACCATATTGTCATGCACCTCATTGTCACTAGGATTGTTTTGCCAGCGCCTCTGCAAGTTAGCCAGTGTCTTCTGCCATCCTAGTATTGCTGGATCAGTAGCATATGTATAGGTTTACTGGCCAATGTTTTGGGTACCCTGTCTGAGCTGTGGTGCTTAACAAAATTTTCTATAACAGCAGTTACATTCATAGAAAATGTTAACAATGGCCCCCGAGTGGTTCGATACCGTTTCTGGACATAGCAGTAGGGTTTAGGTAAATTTGCACTTGGAATGGCTAACCTTTTCCTTGGGTTGTAAATAGTGATACATAATGTAAGAGAAGTTTCTAGAGCGAAATGATCACTGAGTAAATACCTGAGAACAAAAGTTTCAGCAGGACTTGTTCAAAGTTGAACAAAACTACATAGTCGAGCCTGCCTCCCTGAATATGAGTGTCACGGGGTTTTTATGTATATGCAGTATTAAAGAATAATTATTCAATAATACTTGAGAACAGGACAAAGGATTGACTTGTGAAAATCAAGCAATGATTACTTTATGCCGGCTTACTTCGCCGATTCTCTAAGGACGAGAAATTATAAACTTTCTCAACAGTACACACAGAGACTAATTATTCACACGTGCTGTTTATTAGTACTGTTGGCCTCTGGAGAAAGTGACTCCACCCCTGACAATCAATAATCCTATTAATGATAAACAGATTCTTGCTGGTGCAATTAACTCCTAGATGGCACAACGGATTTTAAGCTTAATACAAAAGGACTGGCCTAAGTACCAGTTATGAATAATGCAAAGTGTTTATGCAAACTAGGAGCTATAAGTCAAATAAGCTTAATGGAGAAATAAAACACAAGTTTACATTACATTAAGCTCAAGGAAAAGAACTGTTAATTTATTGATTACAATGAAATAAATTAACGTTACATGAGTCTCAAGATGAATTCAAATAAGGAGATCGCACTCACTCGCTCACTCAAAAGCTAACTCTTAAACCTAGGAAAAAACGAAAAGAAATACTGGTCAGAAAAGTGGACTAAGCAGATGACTGGGCGTCGTTGCTGAGGAAGGACGCTGCACACGCTGAGCCTCTCGCCAAATCATGCTAGGTGGAAATTCAGGAACTGGACAATGGCGGCACTGCTACACACTGGGCCCAACCTGCTTCCACGGTGCTCAAATCCTGACTGAGTTCAAATCGTGAGAGAGGCGAGTGTCGAGCCGCACTTGCTAATGGCTAGAATGAGCGAAACACGCCCATAACAAATCACTCAGGCGGAGGTGCTAATGTCACGCACAAAGACGATCACTTATGAAATAGTGAAAAATGTCCTGAAAAACACTCCCGATCGGGTGAATACGTGGCGGTTGACTGAGTGATAAATACTGGGATTCCACTAGAATTCGCGGTTTCCCACCAAAGTTTAATGTTACGAGTTTGTTTAGATATATGATCGCACCAACTCGTGACATTACGCCCCATCAAAAATGAAATTTTTTTCTCAGGAAAAATTTCAATATACATACATGTAAATCCTAACTCAGTCACACAAGATTCACACTGTGATGTGTGTGTGCTATCCTGCTACAGGAGAAAGTCACAGTCACCAGTGAGCAAAAAAAAAAACTTGTATTTACATTAATAGAAGCAAGCTTGAGGGAAAAACTCCATGACAACGGTGAAAAATCCTGTACTCAGGTCAAACTGAGCGAAAAGTTCGCTACATTTACATTAACAATTAATTGTTATGTAGCGTGATGTATGTAATACACAGTGTAGGTGTGACAGTTGTGGTGTAACTGTACCTATGTGTAAAATTACATAATGCAAATCAATAATAAATGATGACGACGAGCCAGAAGAGAAGAGGCAGCAGCATGCGTCAGGGATGATCAACTGTTCTGCACGGCAATGGTGCACCCGCCAGCTGCACCTGTGAAAGGAATCAAGGTGGAGCATCAAAAGTGTCATTTCTCTCTCTCTGCCTAGCAATCAGTACTTATGTCATTATTAACCAGGAAACATAGTCTTAGGATTTACAAATCTCTCAGGCCCCTTGTAGTTTACTGGTTAAGCTAACTTATTAACCAGGAAACGTGTCAGTTCTTGAATTGCTCAAATCTCTTAGAACGGGCAGTTTACTAGTTAACGTAACATTATTAAGCAGGAAATGTGTCAGTTCTTGAATTGCTCAAATCTCTTAGAATGGGCAGCTTACTGGTTAACCTAACTCTACACTTACGATTAATGACAGGAAGCTGAGAATCACTACGCAATCTCGAGCAGGTCACATTTTAACACCCACCGTGGGTGCATGTGGATATTGTGCATATTCTGGGAATCCTCAGAGAGGCCCACAGCTCGAGACGTTCCACAAGGTAATTCATACACAGCCTCGGACTGTCTCTGCGGGGTTCTCAAACTTCCCCCTCAACTTATGGTATACATGTATATACAGGTCCTGGACGTAACGTGTCCTGTGGGACCAACGGGCAAGACGTCAGCAATTACTGATACACTTTTAACTGGGAACCAGGCTGGTCCTTGGATTACTCAAATCTCTGAGAACGCCTATCTTACGGAACCCAGCATACATCAGTTGCCTGTGTTAGTCAGCAGTTAGCAGGTGAGACATCAGGTCTGCACCTGTGCTGCCACTGCCCTGTCTCTCAACTGACTCTGAGATTATGGGTGTGGATTGCAACGGCACAGGAAGGACATGTCCCTGATTCGTGGTACGTGGACACACATTGCAGGAACACACAAAACTATCTATTTCTCGTCCCATCCCTGGCCAGAAAAAGTCAGCACGGATACGGCCCTGGGTTTTCCTTTTGCCCAGGTGACCTCCTGAGGCTGAACAATGACCCCATTCTAACACTGCTTGGCGGTACTTTGCGGGAACAACGAACTGCAGTCGAACCTCGCCCTGGGGTGTTCGTGACTCATGGTACAGCCGTCCTTGTTTACGAAGGAACTTGGCTTGACCTCCCCGTGAATACTTTATCACTCTACCCTTTTGTTTCTTTCGCATGGCAGCAAGTGTTGGGTCAGAGTGTTGTTCTTGAACAACAACTTGGCTACACATCAGATCTTGCGGCAATTCCATGGTCACAGGGGTGACACAGTTTGGAGCCTCAACCATAGCTTGAGTTACTGCAGCTGAAGTCTGAGAAGCATCATCTTCAGTGAAACTATGCTTGGCACCGGGAATATTGCCTATAATAAGGTCAAATAAAGGTTCTGGCATGACAACTGCAACTGTCGTACCAGTGTAAAATGGAGATGCCACCTGGATACATGCCTCAGGGAACAATCTCACTGATCCATCTATAAGGTTAGCTTGGATCTGTCGACCTGTGTATTGCTCAGGCCGAACTAGACTCTGCCTGACAGAGCAACCTGAGGACCCAATGTCTCTCAGGACCTTCACAGGAAAGTCTCCCACAAACCCTGGCTGAACAAGGAAGGTACTGTCACCTGTGGGAGGGCCTGTGGAGGAAGCAGCCAGCCACTGATGAGGCTGCTGAATAAATGATGCGGCAAACATGGTGCCTTGAGAACTAGATGCTTGAGGGGTTGTACTCACTGTCTGGGGAGACGGAGCATTGACCATATGTGGAGGGGGGTTCACTGTCGCTGTGGGAATAGTGAACTGTGGGGAAGTACCCATACTGCGAGGGACAACACCACCGTGCTGCTGCTGAGGAATGAAGGCTGCGTTCGCCTCCTGCCTCCAATACACTGGGGCTGGTGCTGAAAAGGTTTGTCCCGTCGGTCAGTTGCGTGGGTGATACTGCTGCTGGTTAGGGTTCTGCTTATCGTACCGCTTCCACTCAGGTTTCTGAGTGTTTTGACCCTGGTCCTTCTTCTGCGGTTTTGGACCTTGGCCATTATTCTGAGAACTGCCTTGTTGCTGGGGTTCAGTCTGAGACAGTTTCCCAGATTTATCAGCTTTCCTGTTCCAGGTATGCTGCTTGCGAGTTTGATACCCGTATGCAGTGAAAAATGCATCAGCCTTCTTCACCATTTGGCTGGCATCTCTTACCTGGCAGATCTTAAGCTGAGCCATAAGTTCAGTAGGCCACGACTTTTCTAGCTGCATGCGCAACATAAGGTCGATTATCCCCTCACACGTGGAAGGAGTTTCATCTTTCTCCACCCACTCACCTAAGTAAGCAGTAAGCCCGTCAAGAAACTGAACGTCAGTCTCTTTATCCTGTAAATGCGCCATCATGAACTGACTCTTGGCGTCGTCAACTGTGAGACCATACGCTTTGACGAGTGCGGCCTTCATCATCTCATACGTGAGATTGCCTCCACGAATTCTGTGGAGAATATCGAGGGCAGTCTCAAACAGGCTAAGAAACTGCAGCCGCTTAGCTGTCTCATCCAGCCGGTAAAGTTGAGCCATGTCTTCAAAACGAGCTATGTATGGCTCGATTAGCTCGCCTTCCCTGTATCGAGGAAGCTTGATGTGTGGGGTCGCCATAATATGTGCAGGGATAGCACTCGTGGAGCTTGGGCCAGCTGCACCAGATGTGTCTGAAGCCAAGGAATCTCGCTTGAGCTTCAACATTTCAAGTTCATGTTTTTCGCGTGCTTCTCGCTCGGCACGTTCGTGTTCTCGTTCTCTGTCTCGTTGTTCACGCTTGTATTCGCGTTGTTCTCGCTCTTGTACTAACTCGAGTTCGCATTGTTTTCGCTCGTGTTCACGTTCTCTCTCACGTTCCTCACATTGTTTTCGCTCGTGTTCACGTTGTTGTCGCTCGTGTTCACGTTCTCTCTCACGTTCTTCATGAGCATCTTTCTCACGTTATTACTCGTAATTATACAGTGAGAGGACGTAGTTTTGAAATATTTCGGGGTCGCTAAGCCCCATATCTCTAGCTTCCTGTACATAGACGTTGGCAGCCATGATGCTAACTCAATCTAAGTAAACTAGCGATTCAATACTGACTGCAATTTTGCAAAGAAAGATGCCAATAATCGAGAATAAAGAATATAGGCACAGGTTAGTGGTGACCAGTTTTATCTGATTAAACTAATAAAGAAAGAAAATTAAACAGACAACTCTGTAAAAACTATTACGTAAATTAATAGGACTGAATCAATAATCACCAGTAAGATAGTGCCTATAGACTTTAATGATAAATACCTAAGTATGAGTGAGTGAGTATTATCTCGTGGATAGCTTTAGAGCTAGGAGTTAATATCCTGGAATGAGGTCGCCAAATGTCACGGGGTTTTTAAGAATATACAATATTAAAGTATAATATTCAATAATACTTGAGAACAGGACAAAGAATTGACTTGTGAAAATCAAGCAATGATTACTTTATGCCGGCTTACTTCGCCAATTCTCTAAGGACGAGAATTTATAAACTTTCTCAACAGTACACAGCAGAGACTAATTATTCACACGTGCTGTTTATTAGTACTCTTGGCCTCTGGAGAAAGTGGCTCCACCCCTGACAATTAATAATGCTATCAATAATAAACAGATTCTTGCTGGTGCAGTTAACTCCTAGATGGCACAACGGATTTTAAGCTTAATACAAAAGGACTGGCCTAAGTACCAGTTATGAATAATGCAAAGCGTTTATGCAAACTAGGAGCTATAAGTGAAATAAGCTTAATGGAGAAATAAAACACGAGTTTACATTACATTAAGCTCAAGGAAAAGAACTGTTAATTTATTGATTACAATGAAATAAATTAACGTTACATGAGTCTCAAGATGAATTCAAATAAGGAGACCGCACTCACTTGCTCACTCAAAAGCTAACTCTTAAACCTAGGAAAAAACGAAAAGAAATACTGGTCAGAAAAGTGGACTAAGCGGATGACTGGGCGTCGTTGCTGAGGAAGGACGCTGCACACACTGAGCCTCTCGCCAAATCATGCTAGGTGGAAATTCAGGAACTGGACAACGGCGGCACTGCTACACACTGGGCCCAACCTGATTCCACAGCACTCAACTCTTGACTGAGTTCAAATCATGAGAGGCGAGTGTCAAGCCGCACTTGCTAACGGCTAGAATGAGCGAAACATGCCCATAACAAATCACTCAGGCGGAGGTGCTAATGTCACGCACAAAGAAGATCACTTATGAAATAGTGAAAAATGTCCTGAAAAACACTCCCGATCGGGTGAATACGTGACGGTTGACCGAGTGATAAATACTGGGATTCCACTAGAATTCGTGGTTTCCCACCAAAGTTTAATGTTACGAGTTTGTTTAGATATATGATCTCACCAACTCCTGACAATGAGTAGGAACATTTTCACCTGTAAAGCAATATCAGCAGCATCAATGAAATTTTTCCAATGCACACCATTGACAATGGAGGGGCTGCCCAGATCTGCAAGTCTGGCATTAAGGTCTCCGAGTAGAATAGTTCTCTCCTGAAGAATGCAAGTGGGAAGGGATTCCATATGAAAGCAACTAGCATGAACATATATATTCACAATATAAATGAGTATGCTGTCAAGATGTAAGCAGACTACTATGTATTCAGTTCCATTGTGTACCCCTTTTTCAAAGAGTGTAACAGGGAGACTAGACAACATACACTGTCAAGCCCCTGCTGCTGCCTTCATCTTGATCCAGGGTGAAAACACTATAATCTCTTAGGTGGGGCACATCACGTCCTACCTCCTGTAAGGCAATCAGATCTGGTTTGTTTACTATAACATAAGAGTGGAGGTCAGTAATGCGAGTCCATAAGCCGTTTACATTCCAGGTCAGGAAGGTGTAGGGGGAGCTATCCATTGGATGAGGGTCTCACTCCCACCTGATGTACTGCTGTCATTCACTGCTCAATCGAAATCCTGAATTCTGAATGTTTCAAGTCATGGCATCGTAATCCCTTGTAAGCTTCTCTGCCTGGATACAGAGAGGTGGCCTAGTTTTTCCTTAAGCCCCCCATACACGCACAGTTTTAACTGACAGGCCGACTGACGAAACCAGATTGAATCAGTTTCTTCAGGCCAGTTTGAGGGTGTATGTGGGTATTTTGAACTGAAGGGAGGCCAGAAAGGCGATCAGATGAACTGAAGCGCATGTCGAAAAACTGGCCGTCAGTTCTCGTGAACTGAAGGCCAGTTTGCGCGTGTATGGGGCGGCCTGCAGTCCGGGCGTCAGTTCCACACCAACCGTCGTGGTGTCCACATAGGAGGTACAACACTTATATGCATATCAGGGAATTTTATTGTTTTAATGACAATAATATATATTTTCAAAAAGCGTATTATATTTTATTACAACATTTAACCTGTGTCTACTAACCTTCAAATACTCCTTTCCAAGTGTTTGCCATATTGCATGGC
Organism: Coenobita brevimanus; assembly: GCF_032717465.1. NCBI lineage: Eukaryota > Metazoa > Arthropoda > Malacostraca > Decapoda > Coenobitidae > Coenobita > Coenobita brevimanus. The sequence continues at coordinate 22,393,909 of NC_137019.1, read as the reverse complement.
AAGTTTTAGGTATAATGCGTCCAAGTGCTTGTGCTGACACTGCTGTGGAATATTTCAAATCTTCGAACGACCTCCCAGTTGCAAGGTATCGCAGTGTAGCTGTTAACCTCTCATGTGCAGATACGGACTTCCTCATGCAGGTATCTTGTTTAGTGATGAGAGGCTCAACGACAGACAGCAACTTGTAGTAGGTTTCCTGGTTCATCTGCAGGTAACTAAACCAGTCACTACTTTCAAAACGTAGTTCTGATAACAGTTTTGTGTGGGAAAAATTTCCCCTACGTAGCAGCCATTGTTTACACCATTTGCTTCGACACTTTTTTTTCATGCATGTCAGCACCCCAGCTAGGCTGAGAAGCACAGTCTCCAGATGTTAGGGAGGAAGAGATGTTGCCATGGTGCTGGCTGGGTGTCAACTGAGTTTAGACGGAAGGCAGAACTGAATAGTGTGTGGGCACACGCGGCGGCCTGCAGGTCCGTCAGTTCAGTCAGCCTGTCAGTTAAAACTGTGCGTGTATGGGGGGCTTTAGGGTGAGTCCTCATCGGGTTTGTGTGTCCAGCGGCAGGCTCCTCACTGCCACCATAACCTCAATGAGTGGAAGCCTCGGCTGCAGAATCGTCGTTCTCTATGCCAGACTCAACAAAGAAGTCCTTTAGTCGTTGTTTTTGTTGCTGCAAACGCGTTTCCACCGCCTGGCGTCTCTGAGATAGGTCTTGCACTGCCAACTGAAGATCCCTAAGTGCGTCCCGTACACTGGGTTCGTGCTGACCGGAATCGCTATCTGGGAGCTGGCTTGCCAAGGACTCAGCAGGACGTACTGGTGGCTGACCTTGCACGAGTGCAGCACTGGATGCTTGTCTCAGCTGTGGGAAATTTGAGGCCTGAAAGCGGGTGTCCAAGACACTGGTTGGTGGCGGCGGTGGTGGTTGGGCTACATGAGTTTGAGCGGCAGTGTGCCGTGACTCCTGGGTCGTCTGTGGCTTCTGGGGACAAAGGAACGAGTGGGCATTGTGTTCCCCTCCACAGCTACGACACCTGAGTTTGAAGTGTTTGCCTCTGTTGATTTTTTCCAGACAAGTGTGATCTTCATGCTTCCCAGCACAGAAACTGCACCTGCATGCTGTACTAAGTTCCATGCCAGGTGCCCCCACCTGCTACAGCGGTAGCAAAGGTCAGGCTCCGAAACACAGCGTGGAACTCTTGTATCCCAGGGACACGGTGTCCTGATGAATACTTTCTCGGGAATCTCCCCCTCTAACAGAGCAATAAGCTGCGGTCTGGGATGTTGGCCAACCATCCTTCTCTTCATCCGCAGGACATATGCTGGTATCTCAAGGTCCTCCACGGCCCAATACACAGGTACATTATAAATAATAATCCTGGAATGGGGACGGTTGATCACAGCTTCCAAGACAAAGCCCTGAAATCCATTTCTGGTCAGGCAATCTACCGCAGGGCCACTGTTAACAGTCACATACGGATGTCTTACCTTCTCTGAACAGTACCTCAAAATCAGGAAACTGTTTTGCCACTGACATGGTCCACTTTGCTTTTTGTGAGAGGGAGAGCTCACAGTCCAAGGGAAAATTCAGCTTCAATCTGGCAGCACATCGTTCTTCCGGGGCACCGAAGTCCATGTCACGTTCATTTGTTGGCACATCGCCTTCCTCCCCTGTGCGCTGTCGTTTGTTCACACTCGGTCCTATGTAACTTGTGACACATGGTGCCTCTTCTGCCGTGGCACCGGCATCACCATCCACGGCTGTTTCTCGCTTTGGAGGTGCTTCTTGCCCTTCCCTGTCATTCTCCGAGGACGGGAGACTATCATGGGCATCAGTCTGGGCCATGTTTTTGCACTGTAGGTATTACAGTATCAGAAGGGCGTGGCCCGCGGCGCTTGCGGTGACGGCTGCGGGAGGCCATGTCGGAGCTCACCCGCACTCTGCGACCGCCCGGCAGATACTGATTCTTTAACTGAAATTCTTGCAAAAGGTACAGAGTGCTTATACAACAAAGAAGGTGATGGGTCTTGCCACACACCTCATTCTGCCAATACAGCTTCCTTTAAAAAAAGAAATAAGCATTCTTAAAATTTTATTAGAAGTAATTTCATATCCTTTTTCAAACCAGAACTGAAATATTGGAGCCACCATATCTTAATTTACAAATCATTCTATTGATTTTTTGCAGGATTAAATGCATACGTAGAGGCATTACGTAGTGCCAGATTCACGAGAAACATTTTCTATAATGATGGGTGACTTATTCTTTATCGTTCAAGCAGTTTTTCTTTTGACATAGTAGACTTTAGAGTTTAGAGGGTATGAGAGAATTTTTAATATGAGTGTGTTTTTTGTGTTTATTCCCTTCCTGTATATAATATAATTTATCTTTTGCTGCAAAATAAGAATCACTCATACCAGAAATTCTTAATTACCCTACAATTTGCTCAGATTTTGTAAAATTACCCTACTGCCCTACGGACCAGGTAATTACCCTACGCGTAGGGTAATTACCAGTGAGTTCTATAGTATGGAGAGGCTATCTCCGCCGCGAGCGTGTGACTTTGACCGCCATATTGAAACACCCGCACTCGTAGCTAATAATACAAAAACATATATGGATTATTTTTTTTCTGCCTAGTTCAACTAATTATATGGAGGTACATTTAGCCAATGAGCATGAAACGACGTCATAGGTTGCTGCAATGCAGAACTTATCCTTTATGGCACTAAGGCAGAGAAAGGTAATGGCAGAAAGGGAAGAGATGGTGTGGTGTTAACGTTGAAATGATAGTTGTCATGCTAAGCGTTTAAGGGTCGGCTTCCCCTCCCTAGAACGCCTAAAGTGTAGCTGGGTTCCCTTTCTAGACAGGAGCTTAGACACAGTATGAGAAGAACAGGGCATAAAAACACAGAGCAACAACCTTACACGTGTATTGACAAATTCTCTACTGTGGAACAGGAAGACCTGTACACAATATGCTAATCAGAATTAATACATAGGCTGGTAGGTGGGTTTGGAGTATCGCACAGGATACTAGAGAGACAGGAGTCTTAATTCCGGTCTGGGGACAGTACACAACTTTTACAGTCTCTGCACAAGAGGATCTTTTCCACCAGGGAGGCAAAATACAGGTTTTACGAATTCAGGGGAATTTGCTCTGACACTGACTCTGGTTCTACTTTCACGATAGTTATGGGAATTATGTCACTGTTTTCTGTTTCTTGGTTCACACAGGGTGGCGGGACACTGACACAGAGTTATAATAGTGATACTGATTGTTAGCCTCCTGTCTTATACAAAATAGATATGTACTGTTTCAGGTGTTTCCCCTTACTTCACTGAATCACACTTTTCACTTATATCGCACAGTCATGGCCTCTCGTTGTCAGTCTGTAAGAGCCATATATCACTGTCACTGTTAGGGAATGTCACTGATCGGGCGAGGGGGATGGGGACGGCCTGGGGGACTCACAGTCGTCTGCCTGGTGTAGGAGGAGTCCCTTCAGGAGTCCCTTCATCCCACGGCCACGGGACCACTCTCAGGGGCATCGTCTCTCTCCGGCGCGGCTATGGGCAGTTGCTGGTTCTGCAGGGGGGGTAGGCAGCACCTGACGGAGCGGCTATGGGCTGTCTCCTTATTGGCGGCCCAGCTATAGGCTGTGGCCTTTTTTTTTTGTGCGGCTTTTGGCCGTCACTAGGGCCCAGTTATAGGCCGTAGCCCTTTGGTCGGAGCGGCTATGGACCATCTCCTGATTAGCAGAGCGGCTATGGCCGTCTCTTTATTTGTGTGGCTTTGGGCCGTCGCTGGGGTGCTGCCTGGGGCTATAGGGTCAGCTCCATCCCGATCCTGGCGAGGGCTAACTAGCCCGAGAGGTAGTGCACTCGGACTGAGGTGGTCTCGTTGAGCACATTCTGGGGGATAGGGGCGCGCGGCCCGGATGAACTTATGTCCATATAGACCGGACATGCCGCATGCTGTGTGCCCCTCTGTAGTCTTCTCCTGGGGGTGTGGTGGCGACCTGGGTTGCCACGGCCGGTATTTCACCACTGTTGTTGGGGGAAAAGTCACGTCCCCATGGCTGGAGGTACTAGGTCTTGGTGGTGCTGGTGACATGGACCGGCGTCAGGTATTGTAGGAGGGTGTTTCATTTCCATGTGGGTGCATTCTCGTCAAGGTGAGGGTTGTAGGTGAAGAAGAGGGTGGAGGGCTCGGGGGCTGTGTGGAGGAGGTGACGAGGTCCACGGACGCGGTGCTTGCTACTGAGGGTTGGTGACCAGGTGGCACGTTGTATTCTCATGGTGTGAAGTGTGTTCCAGCAGAGGATTGAGTTCGATGCTGAACATTGAGGGGGCAGTGGTGGTTTTATGCTGGTGTAAAGCGCCGTAGTATTCCCTTGGGATAGGGGTGGGTGAGATTTGGGCTTGATGTAGCATGAGTGTGATAGCGGTTGTGTTGGGAGTGTGAATGGAAGGAGAGGTTTGGTCCGTGGGTTGAGGTGAGGTGGGTGGGGTGGGGGAGGCGTTGGTGGTGGTGTATCTGCGGGAGGGCGTGAAAGACGGCCAGAGTGAGTGATGGTGGTTTTCAGGGTGGGTGTGGGCAGTGAGGTGGGCGTGCGACCTTGTGGCGCTCTGGGCGTGGGTGGTGTGGGGTCGGAGAGGGAGGGCTGTCGTAGAGGTGTTCGTGATGGGTGGCTGTGGGTGGAGTTGGTGGGTGTGGATGGGGTGGTGGTAGCCGGAGCAGGGGAGGGCAGCGTACTGGCGTGTGAGGGCGTCTAGGTTCCGGGAGGTCGTGGCTGGGTGGCAGGTGATGCGATGTTGGGTGTGGGAGGCCAGGGGGGTGGTGGCGGAAGGTATGTAAGTGATGGATTGGTAATTTGCAGCGTTGGTGAGGTGGCAGGTGAGGTGATATGCGGTGTGATGGGTGGGGGAGTTGAGGGTGAGGGAGAAGGGGAGGAAAGAAGGGAGGCTGAGGACGAGATGAAGCAATTGTAGGGATCGGGAGTGGCGGATGGAGGTGGGGCAGGTCTGGGGGAATGCAGGGCAGGGGCAAAGGAGGTGGTGGTCCGGAAGGGGCGCACGTGGCGGTTCCTGTAGGTGCAGGGGATGTTGTTATAATCCACGGTGACTTGGTAGAGGTTAGGGACGTGGGTGATGGTGTATGGGCCCGTGAAACGGGGAGAGAGTTTATGTGGAATGGGGAGTTTTGCTATCATCAGCGAATCGCCGAGGTTGTGGGTGGCATCGGGCTGGAGGTCAAGGCCGTGTTGCAGGTGGTAGCATCGCCTCTTGAAGTGGTGGAGAGAATCGGACGTGGGGGGTGTGGAGGGAGGCTGTAGGTGTTGGCCGTAGGGGTAGGAGCAGGGATGCCTCTCAGAACACACGTTCGTGGGGCGATATACCATCCTCCAGAAGGCAGAAGTTCATTCCCCACTGAGCAATTTTAACATGTGCTGGCCAATCCTCGTTTTTGGTTTCCTCAATCGGGGTGCAGACTTGGTTGAAAGTGTTCGGTGGCTGCGTTTGCAGATGGCGTTTCCCTGTGGCCACTAGGGTGAGGAGTGGGAGATGTTATACCGAAATAACTTTGATAGTTCTTGCCACATACGGCCTGTGAATTCTGGGGCATTGTCGGAGTGCAGGGCTTGGGGAATTCCAAAGTAGGGGAGGACATGACGGACCAGGACATCGGCTACAGCGACAGCGTGGTGTTCTTTGGCATGACAAGCGATGATGAATTTGGAGTATGTGGCAATGAAGGTAATGATGTACCGGTAGCCTGACTTGCGTGGTAAGGGCCCCACAACGTTTACGAAAAGCAACTGCCAGGGCTTGTGGGCGGTGATGTGGGGTGATGTGGGGTGGTGTCCTTGCCTATGGTCAGACTCAAATATGAAGTCCGTTTGGGTGGGGCCCGAGAGGGGATTTCCCTCTCTACAGCTCTGCCACATCAACCCCAGTACCTATCTCTCTCTCTGTCATATGTCAGCTATTTACTATTTGAAATTGTATATTAAATATTCTGTACATTTAAATATATTAAATAAGGCTATATAGTGCTATGAATGTGTCGCTTTTTAGGATAATAGCAATGATTTGTATAAATTCCACACCACGTGACAACGTCGCTTTCCGACGTTGCCAGAGGTCAAGGACACCCACCTCAGACTACAGGTAACCGGTCACTTCCTCCCTGATCCCCACCCACGATGGCAGCTACTCCGACTCGCTCTCGTGTGCTCCACAGTCGGGAGAAAGAACTTATTTACAATGTGAACAAATATTTTTTAGAAGAAAGATCAGAGAGAGGACTTATGCCTACTGGGGACACCTCTATAAAAAATAACGCGCCAAGACTTTTACCTCAGTGGTGGTGTGGAAAAAAGGTCGAAACAATATAGAAGAAAACACAACTTATAAATATATAACAACTTTCTCAATCAACTGAGAGAGAGAGAGAGGGAGAGAGAGAGAGGAGGTTTGGCAGAGCTGTATAGAGGGAAATCCCCACGCGGGCCCCACCCAAACGGACTTCATATTTGAGTCTGACCATAGTGCACAGGCTCTGCAGTACTGGGTGATTTTCTTGGCAAGGCTGGAGGGGCTGTGGGTCCAGGATGTGTCGTTGAACACCTGGAGGAGTTTTTTCATACCCAGGTGGATCCCGTTATCCAAGTGGAGGTGTCTCATGGTGTCCAGGGCAGTGTCGAGGAGAGGATGATGTGTCCTGATGGGGTGAATAGATGGTAGCCCTGACGGTGGAGCTTGTTGAATAGGTGGGGAGGGATCCAGGGGGATCGGTCCTTGTCGTGCCATCGTCGAAGAAGCTCCGTTTCTTGTTGTATTGCGTGGATGGGGAGCCGGGAGAGACCATCAGCGTTGGTGTGGAGTTTGCCGGGGTGGTAAGACATTTCATAATTAAATTCTTCCAGAGTCTCTCGCCATCTGATCAGCTGAGCGTTGTGGGTGTCTGATTGCCGGAGCCATTGGAGTGACTGGTGGTCCGTGATGATCGTCACGTGTGTCCCCAATAGGTAATCCCGGAAGTGTTCAAGGGCCCAGATAATGCCTAGGCACTCCCGCTTGGTTGCATTATAGTTCCACCCAGCCTGGTTAAGGGTGTGGCTGGCGCAGGCAATGATGTGTTCTCGTCCCTCCTGGACTTGGGCGAGGACGGCGCCAATCGCCACAAGAGAAAGATCAGTGTACAATCACAAGGGTAGGGCGTAGTCAGGGAAGACGATGATCGGGGCAGTAATGAGTTTGTTTTTGAGTTCTTGAAAAGTGGCCCGTCTCTCGTCGGTCCAGGTATAGGCTTCTGCCTTCCGGGACAGGTCGTAGAGGGTCTTGGCAATGTTAGTGAACCCCATTATAAATCATCGGTAGTAGGAGGTAAGGCCCAGAAATGCCCGGACCTCATGGACATCTCATGGTAGGGGAATATCTGCAGTGGCACACAGAGTGTCTGGGTCGGGGGCTATTCCGTCTCCAGAGGTGACGTGCCCCAGGAAAGAGACAGTTCTAGCGGCCAGGACTCACTTGGAGGGCCGGAGCTTGAGGCCGGCTTGGAGAATCCGTAAGAAGACTTTCCTGGGGCGCTGGAGGTGATTGGCCCATGTTTTACTGAAGACAATGACGTCGTCCAGGTACGCCAGACAGATTTCCCAGGTGAGGTCGCTAAGGACAGACTCTATCAGCCGAGAGAAGGTGGCCTAAGCATTGCAAAAGCCGAATGGCAGGACGTTGAACTCATAATGTTTCCCATTACTAGTGGAGAAGGCGGACTTTCCTCTGTCCTCAGTGTGCAAGGGGAGCTGCCAATACCCCGACTGGAGATCTAGGGTAGAGAACCAAGAGACGCCGTATAGGGAGTCGAGGGAGTCATCGATCCTTGGGAGAGGGATGGCATCCTTGATAGTTATGTCGTTGAGGCGGCGGTAACCCACGCAGAAACTCATGGTGCCATCCTTTTTCTTGACAAGGATGACGGGGGAGGACCAAGGGCTGGTGGAAGGTGAAACAACGCCAGCATCGAGCATTTCCTAGACCTGCCGGTCTTCCTCTGCACATTGTTTCAGGTTCTTCCGCCGGGTTGGTTGGCGGATCAGTGGTCCTGTTGTATGAATTTTATGCATCAGGTAGGTGGTGTGACCAATATCTGAGGGGCCTGATGCAAAGAGGTCCTGAAAGTCCAGGAGGAGATGGCGAAGGGTGTCCGATTGGTGAGGGGAGAGGTGGTCAGGAATGGGGGATAAGGGGCAGGGGAGAAAGGAGGGATGATGGGGTATGGCTCTGCTTCTTCCATTTCTCCCACCACGAGCCCCTTTGGTAGCGTGAGGGGGGACATGGTGATGTTTGCGATTCGGACTGCCGCGACGTGTGGGGGGAGGGAGGTGGGGGGCAGGAGACAGGCCAAGAGTGTTCCGGTGGCAAGTCGGGGGAGAATAGGACAGATGTTCCTGTGGGCCTGTTTAATGGCAGCCATCCTTCATGCTGGGGGGGAATCGTTATGGTGGAGGTGGTGGTGGCAGGGAACATCAGGGAAGGGGGGGGTGAGGTGGGAGGTGGGGAAAGGGGGGGTGGGGGGGAGGAGGGAGGCCAGGGGAGGGGGGTGGGGTGACACGGTGTGCAAGTGCACACTGCCTTACGGGGGAGGGGGGTGGGGGTTTTCGGAAGTGGAGCTGCCGCTTATGGCAGCCGATGGTAGCTTGTAGTTTGTGTGGCAGGTCCAGTCCCAGGTGTAATGCTAGGTGTTTTAGCATCGGCCTTCCGTCCCTAGAGCACCTAGTGAGTAGCTGGGTTCTCTTTCTAGACTGAAGCTTAGACAAATAAAAGAGAGGCAGGACACAAAAACTCAAGGCAACACGTTACATGTGTATTACTAAATCTTACACAGGAACGAGCAGATGTCACAAATACAAACAAGGTGGACAATTATAATCCTTTGGCTGCAGATGTGGAATAATAGTATCACGCAGGATACTGTACAGGACCAGATTGGTTAGGGGGAACAACACTAGAGCTAGACACTCATGTTGGTGGGGGAGTTTAGATGTCCTAGGCCGGTGGTGGTGGTTGTCTCGATTTCCCAGGGTAGCGTTAATATTTTATGCTAGGCCTAAGCGTGACCTTATCGAGACGTGCCGTCACTGTTGCATACAGTGTTCACTGTACCTTGGCCCGTAGATCACTTTTACATTACTTTACTATGTACCCAGGTGGAGTTGGCGGTACTGGAACTTCAACTCAGGGGCTTATGTATGATCTTCACTGTCTTACAGCGGCACTGTACGCCATGGTAGGCCCGTTCTTCGCTGTCTTACTATTGCACTATCTTTTCCACAACTTTCTTTTATGCTCTAACGGCCGGCCCACTTTACTCTGTCACTCCTGCACTATCTGTATGCTGCGTGTGTTCACTTTCACTCACTGTCAGGTCGGATGTGTCACAGTCAGGCGCAGGGGCGGTTGCGGAGTCTACCTCCCTACTGATGGGGCTGGGATCCGCCAGGGGTGGCTAGGTCCTGGGGGTGGGGGACAGCGCATAGGGGCGTCCTCTTTCATCTGGGGCTGCTGGGGGTGTAGGAGCCTGAGGCTTCCAGGCTCAGGGTCAGAGTCCGGCCCTCTGGGCTGGGGCCGAACAGACGCCTGAACTTCTGAGTCAGGCACCCATAACAGAGGACGAGGATCTTCAGCGTCTGGGTGCAGGGAGGTCCCACACGGGAGTCTGAGGGGTGGTCGGGAGGCTGCGGTCCCCGCAGGTCAGTGACGCTGTCAGGAGTGAGCTGCGGCGTCAGCCAGTGTCGGGGTCCGTCAGGGGATTCTCCACAGGCTGTAGGGAGAAGAGCCCGGTGGTGGTCGCAGGGCCTCTCCAATACTCCTCCAGGCTGGGGGGCTCCTCCAAGTCATAGGTAGGTGGATCGGGCTCAGCGCCCAACGAAGGAGTGACTTCAGGCCGTCTCTGGCAGTGGGACCCAGCTACTGGCCATGGCTTTCTTGGGACACCTTCAGAGCAGCTACTGGCCGCCTTCTGCAGGAGGGCAGAGCAGCTACAGGCCGACTCTCCGGGGGCACCTTCAGAGCGGCTTCTGGCCATCTCCTGACGAAGGCGGGAGTGGCTTCCGGCCGTCTCCTAATTGATCTCTGGAGCGGCTTCAGGCCATTTCCTGTAAGAGGGTGAGCGGCTACTGGCCATCTCTCCAGGGGCACCTTCAGAGTGGCTTCTGGCCATCTCCTGATGAAGGCAGGAGCCACTACCGGCCGTCTCCTGATTGGCCTCCGGAACGGCTTCAGGCTGTCTCCTGTAGGAGGGTGAGTGGCTGCAGGATGTCTTTCCAAGGGGCACCTTCTGAGCGGCTTCAGGCCGTCTCCTGATGAAGGCGGGAGTGGCTTCAGGCTGTCTCCTCTTTTCCTCCAGAGCGGCTTCAGGCCGTCTCCTGTAGGAGGGTGAGTGGCTATCGGCTGTCTCAGGGGTGCTGTTAGAAACTAGAGAAACAGTTCCACCCTGGTCTGATCTGTGGGCAGCTAGCCCGGCAGGTCGTCTTGTATTCCTGTTATGGTAGTGGCAGGCGAGTTCCGTGTCATAGGGGGGGCGCACGGCCCGGGCGGACTTACGTCCCTCTCGCACGGAGCTGGACCATGCACTGTCTATCTCTCCGTGGGCTCTTTCTAGGGGTGTCATGTTGTTTCCAGAGCCAAAACCCGGCATCTTACCAGGTATCCATCAGAATTACGAAAGGTGGAATCAAACACTATGAACTTGTGTTGTGTGGATACTTGCTGGTGGATGTCGGTGCATAGGGCCCTGGTTTCCCCATAGATGGGTAGGGGGCCATCCCCTGCGTCTACAAGATGAGTTGACGTAGGGCAAAGCAGGCCGAAAGCCGACTTATGACGGGAGTAGAAGTGGCTGTACAGACAAGACCCGGACGCTCCCGTATCAACCAGAAGCCTTGCTTTTACCCATTCAGCCTCATCTTGTCATAGACTGAGGGCGGTGTTTGAACGAGGTGGCCCCACCACCGAAGGGAGGTGCGGGGGCAGTCCTAAAGTTGGATTTCCTCTTTCTCCGGCTCCATTTCCCTGGGATCGGCGTCTCTGGCGGGTATGGGTTCGTCCTTGGGGCCCTCACTTTCAAGGGAAGACATTTTGTGTCGGCCTGGGGTGGTCAGCTTGTGCCTGGCAGCTTTGAGCTGTTCGCGGATGTCGTGAAGCAGACATCGGTGGCTGCACACAGAGAACTCCCAGGGGTTGATTGAAATGAGATTCTGATTCTCCTTGTGGCTGGGGCGCTTGTTTGTGGGGTGAGCCCTGAGTAGGCTGGGTGTCGGCATAGGGCTCGTGTGGGATGGAGGAGGTCGTGGCTTGCTGTGAGTGTGGGCTTATTTGTGGGGAATTTGCTAACCACATTGATTTGCTGAGGGGGGGAGTGGGAGGTTAAGAGTCGCCGAATTAGCCGGATGTCCCTGTCGAGGTCCCCCGTTGGGTCGTGTATGGTGAAGTGCTCCTTGACCATACTGGGGAGGACTCTGAGGAGGGTGTTAAATGTATGTTGTTCCCGGGTTTCATCATCTGTCTCCGGGTAAGCGGCAGTGATGAGTCGCCTGGCCTGGATCAGAGTATCATCCAGGTTGCCATCGTATGTCGGACTATCCAACTGGGATAGTGCCACTACCCTTCCTAGCGAGAGTGTGATGGCTTGTATAACCAGTTTGGTGAAGTTCGCCCATGTTAACTCGGGGACGATTTTTGGTGCAATGTTGGCCGCAGCTTTTGCCCAGTAGTGCATGGTAGTGTGAGAGCTATTTTTTGCCTGTCATTTTCGAACCCAATATCCAGCAATGGCTTAACTATTGATAAATATGTGTGGATGTCATACTGTTCTGGGTCGAATTTGGGCAATTGCACGGGTGGTGTCGTTGCCATAGCCGATTTCCCAGTTTGCTCCTCTCTGTGTATGCCCGGGTCAAGAACCACAGCTGTCCACCAGTGTTATGAGAGGCGTTTAAGGGTCGGCTTCCCCTCCCTAGAACGCCTAGAGTGTAGCTAGGTTCCCTTTCTAGACCGGAGCTTAGACACATTATGAGAGGAATAGGGCATAGAAACACAGGGTAACAGCCTTACACGTGTATTGACATATTCTCTACTGTGGAACAGAAAGACCTGTACACAATATGCTAATCAAAATTAATGCATAGGCTGGTAGGTGGGTTTGGAGTATCGCACAGGATACTAGAGAGACAGGAGTCTTAATTCGTGTTTGGGGGCAGTACACAACTTTTACAGTCTCTGCACAAGAGGATCTTTTCCACCAGGGAGGCAAAATACAGGTTTTACGAGTTCAGGGGAATTTGCTCTGACACTGACTCTGGTTCTACTTTCACGATAGTTATGGGAGTTATGTCACTGTTTTCTGTTTCTTGGTTCACACAGGGTGGTGGGACACTGACACAGAGTTACAATAGTGATACTGATTGTTTGCCTCCTGTCTTATACAAAATAGATATGTACTGTTTCAGGTGTTTCCCCTTACTTCACTGAATCACACTTTTCACTTATATCGCACAGTCATGGCCTCTCGTTGTCAGTCTGTAAGAGCCATATATCATTGTCACTGTTAGGGAATGTCATTGATCGGGCGAGGGGGAAGGGGGCGGCCTGGGGGACTCAGTCGTCTGCATGGTGTAGGAGGAATCCCTTCAGGAGTCCCTTCGTCCCACGGCCGCGGGACCACTCTCAGGGGCATCGTCTCTCTCTGGCACGGCTATGGGCAGTTGCTGGTTCTGCAGGGGGGGGTAGGCAGCACCTGACGGAGCGGCTATGGGCTGTCTCCTTATTGGCGGCCCAGCTATAGGCTGTGGCCTTTTTTTTTTTGTGTGGCTTTTGGCCGTCACTGGGGCCCGGCTATAGGCCATAGCCCTTTGGTCGGAGCGGCTATGGACCATCTCCTGATTAGCAGAGCGGCTATGGCCGTCTCTTTATTTGTGTGGCTTTGGGCCGTCACTGGGGTGCTGCCTGGGGCTATAGGGTCAGCTCCACTCCGATCCTGGCGAGGGCTAGCTCGCCCGAGAGGTAGTGCACTCAGACTGAGGTGGTCTCGTTGAGCGCATTCCAGGGAATAGGGGCACACACCCGGGTGAACTTATGTCCGTATAGACTGGACATGCCGCGCACTCTGTATACCCCTCCGTAGTCTCCTTCTGGGGATGTGGTGGCGACCTGGGTTGCCACGGTCGGTATTTAAATAGTGATGTTGAAGCTATTTTACATTGAAATAATGGTGTGGAAAGTGCTTATACTATCGATGCCATGAAACCGAATGTCGAAATTGATAAAGGCTGGAAGAAACATGGAAATATCTACAAGAGAGTGTTAACAGATGAGACGAGGACATGGAGAGAAAGACTGGAGATAAATGGGCCCCCTTTAATCGCCTCATTCATGCAGGGATAATGGGGAAGAATCTTCCTTCCCCTTCCCAGGGGTCAGTAATCTTACAGAATTACCAACGAGATATATTTCTTACTTGTGAAATGTAATGTCATCTCTCTTCAATGAATTCCTGTGCCCATTTTTGTATCCGTAAGCTGCACAGCAGCACTGTAGACCATGGCACTACATTTTCTAGAATCATCGGCTACTTTCAAAAACCCACCTAGCAGCTCAGTATAAAAAACGCGGGCATCAGGAGTGATGTAATATGGCTGCCGCTACACCAGCGACGCCCTGGCGGCGGACACGCAAATTACTCGGTGCTACCCAGGAGTAAGCTTCTCAGCAGCAGCAAAGGATTCCCTCGCAACTCCAGTTACGTGCTATTAAGAATTAATCAACCTCGATGGTATCTTGGCAGCTTATTTTTTTTATTACCTTCTTTTGTTGTATTAGCATTCTTTACCCTTTATAACAATAAATATTTCAAATTCAAAGATCATCCGAAATAAGATGCTTTCTGTGACTATCAATATCTTAATAGCAAGATGCTTGCGCATTGATTTATATGATAGTTGTAACCAATAATAGGATTGTGACATGAATATGTTAGAATAAATTTCAAAAGAAAGCTTAAAAGTAATTTTCGTGAACAAAAAAAAAAAAAATGTGATGGGGTGTAGGTAGGGGTAGGATAACATCGGTTCTCGGTTGGTTCTTGGGCATGCGTCGTTCATTTTGGCGTCGTAAGCTGACTTGGGTAGTAGGGGTTGGGCATACGCGGTGATAAAGAAAAAACTTATTTCTTCTGTTACAGCTATTTCCTGGTTGTTCATCGTGTAAGTATCGTTGTAGTACGTGCATTGCAGTTTTCCCCACTGTTCTTACTTCAGTTCTGAATTTTGCAAAAATAGCCACGTATAACCACGTGTACAAGCCACTTCATTGTTGGGATTTGTTGCTATAGAGGTAGAGTCCTTAGTTTATTTTGTAACACGAAGAGAATATTGTGAGTTAATACACATAGTGAGGCAAACCTGTGCGTATGCTGTTACAGCTTCTGGATGTTGCAAACCCTCTCCTAGGTCTGATACGCCGGCTACGTCGCCGGTTGGGGAGCTCGTGGAACTCCTGCTGATGTGGTTAACTATATAGAGAGGACTTCCGTAAGTGGAGGAGCCACCACAACGATGATTACGTTTTATTGAGAAAAAGTACAATTGTACATTTTTTGTATGGAAGCTCTTCAGTTTTACCAAATTAGTAATCACATTTAACTTGGGGACAACTTAGGGAAAGGTATTATTTTCACGGTGTATTAGCTGGTAAATGTAATTTTTATATGCTTTAAGCAGAAGACACACCATACCAATTCAATTCATATTCATCCAGGTTGATATCTGTAGTTATTATTTTCAGGGTGGTTAATGACGTTTTCTTGCTGAAGAATTTTCCACCATTGTTATACTGTAATCACGTTCCTCAAGTCGTACCTGTGATTCTTTGTTCCCGGTGCAATGGAAGAAACTCAGAGCTAGATTTCGTTTCCCATATTCCAACTGGAGGTTAGGTTATGTTAAATTAGTAGCTACAGTTAAACAGTTGCTTCTGCTGTTACGCTGATGAATAAAACAATTTGTCACAGCAGAACATAGCGATAAGCAATGGGGAAACAGATTTAACAAGCATCCATTTACCACTCCAAAAATAATAATAAGAATATAACAGACAATCAGGAAGCAGAACTGATTGGTAAGGTGCTACTTGGTGTTTACCTGTTGGCCAACGAAAGGATGAAGATGCTTGAATAACTAGCTACCATAAACACAGGAAATAGTAAAGTGTCACCCCTGAGGTAGGGTGGGGTGAGGTAAAGTCTTTCCATCCCTCAGGACAAGCCTTGACTGAAATTGTAACAGTTCAGTTCAGTTGGTATGCGGGAGTATAGTTGCCTTTGCAATGGCAGTCACTGATGTGTTCTTATTCTCAATCTTTACTACTTTTTTTTTTTTTCAGTTATGTTGCTGGACCCTTATTTTCCAAAAATTGTTTAGTTTTCTCTTTGTTTCCTACAATGTCATTGTTGAATAAAAATTTTCCTATAACTTGTCTCTTCTTCATAAGATTGTTGAAGTCTTGCACATTTCTCTCTGTCTGCTGCTTAGACTGGACACCACAATTAAGTGCTTCAGGTCTTTTCTTTCTTCTCCACACATATCAATGTGTCTCTTCATTTTTAAACCTATTCCAGTCCTTCAAACACCTATTGCAAGCCCTACACTTGACCAGTATTACCGTTCTGTTGTCATACACCTTTTTTTCTCCTCCAACCCCTCTTCTCCTTTCTCGATATATTCTTAAACTTGTATTTTCACTATTCCTGCATCCACACATGTCCCATTCTCATTTTTTTTTTTTTTTCTCGAGTTGCATTACTTCCATTCTCTGTTCCTGCCCCTTTTAGATCTTTGATCAGCTCATTCAGCCACTTTTCCCCAGCTCTTTCATTTCATAAGTCATACTCTCATCAGATCATTACTCACACCACTTAATATTTGCCATAAGTATTTCCCCTACCCTTCCATTATTCTTGTCCACATACTTGTTGCTCCTGTCTCTCAATGCAGCTCCTTGTACATATCCCTGACCCCCCAAAATTTGTCTTTATACACTGTATTCTCTACTTTGTAGTTTATCTATTTCTTGCTTTGCAAATCTAATCAGATTCATTCCATTTAATATTGATAGCAGAACTATGTTTTTCCAGCATGCCTTTCCTATGAACATTTTTGAACAACTTTGGGTTATAGATGAATAGGCCATAGGCTATTTGTCAGTCTTCTTACATTCTGTCATCTTTTCCTTATGCATCTTAAAGCAGTAGTAGTTGTTCCCTAGTCAGTCTGGCTGAACAGCCCCGAGTCCTCAAGGAAGGCCACGGCCGAGACGGGCTTTCCCACAGAACTCTCAAGGAGTGTATGTTGTGTTGTTGGTGCAGGTGATTGTGTACAGTGCAGTCTTCTATAATGTGCTTAATGGTATGAGATGCTGTGTTGCATCCTGGATAGGTGTTAGCGATGGAGTCATCCAGCCTCTTCTGATAACACAAGAGGGCTGGATGATGCCCACATCTCAGTCAGGCCAGGTGGACCCTGTCCTCGTGAGGGAGGTAGGATTCAGAAGGGTGGATATCAGAAGACTGTGTATGCAGCGGTGTGTTGTCGTTGAGTGACTGAATGGAGAAGCGAGTGATTTGAGTATGGATATGCTTTTGGAAGCTGGCTTGAGGGGAGGGGGGAGAGATGACAGTACAGGGGGTATTTGTGTATATCATGTGCTGGGTGTTGTTTTGATGTTCCTTGGTGTGTGTGGATGTGCTGCTATGTAGTGCAGTGGATGGTGTGGGTTTGTGGAGGCTGTGGCAAGACTTTGTGTGCCTCATGTCTAGATGATCCTAGACTTTGAGGACTTTGGTTTCTTGGTATAGTGGTCTGTGGGTGTAGTAACTGTGCAGCTTGTGATTATTTTTTGGACATTGTTTTGTATGGTCTGTACAGTGTTTTAGTGACGTTAGAAGCCCAAGCAGGGCTTGCATAATTCATCACTGAACATATATATTGTTTGTGTACTGTGGTGGTGGTTTCTTTATTGTGTCCAAATGTCGTACAGTATGGGCAAGTGTCCGTAAGGTCTTAAATCTTGGTGTTAATTTATCTTTAATGTTTGTGATGTTTAAATGATGCTGATGTATGTTACACTAAGGATTTTGGGTGATTGTGTGTGGTAGGGGAGTGTTGTGTGTGGTGAGGTGTGGAATGTGACTGTGTTCTGCTGTCCAGTTTGTGAAAAGGGCCATCTCTGTAGATTTGACTGGGGCTATTTTGAGCCTGTTTGCAGTGAATCATTCATGTAGTGTGTTGAGGTAAGGTTGAAGGATATGTGCAGCTGTGTTTGTATTTTGGTGTGTACATGTAAGTATTATGTTGTCCATATAGGAAGCTATGTCTATTTGTGGTGTGTAGGGTGTGGGTATATCGTGCATGTATAGGTTAGAGAGTAGGGGACAAAACACATCCTTGGGGGACGCCGTTTGTGAAGTTTCTGCTGTATGATGACTGACCGGCAGATGTTCCATGTGCACATCTTGCTGCTAAATAGTCTGCCAACCATCTTTTTGTGTTATTGTGCATGTTTGTGAGGCTGTGGGGAATGGCATCAAAAGCTTTGCTAATGTCTGGTTTGACTAGGAGTGTTCTGTGTGGTGGCCTAGCTGAATTGGTACCATCAAAAACCCTCTGTGTAAGGTCTGTAAGAAGAGTGTTTGTGGAGTGTAGCAGCTTAAAACCACGTTGTGATGGGGCTAGGGGGATGTGAGGTGTAACTACTGCAGTTGTAATATCAGTCGTTCAGTGACTTTGGAGGGGGTGCAGAGGAGTGTGATGGGGCAATGTGAGGAGGGTAACGTGGGGTCTTTGTTGGGTTTGGGAATAGTGATAAGTGCCATGCTTCCAGATGTTGGGTATTGTTGTGTGAGTAGCTGTAGTTTGATATGTAGGTGAGTGCTTGTATCCCTTGTGGTCCAAGTTGTTTAATCTTAAAGCAGTTCTTAAGGCCAGTTCACACGAGCTACCCCCCCCCCCCACTGATTTGCAGGGGAAAAAATTTCCGACTTTGGCATTTCTCCCAGAAAAGTGTTCACACATACAGGGACTGCAAAGACAGGATTGTGGCAAAAGTGTTTACAAAGATGGACCACCGTACCTGTTCTTGTGCAGCTTTTGCTCTTGCACTTTGTCTACTTCAAGATCACAGCCACAATTTAGCTCGTGTGAATAACAGGAGAGTAAGAAGAAAGTGGATGAGGAGTTTGGGAGGAATCTGAGTGTGAAATGGAGGGAGAGTAAGAAATTGTTTTGGAAAGAGGTAAAGAAAGTAAGGTAGCGTGAAAGGGGAAATAGTAGGGGAGTGAAAGATAGGAATAATAGATTGTTGGTGGAGAAGAGAGAGAAATTGAGGAGATGGAAGGAGCACTTTGAGGATTTGTTGAATGTAGAGAGTGAGAGCAGTGTGAGTATAAGCTGTTGGGGAATGGCTGGGAGAAGAAGAGATGAGAGGAGGGAGGAAGAGATCAGTAGGTCGGAAGTAGTGGAAGCGATGAAGAAGATTAAGCTGGGAAAGGCCCCAGGAATTGATGGAGTGTGTGGTGAAATGCTTAGGTATGGGGGTGAGATTGTTGTGGAGTGGTTATGGAAGTTGTGTAGATTGGCTTGGGAAGAGGGAAGGTTTCCAGAGGACTGGAAATCAGGTATAACTGTTCCTCTGTACAAAGGAAAAGGGGAGAGAGAAGTATGTGGTAACCATAGGGGTATTTGCCTTCTTAGTGTGACTGGTAAAATATATGGTAGAATACTCATTGATAGGGTTAGGCATATGACAGAGGAGCTAGTTGGAGAAGAACAAGGGGGATTTAGGAAGGGAAAAGGGTGTGTAGATCAGATATTTGTTCTAAGATGTTTAGTGGAGAAGTATCTAGAGAAGGGAAGGAAAGTGTATGCTGCCTTCATGGACTTGGAGAAAGCTTATGACAGAATAGATAGGCAAGGTATGTGGAAGGTATTAAGAATATATGGAGTGGAGGGGAAATTGTTGAGTGCTGTGAAGAGTATGTACGAGGGAGCTAGGGCTACGGTGCGAGTGGATGGTGAGCTGAGTGAGTTCTTTGATCTCAATGTGGGACTGAAACAGGGTTGTGTGATGTCTCCATGGCTGTTTAATATATATATGGATGGGGTTGTAAAGGAGGTGCAGGGTAGGGCAGTGGATGTGGGGGTGGCCCTAATGAATGAGGGTGAGATTTGGAAGCTTCCGGTGTTGCTGTTTGCTGATGATACAGTATTGTTGAGTGAAGATGAATGGGAGTTGCAAGGTTTGGTGAATGAATTTGGGACAGTGTGTAGGAGGAGGAAGCTGTAAGTTAATGTAAACAAAAGTAAAGTTATGGTGTTTGAGAGGAATGAAGTCACAGAGTGTGCAGTGAGGTTGGATGGTGAGGATATGGAGAATGTGAGTGCATTCAAGTACTTGGGTAGTATGATGAGTAAGGATGGAACTTTGGGGGATGAAGTACGTGAAAGGGTACAGCAGGGAAGAAAGGTTGTTGGTACACTGAAAGCAGTGATGAGAAATAGGGAGGTGAGTATGGAAGTTAAGAAGTCACTGCATGATGGTATTGTGATCCCTACCCTGACGTATGGAAGCGAGGCATGAACCTTGCAAGAGGGGAACAAGTCAAGAGTGAGAGCAGTGGAAATGAGTTACTTGAGAGGAGCATGTGGAGTGACGTGGAGGGACAGGTTGACGAATGAAGAAGTGAAGGAACGTTGTGGGGTAGATGTGGATGTGGTTGAAAAGATGAAGAGAAATACACTGAGGTGGTTTGGACATGTGGAGAGAATGGAGAATGAAAGGCTGACTAAGAGGGTGTATGTAGGTGAGGTGGAGGGAGGGAGAGGGAGTGGTAGACCGAGGATGAGGTGGAGGGATGGAGTTGAGAGGTATATGAGGGAGGGGGGGTGAGTTGGGGGGAGGGGAGTCAAATGGTGGGTGACAGAGTGACTTGGAGGCGTTTTGTCTGCGGCCACCCTTTGCGGGATTAGGGCATCGGTCTGTAGATAGATAGATAGATAGAATAACTGTAGCCCAGCTTTCTGGCCCTTAATTTTCTTAAGCATAAAATCATGTATAAGATTGCTTGTGTATATCTTACCTTATACTGTACTTTAATAATCTTACTTTTATACTCACCCAAACTGGAATGAACCTTAAAATGAGAGTAGTAGTAGTAATTGTAGTGTAAACACACAAGATGTCATATTCATCATTCTTCCCAGAGCTTTGCCTTGTTCAGTGTTTCCATTTTAATATGCCCAGCCTCTGTGTCCCGATTCCCACTGCCTTTGTGTTTCTCGTCTTTTTTAAACATTGTCTTACCCTTTCCTCATTAATAATTTCTTCCATATGGATTAGGCTTATTCCTCCTTATACTTTGATTGATGTTTCATATGTTCTCTACTTTTACACTGCATACATCTATATACAGTGAGTCCTCGAAATATGAAAGGGATAGGGACCAAAAAAAACTTTCGTAATCCAAAATTTTGTATATTGGGACGATTTTCCCCATTGAAATATACATATAAAGGGGGGGATGCATTCCTGGACCCCCCCACTTAAACTTTACCCCTCCTATTTAGAAGTATGCAATACACATATACAGGTAAGCCCTTAATTCATGCGAGGGTTACGTTCCCAGACCCTTCGCATGTGTGGTAAATTCAAGTATATGTTCTGCCCTTTTGTGCACATAATTATGCATGTCTACTAAGTATATTACATCTGAATAATACTGTTTATGCACTACATACACCTTATAAACTAGCATAAAGTATGAAAAACGACAAAAATGTAAGAAATTTAACACTGAAACCTGACAAGCACAGGCATAGGTGGAGACACTTCAACAGTCTAGTGCAAAAGCCCTCACTGCCTCCCATATGCTACATTCTGCCTTCTTTATTGTCCAAACAGTTGACTCATTCACCCCAAACATACGGTTCCAAGCCAGTTCACAGGCGTAGGTGGAGACACCAAAGTCTGGTGCACTAGCCCTCACTGTCTCCCGTATGCTATGTTCTGCCTTCTTTATTGTAAGAACAGTTGACTCACCCCAAACACACGGTTCCAAGACAATTCACCATGAAGTCAGTTCACATCAAAACATGGACGATTTCCTGTCATTCTATAAATATACTTATTATTGATTAATTAATGCTTTAGTAACTAATTTTCAGGGGGATTTTATAACTCATTTAAGTAAAGAACTAGTGTACTGTACTTGCTAAATAAACTGGTATGTAAATAAATGACGGGGAATCGTCCTGATGGAGAATTGTCGCCAACATTCCTCCCTTAAGTTTGTCCAACATTTTAACTTTGTCAGCAACATCACTTTACTAGTCCGT
The DNA here is from genome assembly GCF_032717465.1 of Coenobita brevimanus. Classification (NCBI taxonomy): domain Eukaryota; kingdom Metazoa; phylum Arthropoda; class Malacostraca; order Decapoda; family Coenobitidae; genus Coenobita; species Coenobita brevimanus. The sequence goes on along the minus strand of NC_137019.1, from coordinate 22,372,453 downwards.
TTTGGTGTGTTACCACATGCATCACCTAGCACTACGCTTAGGCCCCATGTTGGCAGACAAGGCAAGCAATCACTGGAAGGCAGAAAAATAAGCCACAAATAACGATTCGCGAGTCACGCATGTTTCGACCGTCGGATTCAAACTGACTGTGGTGCGTGGTAGACCGACCTCCCACACACACACACACACACGTATGTATGCACACGGGCAGCAGGTAGGCATTTTTATATTTTATTTATTTCTCTTGTATATTAAAATTATTTATTTGAATACTATAATTTTATGTTTTAATTATTGTACGAAAAATTCGTGGATAACCGAAATCGCGTGAAAAAAGTTCGCATGAATTAAGGGCTTACCTGTACAGTACTATACTATTGTACAGACATAAAAAAAACACAGATAATTACTGTAGTATTAGTACACTGTACAGTTAAATATAGACTTGAGCTGTGGCTGGAGATTTGTGTCGTTGATATGGTGCTAAGTCACGTGGTGGGACCCTATTGCTCCTCTGGTATTTCCTCGGCTGGTGCAGGTGTTTCTGAAGCTGTTGATGGTCCAATTTCCTCTCCAGAGTCAGAGTATGGTGCTGTTTTTTCTTGGAAGCTGATTCCCCGGATGCTGGAGATGATGCAGGGCGTTTGGGAGGCATGGCGTAAATATGAAACAAGGAGGAACAGTGAAAAACTGCGTAACGTTCAGCAAAGCTGAGAGGAGAGGATGGACGTGATTCGATTGAGAAGCGCACGAGAATGTGTTTACCAGAGAGGGGTTTGTTCGTTTTTTTCACCGCAAGCGAGCGCGGCGCTGTGCAGCGTGCCCATTTTTAATTTTTCATATTTCCTCGTATCGCTTTTTGTACCATCGACAGATACTTTCGTATTGTGGAATTTGTCCTACGTTCATTGCTTTCGTACCATCGAGTTTTCATATTTCGGGGACTCACTGTATTGTGTTTCCTTTTCCCCCTCAACTCTCTCTCCTAGTCTTACTGCTTGAAACTGCTTTCCCTTTATGCCTTCCCATGTTCTTTCACATTCATTTTCACACTCCTCTCTTTTTTCCTCATTCCATACTCTGTTGGTATCATTTTCATGTCTTAGATGCTGCTCCCCAGAAAGTCAATATTTGTCTGCATATCTTCCTTCTCTACATCTTTGCCATTTTCCATCTGTACCTTTAGATCTTCTTCTACCCTTTCTTTGTGTCCTTTCAGCATTTTGGTGTATTTTTTACATATTTTCCCTCTGGTGTTGTCCACCTTTATTATATTTGTTAATTTCTCTGCAGTGCGTGTGGATGGTGAACTAAGTGAATTTTTCTCTTTGAAAGTTGGGTTGAAACAGGGATGTGTCATGTCTCCATGATTGTTCAATCTGTACATGGATGGGGTAATAAAAGAGGTACAAGGTAGGGTAGTGGATGTTGGAGTGGCCCTGGTGAGAGAGGATAGTGTTTGGAAACTCCATGTACTGTTGTTTGCAGATGATACTGTATTGTTGAGTGAAGACAAAGGGGAGCTGCAAGGCTTGGTGGATGAGTTTGGGAGAGTGTGTAAGAAACGGAATCTAAAGGTGAATGTAGGGAGGAGTAAAGTGATGGTCTTTGAGAGAGGTGAAGTCAGTGAATGTACAGTGAGGTTGGATGGTGAGGAATTGGAAAATGTGAGTACGTTTAAGTACTGTACTTGGGTAGTGTGATGAGTAAGGATCGAGGTTTGGAAGGTGAAGTGCTTGAAAGGGTACAGCAGGGAAGAAAGGTTGCTGGTTCTTTGAAAGCAGTGATAAGAAACAGGGAAGTGAGCATGGAAGTGAAAAAGTTACTACATGACAGTATTGTGATACCAACTCTAACGTATGGAAGTGAAGCTTGGACGTTGTTGGAAGGACACAAGTCAAGAGTGAGAGCAGTGGAAATGAGTTATTTAAGAGGAGCCTGTGGAGTCACATGGAGAGAGAGGCTGACGAATGAGGATATAAAGGAGTGTTGTGGTGTGGATGTGGATGTGATAGGAAGCGTTATGAGGAACACACTGAGGTGGTTTGGCCATGTGGAGAGGATGGAGGGCGAAAGACTGACGAAGAGAGTGTATGTGAGTGAGGTGGAGGGGGGAAGAGGGAGGGGGAGGCCGAGGATGAGATGGAGGGATAGGGTGGAGAGGTATATGAGAGAGGGGGGTGTGAGTTGGGAGCAGGGCAGTGAAATGGCGGTGGACAGGGTGACTTGGAGGCGATTTGTTTGTGGCCACCCCAAACGGGATTGAGGCATCTGGCAATAGATATATAGATAGAATTTCTCTTTATGGTTATTCATTTCTTCCGTTATTATATATTAACTGTACCTTTATCTTTTGTTCTACAGTAGGTAAAGCCATTCCCATTTCTCTTCTTCAATCTATTATTTATTTTAATGGCCTTTTTCCTATTTTTATTTTGTCTCCTTTCCTTGATTTTATTTCTTGATTGTATTTCCGCACATGCTAAAATTCCCACCTCACAGCTTACAGGCATTGTCCATGTCTCTATACTAAAACCATATCGTTCTTAGCAATTTCATATTAAAGAAACTCACCTCTTGTTTCTAGGGTCAAGGAATTATCCAGACATGTTCACTCAGTGGGAAATCTGATCAAGGTGTTTGTTTACATTGTTCTTGTCATTTTGTCGACAGATGGCAGCACCTGTGTTTACTGTATGATCAGTATAGACGAAGAATAGGAGAACAACAAAGTCCTAAATAAATTGTGGAAAATAAGAGAAAAGAAATAAAAAAGAGCTGCAGCAGCTATCTATCTGTCTATCTATATACCTACGCTGCTTCCCCCAAGGAAAGGGAGGTAGCCGAGACAGGACGACACACTCCCCATTTACTCATCCATTCAAACACATTCATTTGCATCTTAGCCCCAAAGGGGAGAACGGACAGATCCTCACCGCACCACACTGCACAAAGGTCAACTGCGCAATGCAATCAGTGACATCCGCAGCTGGGCCCGACAGCAGAGCTGGTTTACCCCTGCTACATCATAACAGACTTATCCCCTTACCCGCACCTGACTTGAAATAGCTGATCAGACCAAATGCGAGAAAATATCCCCTCAGGGCTGCGTCATCACTTATTTATTCACAATTTCTCTCCATTTATTTCTGTCACGCACAGCCACTCTTCCTTGCTCAACAGACATTCCTCTCTGATCCAGCACTCTCTTCACACTGTCCATCCATCCTATTCGTGGTCTTCCTCTCAGCCTTACACCTCTTACATCAGATCTGGTTATCTTTTTCACCAATCGCTCATTATCCATTCTCTCCATATTCCCAAACCATCGCAACACCCTCTGCTCAACTCTACCAGCCATCTCCCGAACAACTCCAGTTCTCCTTCGCACTTCATCATTCCGCACTCGATCCATACGCGTCACTCCACACATACTCCTCAGACACCTCATCTCCATTACATTCAATCTTTTCCTCTCTGCTACACCCATATTCCATGTTTCAGCCCCATATAATGCAGTCGCTACCACAACACCCTCATACAGCCTTCTCTTTACATCCATTCTAAGCAAACGACATCTAAACACTTTTTTCATTCCTCCCAGCACCTCTCCTACTTCATTTATTCTAAACTTCACTTCTACATCTGTTCTTCCATCTACAGCAACATATGACTCTAGATATTTAAAACACTCTACCTCCTCAAGCAACTCACCATTCAAAACTATTTTCATCCCCCTACTATCTACCAACCTCGTACACTTCATCACTTTACCCTTATTCTCATTTACTTTCAATTTCCTCCTTTCACACACCCTTCCAAACTCCTCTACCAACTGTCTCAATTTCTTCTCTGAATCAGCCACCAGTGCAGTATCATCTGCAAATAGCAGCTGCTTCAGATTCCACTCTCCACCATCAACATTCACCAGACTCAGACCTCCACCTAAAACTCTTGCATTCACCTCCCTTACAACACCATCCATGTAATTATTAAACAACCAAGGCAACATCACACATCCCTGTCGCAGCCCCACTCTCACAGGAAACCAATCACTCACAGCATTTCCCACTCTTACACATGCTTTACTATTTACATAAAAACTTTTCATCCCTTTTAGTAACGTACCATATTAGTCCATAAATCTTAAAACAGTCCACAAAGCCTCCCTCTCAATTCTATCATACGCTTTCTTTAAATCCATAAATGCCCAAAACACATCCTTGCCTTTCGCTAAATACTTTTCACACACTTGTCTCACCGCAAACACCTGATCCACGCATCCCCTCCCTCTCCTAAAGCCACACTGCTCATCACCAATCACTCCCTCTGTACCCTCTCTAACTCTCATAATTAACACTCTACCATACACCTTACCTACAACACTCAACAGACTTATACCCCTAAAGCTAGTACATTCATACTTATCACCCTTGCCTTTATACAACGGGACCACACAAGCACTTGCCCAGTCAGTTGGCACCATACCTTTCACAAAGCACACATTCAACAATCTTACTAACCAGTCAACAATAGTCACTCCACCACCCTTCAGGCATTCCACAGCACACCCATCCATACCTGCAGCTTTCCCTGCTTTCATCTCCTTTACTGCCTTCTCCACTTCCTCCTTCGTGATCAAAGAATCATTCAGCTCTCCCAACACATTTATTCCTTGCACCCTTCCATCCGCCACAATCTCAGTCACCCTTTTCTCCTCTACATTTAACAACCTTTCAAAATACTCTGCCCATCTCTTCCTTACTGCATCCATCTCAATTAACATCCTTCCATCCTCTGCTTTTACTCGTTCTTCCTTCCCAGACTCTCCCTTTCGCACCCTTTTCACCTCTTTCCAAAACATTTTCTTATTCTGTTGAAAATTCTCTGTCAGCCGCCTACCCCACCTCTCATCTGCTGCTACTTTAGCATCATGCACAGCCCTTCTCGCCCTATTCCTCTTTTCCTTATACCTCTCATATGACATCTCATCCTTCCTCTGCAGCCACACTTCATATGCATGTCTCTTCTCAGCCACAGCCATATTTCCTCGCACCACCATTCACTTCCTTTTCTTACACCACCACCCACACGTCTCACACCACACACCTCTTCTGCATGCCCCACCGCAGCACACTTAAATAACTGCCATTTTCCCGATCTTTCACTGCGTTCCACTCATCTTTCAATTTCTCCTGATACTCTTATCTTTTTCTCTCTTTTATCCAACTCACTTTCAAAACCTCCCTGCCACACCTAACCCTCCTAGCTTTCACCCATCTCTTACCTACTTTTAACTTTCCCTCCACCAGGTAGTGGTCAGACATACCTCCACCCTCCCCTCTCAGAACTCTCACATCCAACAATCTTCCTATTACATTCCTAGACACAACCACATAGTCCATCAAAGCTCTATCAACAACCCTTCCACCCTCCTGTCTCACCCATGTATACTTATAAATATCTTTCTTCTCACACAGCGTATTTCCAATCACCATCTCTCGCTCAACACACATCGCTATCATTCGCTCCCCATTTTCATTTCCTCCAGGCACACCGTGCATACCAACTACACCTTCAACTGCTACATTTCCCACTCTAGCATTCAGATCTCCCATCATTACCACATTCACATTCGCTCCAAAACTCTGCAGACACTCATCAACATCATTCCAGAAAGACTCCCTCTCTTGTTCATCCCTTTCATTACCAGGCCCATATGCACTCACAAACACCCACAACTCACGTTCAAATTTCGCTTTCACCCACATCAGTCTCGATGACACCTCCTTCCATTCAATCACACACTGCTGTACTTCCGGACTCACTAACAAGGCCACACCTTCTCTTGCCCTTCCTCTATCAACACCTGACAATCTTCCGTTCACACTTCCAAACATAGCCTCACCCTTCTCTTTCATCTTCGTTTCACTCAAAGCTAACACATCCAACTTTCTTCTCACAAACATTCTCCCAATCTCCTCCCTTTTAGCCTCAATCGTACTACATCCACGCACATTCATAGACCCAATCTTCAGGGTACGGGATAACTCCATCCCCCATGCCTTTCTCTGGCTTGTCTCTTTTTAGGAACTAAAAAACAGAGGAGGGGGTCCCTAGTCCCCTCACCCCGCCCCTTTTAGTCGCCTTTTATGACACGCAGGGAATACGGTGGCAGTATTCTTCCTGACACAACCTGGCCGCAGAGTAGTAGTACCACCCCATAGTGCGGCCAGATTGTGTCCCCTCCGCCACAGGAGCTGTCGTTCGAAAGGCACTGGCTCCAAGCTGCATCTGCATCATGTTTAAAATTTCTTTACTGGTGGTGTGAGCCAAGACTTTTTTTTTTTTTTTTTTTTTTTTTTTTTTTACCAACTCTGGCTCCAGCATCACCATAATTGCTTCCAACTCCAACTGACTCCACAGCCCTGCTTATATCCTCACTTAACCATGGTGGGTCTAATTTTTCCTCCTGAGTCCTTCTTTTCCTCCTCATATATTTGCCTTTTAAAGTACTTTCAGCTGTTTCAGTTATCATTATCCCTAACTTTTTTCATATACAGTATAACACTTCGTTTTCACTTTTTTCCATTTCTTATATATATATACATTTAAAGCCTCTCTCTCCGTTTTTTAAATCCCTTTCAATCCATTCCTCTTCCCCATATCTCTTACCTTTTGACTTCATCTTTACTAATATTTCCATTAGATTATGGTCTGAAATATAAAAAATCCTTTCTTCATTTATCTTTTTAAATAAATTTATCATAAATATTGTTTGTTACTAATGCAAAATTAATTATGGTAAACTTTTTCTTTCTCTCTCTATACTGCAAGTAGATATCTCTTCACAGTTTTATCATCATTTAACTATTAACCCATATTCCTTCATCCAATTAATTATTATTCTCCCATTGTCTAATCTTTGTTCTCCCTTGGAACGTACAGTAGATGTCCATTAAAATCACCAACTATTAGTAAAGGATCCCTTGTTTCTTTATTTTTATTTTTATTTTTTTTTTTTTTTTAATTTCTTCCTTCATAGCAGCATTTCCATCCTTGTCAACACTAAAATGTACCACAGTTAATACAATGTCACCTTCCCCTACTTTTTTTTTTTTTTTTTTTTTTTTTTTTTTTGTCCGACTCTGGGCAAAGGCTTCGGGGCCTATATCTCGGGGGCAGTAGCCTATCCCAAGGCCCAGTAGTCCTCCTACACCTCCACATGTCACCACTTCGGCGCTAACGCCCACCGTCCATATTGAATACATGCTAGGGCTGTCTCATACAGGACTGGTGTATTGGTATTAGCGGGGGTACTTTTATGACATGTCGGCGGGTCATCTGGTAGATCAGGAAAGTCTGCTTCTATGAAATTCAAATCCTTAAACTGTTCCCTGCCCCAGCCGGGATTCGAACCTGGGTCCATCAGGACTGCAGGCCGCCTCTCTACCGATTCAGGCACCGCCTCCCCCATGTATCATCAGCCACCGCCCCTTAACATGTATCATCTTTACTTTTGGCTCTATCTTTACTGAAGCTTATTTCCTTACTATCTTTATAAATTATAATTAACCCTCCCCCCTTTCTATCTGTCATGTCTCTTGCTTTCTATGGCTGTTATGTCCTGGTTGAAAGCTATATCTCTTATTTTTTTTCTGTTTCCATAACACATACTTTACTGTCATAGTCTGTTACCATATATAGTTCCTCTACCTCTTTGGCTTTTATTTTTGACAACCCTTGTATATATTGACCTTAAATTTTACATATTTCCCATTATCACTCTCTGTCCCTCCTCGTTTCAGTACTGTCTTTGTCCCTCATCAACCATCACCGCCTTCCTTTCTTTATTATCCATTTGCCTCCTCCATCACTTTTTAACTCCTCTCTCAGTTAGCACATTCTCTCCTCTCTCTCTCTCTCAGATCTGCATCAATCTGTATTTTATGGTACTTTCTATCCCGCGCTTTCTTTAACTCCCCACCCCTCTTTAATATCTCAGACTTCACCTGCACTTCCCTCACCCCTGTTAGCAAAGGTCTTTCGTTCCCTTGCATCTTTTTTCCCACTTCAAATATTTCCTTTATTTCAACCTCGTTTATATTTAGCTATTGCTTCTTTAAACATTTGGCAACAGAATGCTCTGTCATCTTGCTCTCTGTCTTTTGATCCCTCCTTTTTACTCTCTGAGATGTTAATTTTTTTTTTTTTTTTTTTTTCCTCCAAGTTCACCATTCTCCATAACTTCTCCTCATTATCTCTTCCTCTCATTGTACCCATTTTCTCTCTTGCTTTTTAACTCCAGCGTCTCTTCATTCATTCTCCTCAGTCTTTTCACCTCCACCACCATATCCCCTTCTCTTTCATCCACCATACCAGCATTATCCTCAGACAGTCCTATCCTTCCATAGATGCTCATCTGCCGTCAGTCTTGCAACCACGTCTTCGTTGCCTCCTTTTGCACTCATAAGTTTCTTCATTTCCAAGTTTTCCTCCTTCACCCTCTTCATCTCGTACAGATTCTTCACTATGGGTTTGCAACCTTAACAAAACCGCAACATACCTTCCTCTTTCTTCATCTCGTAAAATTTGTTTAAATTTTCTCACATTCCCGGTGAAACTAGAGTCTTCATCTGTCACACTGCAACCCCTCATTGTTGTCCCTCACCATGGCCACACATCCTGCCTTCTTTTCTCATCCTCTTCACATTTCATGCATAATCCCACATCATTGAACCTTCATGTGAAGCCACATTCCTAACACTTTATTCTGTGCTTCTCTTCTTTCTTGGCTGTTTGCATAAGCCATTATTATACCCTGTGCACATGGGACTTCAGACAATGTTTTCTTCTCAGTTCTCAGCCTTCCTACATCATCTGCCTCAGTAAATGAATGGGGATATAATTTTTCCATTTCAGTAATAGTGACACTATGATACCAGGACACAAGCATAAATGATGGGAGAATGAAGAACTGTACAAACTTCCAAGTCTGAGGTGCTTGGGTCCAAAGGCATTGTGGAAAATAGAAAATGTTGGAATGCCCATGAAAATTGGGAAAATCATATTGTCTGCGGCACTATGAATAGTAATAAAGTGCCCGGTAGTAGTAGTATTGCATATTATCAGTTTTCTGTAACTTTCTAGAAACATTGTGAGGACATCACATTACATTCCTTTTTTTCCTTGAAAAAGTATGTTGCAAAGTGGAAACTTGAAGATCAGATTTCGGATTTGGCACTGTATAAAGATGGATGCTTGAAGTGGCAGTACAGTATTTGGTGGTGACACTTTTTTTTTTGGCCACTTTAGATGAGTTTTGAGAATAAATATGAATCATAACTTTCCTTTATTCATATGAGGCGCTTGGAGGGAAAACAAGGTAAGTGCCACCCCGGCCAGAAACGGAGTTACTTGTACCACTTTATTCCCCAAATCCTCTTCTACCACTACAACAAGGGTTTAAGTGAAAAAGATGTCCCTAAGATGGTTGAAAATTACGAGTTTTAAAAGGCTGTGAACGACCGTACTTCTGTTGATAGCCAACCACTCCATGACTTTACCATTAGGTCCATTTTGGCTGTGTATTTTCTTCTCCCAAGTACTGCATCCTTGGAAACCAACATCATGTCCGATTTTCTTACTTGAGTTAAGGCGATTTTACCACAGTATTCATGTCAAAACACGCACTTATTGTAAGCTGCATGTATGTGAGGCTAAGAGTGAGAGGGAAAACCAGGCGAGCGCCACACAGCAGGAGGTGGCTGCAAAACGCGCCAATCGCGTGGCTTGACGCATACCACCAAGCTTTTTTTTATGACACCACCATAAAGGCACATGTCCTTACTTACCTACTGACATATTTTCAATCTCAGTATCTTATAGCTGACCTACAATAACACATATTATGGGTAAAAGTACTGCTACTTTGTCGTCGATTGTTGTCTAACGAGGAGAAAGAAGATGTTATTGAATTTTTTCATTTAAAACACCACAAATTATCAGCGTCTGAATTACGGAAAAGTAGATGAATTAGGCTACATGGGGAAAAAAAAAAAACAAGAGCAGAATATCTTCATTGGTTGAAAAGTTATGTCATATTTAACCCCTACACCGCGGGCTTGTTTACCAATGACTTGCGTGTGCCGTGGGGTTATTTGGGCTCCGACAGACTCTCAAAAAATATTTGCCAAAAATTAGTTATTAGTCCTAGAATAATAAAATTACATATGCTTATGGCACATACCTTCAGCTTTCTCCTGGAATGATTGTTGAGCCTTCGTCGGTTACCGTAGGACTTGTGGAGACCTCTGAAGTAGGGTAACGAAGTCTCCACTTTACACTTCCCGACAACCCGTAATATGATTACCACAGCCAGATACAAACACTATAAACACTATTCTACAATTTTCAAGTAGTTTGGGATCCATACTCAAAAAAAAAAACTGTGAAAGCAATGGAAATTACGAGCGCGTCTGATCGTCGCACTGGCACTAGTTCGCTCTTGGTAGTCTGTCATTTATTATTTATAAGACCCCTCACACTTTATATTTCTATTACTATATAATACTTATATATATATACAGTCTTTATCCATAAGTTTCCTTCAGTAGTATTAGTTTATTGTCACTGTAGGGATTCAATTTCTTTCAGTAAAATACGTAGCATTCACTTTCTCGTCCTGTATACTGGCATTGAGAGTGAATGTCACTTTCATCTTCACTCTCATAACTCATAGCATTCAGACATGCTAGAGTGAAACTTTCACTTTCATTACTCCTAGGGTATATACTTGTATTCTTATAATACTACTCATTTACATTTCTATTTACGTTCTCTATTTTATTTACGTTATTTACATTTCTATTTTATTTACACTGTGTTGTGCACTGTCACTTGAAATAACTTATAAAACTATTTTCCATTGTTCACGTATATTTACATTCATTACTTTCACTTGCTGTTTACACATTATTTACACATTATTTACAATTCCACTTGCACTGTTTTACTCAATAGAAAGATCGTAGTCACTCTTTTATCAATTGTCAGCCCTTTACCTCTTTCCACACGAGGTTTAGTAGGGGGTAAAGGTCACAGGGCCATTTGCATGGGGGTGAAAAAAGGCCTTGAAGTCAGCAAGAAGAAACATACGTACTCTCACTTCGGAAGATGAGAGTGAACTAACGGAGGACCAGCCTGGAGGCCTGCTAGGGGTTATTCAGAATTACCAATATTACTTCTTGAAACAGCTAAGTCTAGCACTGATATGATTGGCAGGAAATCTAGACAATACATTATAAATTTGGTAGTTCCAGGTGAATGTAAATATCACTTAGGCTTCTCCCTTCCCTCCTTACATGTATATTTATTACAAAAATAGATTAGAGGCCTACTTAGGAGATATATATATCAGAGCTACCAATGTTATATCTTGAAACAGCTTTGTCTAGCACTGATATGATTGGCAGGAAATCTAGACAATACATTATAAATTAGGTAGTTCCAGGTGAATGTAAATATCACTTAGGCTTCTCCCCTCCCTCCTTACATGTATATTTATTACGAAAATAGATTATACAGCATATTTCAAGGGGAAAAAAAACAGCAAAAATTAGCGAACGAGTGCACGTGAGGTGTTGTCAGGTGATAATTAGCCAATTCCAGGTGTATGGCACTCTCACTTACCTTATTTCTTTCTTGTATGTATTATTTGGTATAAGAATAGGACATAGGGCTTATTTCAATGGATGAAATCAGTGAAAAATTCCAGGGAAGATTTACTTAGCGTAGCACGGCCGGGCAGGCGAGAGGATAGGGTAATGGAGGGGGGGTAGGGAGGGGAGTCAAGAACGGGGAGAAATGGCTAAATTGTCAACAATGAATGGGAGTACAGATGAGATTAGGAGTGCTGACTAGTGTTGGACATTGGCAGTACTGATAGATGATACAAGCCCCCACTTGGAAGCCCGGGTGAATTCAAAATAACACAGAATCACAAAAGCGACGCCCCGCGGTATGATCCCTTGCTCCCAAGCGTCACGAAAGTGACGCCCCGCGGTTAAGGGGTTAAAGTACCGGTACACAAACTTTAACAGCGTTTTTTTCTGTTTTCCTTTTTTGGCGCTTACCTGGTTTTCCCTCTAATGGCCTCATATATCTCCTAGGCAGTTTGTATTTTTCTCTAAGGCCTATGAAAATTTTCAACATGATGAGAATGGTTTTGCGTGACATACTGTAAACTGGTGACACATCCTGGCCAACTGAGAACTTTACAACATTACTCTCCATTTTGGTACTCGGCACATATGACATTACTGCAAAAATTTTCAGAGCGCTAGTATGTTGCAAATACTGAAGGAGCTACAAGAATTAGGCCAGCGGGAAGACTGTTGCTGTGTTCAATACTGTGGTGGATGTGTTTTATGGAGAGCTACTTCCCATGTCATATCCCCCAAGATTGAGAAGTGCGCTTCAAGGATGATGTACTGTAAGTCCCTTGTATTTCAGTTTATTAATTTTTTCTTGTATTCCAGCTTGATAATTTTCACTTTATTACAGCATAATGATTTTTCCATTAGTATATTTGTTTACAATGACCCCTCATTTTGCATAACCAGTGTAACAGAAAAATACAAAAAGAATTGTACAAAACATTCCATAGGAACCATTGTTTTCAGCTAATGTGTGTAAATGAATCTTAAATATTTTCCCCAATTCCCCCCACCTTGCACTCTTGTAAAAAAATGTTCCCTCCACCACATTTCACTCAGTTGTTGTTGTAGAGTTCTTGTCAAAACACTATGCTTGTTCAGTAATGCAAAGATCATATTTAGGATTGGCGGTGGTGGTAGTGGTGGTGGGCAGTAAGCATCAGCTGATTTTTACAGTTGTAGTAACTCAAGAACTTTAAAAAATACCCTTACATAAAGCAGAAACATTGTTCAAGTGCCTTTGTAGGTGTGCAAATTGAATTGCAGTAGAGGTTTATACTACTGTGTGAAATGTGCCATGAAAAAAGAGTATGCAGTACATAAAATGAGTGGGTCAGTATATTGAGTACTGTACCATAAATGGAACCTGAGTAAGTGCTGGTAGATGTTAGACTTTTTAATATAAATCTAGGGCATAGGTATGGAGTCAGTGGCTCCAGTGTTTGGCCCTTGGCCTTTTGATGCTACTATGGTCCATCTATTTTATGAAGAGCGTTTGGGCGTTGTCCCTCTTGGGGAGTTCCCGTCCCACAGTGTTGCCATACTTTGTACTGGGCACCTTAATCGGATAGGAAACACGGCACTAATGACAACTCTCCCTCCCAGCACACCACTCTTTCTCTCCTCTCTCTCTCTCTGCATATAGAAATTGCATTTTTTATAGATTTATTTCTATAAAAAGTCTATACACTTTTATGAATTTTTAGTATTTGAGGAAAAGCCTCCAGACTGACTGTCTGTCTTGTTGCGCTCTTATTCATTCCCTTTCTCCATGACCTTTCCCCCTACTCTATTTCTTTCTGTCTGTCTGTCTCTCTCTCTAACATTATTTTTTATTACGACTGATTTTCTCCTTAACCCTTTAACCGCGGGTATTGTTTTGCCCCGACTGTCCTCTCCCGCGGGGGTTTCAGCCAAAATGTAAACAAACTTTAAACCTTTATAACTCTGCAGAGAATTAATCTAGAACAAAAAATAAGATACCATTAGAAAGTACTAACCTTCGGCTTTGCAATGATGTAGGTTTCATGATTTCGTTGACTATCACTGGATGGGCAGTGCCGTTAGAAGTGAGCGATCTAAAATCACTATTTTTCGCTCACACACCATCACCTTCGCTCACACATCATTACCAAATGCCAACCTCATTCTGATAATAATACTATAAACATATATGAACACTGCACATACGATAAACACCCACTCTGTGTTCACTGAGGCAGGTAAAAGGCACTGTAATTGCCCGCACTTCACTGCCACATCAGCAGTGTTGTAATCACTATTTTTCGTTCACACACCATTACCAAATGCCAACCTCATTCTGATAATAATACTATAAGCATATATGAACACTGCACATACGATAAACACCCACCCTGTGTTCACTGAGGCAGGTAAAAGGCACTGTAATTGCCTGCACTTCACTGCCACATCAGCGGTGTTGTAATCACTATTTTTCGTTCACACACCATTACCAAATGCCAACCTCATTCTGATAATAATACTATAAACATATATGAACACTGCACATACGATAAACACCCACTCTGTGTTCACTGAGGCAGGTAAAAGGCACTGTAATTGCCTGCACTTCACTGCCACATCAGCGGTGTTGTCACTCACACAGCTGGACAGATACTGATGCGTGTTGGTCAGGGGTGGGGTGGGGGGCCCGGGGGGTGGGAGGTGGGGGCCCAGGGGATGGGAGGAGGGAGGTGGGGGTCGGCTGGAGTGAAAGAACTTAATAGCTACTCTCCCTTGAAACAATTGGCGCACGGAAAAAACGCGGGGTATTCAAAATATTCACAAACATTCGAGAATGACACCCGCGGTTTGGTCCAGTTTTTGCAGTGTCATTCTGAGATGACACCCGCAGTTAAAGGGTTAAAGTGTGAGGTTTATTTGTGGTTTATAATTTCGAGTTATTTTCCACACCACCTTTGAGGTCCTCTGTTTGCCTTCTCTTCTAAAAAATACTTATTTACGTTGTAAATAAGTTCTTTTTCTCTACTGTGGAGCAAACAAGAGCGAGTAGCAGGAGTAAGAGCATCCATCTGAGGTGGCGGCCAGAGGGGAAATGACCTGGATTAACACGGTCACTCTACCCTTACAAGCGTGGCAATGTTGGAAAGCAATGTTGCCAAGTGTTTTGATATTTATATAAAGTAATTGTTATCAAAAGAAAAAAAAGAGGCATTTATAACACTACAGTATATAGCCTTATTAAAGAATTAATTATATATATACTGCAAATAAACTTCATTTAGAAGTAGTAAATAGCTGACATGAGACAGCGAGGTATACACGTTTGGCAGAGAGGTGGCCTAGGAAATTCCCAAGAGGGACAACACCCAAACGCTCTTCATAAAATAGATGGACCATAGGATGATTTACAATGTCATATTTAGATTATAAATTTTCTTTAAGAGTAAGCATGGCTCCCTTTTTTGAATCTGTAGGTTGCCTAAATTGCTAATGATGACAAAATTTGGCGGGGCATAGATAATGTTGCTGAAACTGCATATTTCTGATAATATTGTTTATCGTGCATTTGATGCAGTAATGTAGTTTTGGTTCATGAGGTTGGTGATTTCCAGATATCTGTACAAAGACTGTGGATGTTGGAGCTTCATCCTTGGATGTTACCCTATCAGACCATGTTGGGTAAGTGAATTTGAATCAAGGTTTTTGATTGGTGTACTGTACTGTAGTAATATACAGTAGAAGTCCGATTTTTCGGCATCTATGGGACCAGGCAAGTGCCGAAATATCAAAATTGCCGAATTATCGAAAACCCTACCCACTCAGTACCTTATATGTTTCGGTGAACACTATCATCATTACTCTTATCATTACAAATGTGTTTGGAGAGAGTACTGTATACTGTTTGATACTGTACAATACTGTAATGAATACAGTACTATACAGTGGAAGCTCGATTATCCAGGCTCGGATTATCCAGCTTTCGGTATATCCGGGCCGTGACCCAATGGTTCAGTGGTATAGTAATTCATAGAATTATCCGTACGATAGCTCCGGTTTAAACAGGAAGCATCCAGTTTCTAGGGAGAGAGGCATGGACAAACCAGAGAGAGTCTTGCTCACCCTGCCCCCACCCACACCTCCTGCTCACAACTCGATCACAAGGGTGGTAGGATGGAGTTTGGTGAGGCAACTGTTACTCCTGACGTAGCCTAACCTTGCTTAACTACTTAATAATTTAACCTAACCTGACCTAACCTGGGCTCCAGTTGGGAAATTGGGAAACTAAATCCACTTTTGTGTACGATGAGTTTCATCCATTATGCCCGAAGCAATTGTAGGTACGGCTTAAAGAACGTGATAAAAGAGAAAATCTTTCAGCAAGAGAAGGTAATTTACTACCCTCAAAATAGAAAAACACAGAAAACAAACTGGAGGAATATGAAGTGAATTGGTGAGGTCTTTAGGCTGTATGCTTAGACGAAAAGTAATGGGTTTCCTAGTTTTAGGGAACGAAATGAAACAAGAATGTCTGATAATCAGAAAAAAAAAAAATACTCATCTCATGTGTTCTCGTAAGTTAGCATTGAGTTCTGCATTTTTCGTTAGGTATAGCGCCTCCCAACACATTTCGGACCAACAGAGCATTGTTATTTCTTACCCTTACATTTACTGTTCACTCTTTTGTTCGTTCTTAAGTGTACTGTATGTGTGAGAGAGAATTAATACAAACAATAATGCATTCCATTAACCCCATCATAGCTGTCAGCCTCGAACAATGCTTTACTGTATCGGTGTCAGGGATGTTGGGTTAGGGAGAGCTATAAAAAACTGCGTACAATTATGGGAAGGGAACGAAGGTCACTGGTATGTTTTCACGACCCTCCTCTACCATCTCAAACAGTCAGGCGGCCTGCCACTTCATCTCAGATGTTTTCGCCGATATGTTTAAATGCTAATGTAACATGCACCCTAATTATGAGTAAGTTTCTTCCAATATGCCGGAAACAAACGTAGGTAAGGCTTAAGGAAAAATATGATAGTAAGAAAACAAACTAGAAAAATACAAAAACAAACTAGAGAATATGAATTGAATTGGTAAGGTTATTACGCTGTATGCTTGGACGAAAATTTAAGAGTTTCACAATTATAGGGGACGAAATGGAACAATTATGTTTACTAATAAGAAAAAATACTTTCATCTCAAGTGTTCTTGTAAGGTGGCATTCAGTTCCACATTCATTGTTCGATGTCGCTTCCCAACACATTTCGGACCGACAGAGCATACAGTTATTTCTGCTCCTTACAGTTAAGTGTACATTTATTGCACATTCTATTGTTCGTTCGTGTATGTGTGAAAGAGAGTATTGATACAAACAATAATGTATTCCATTAACCCCTTATGGCTGTTAGCCTTGAACAATGCTTTACTGTACCGGTGTCAGTAACGTTAAGTTAGGGAGAGCCTTAAAAACTGCGAACAATTATGGGAAGGGAACCAAGGTCACTGATATGTTTATACGACCCTACTCTACAATCCCAAACAGCTCGGCGGTCCTTTCGTCCCAGATGTTTTCGCAGATATGTTTAAATGCTAAAGTAACATGCACCCTAACTTTATGTTTAAATTCTAACGTAACATGCCCCCTAATTTTCTTTCACGAATCATAACAAATCACAAGATGGGTTTAGGGAGGAGGGGAAAAAGCCAGGTGTACCAGACGAGTCTTTTCACATCTGTAAGAAAAAGAAACTGACTTTATAACTTTGAAAAAATGGTTTCAAGGTCTGCCACGGGAGTACACAAATTTCTGAACTCACGAACATTGAGTATTTGAGGGGGGTAAACATATGCTTTGCTGTAAGCAGTAAAAGCATCTTACCAAATCAGTTCATCCTGATAGTCTGTTATATTTTTCTGATTATTTCTGGGTTGGTAAATAAACATTTCTTGTTAAATCTTTCCCCGCTGTTTTTATCTGTTCTGGTGTGACGACTCTTTGATTCGTTAAAGTAATGGCAGAAGACACTGTTCTAATCTAAGTGTTTAAACCTGGCCTAACCTAGCTTAACTGCACCTAATAATGTAACCTAACCTAATCTTCAGTTGGGAAGTTGGGAAACGAAGTCCACATTTGAGTACGATGAGTTTCGTCCATTGTGCTGGAAACAATCGTAGGTACAGCTTTAGAACGTGACGATACTAACAGGGAGGAAATCTTTCAGTAAGAAAACGTGATTTACCGAACTGAATATAGTCTGAAAAATACTGAAACAAGCTGGAGGAATATACATTGAACTGGAAAGGTCTTTCTGGTACTTAAGTGTACATTTACCGGTAAATAAATCAGTCTAACAGTACAGTACTTGTGTTTCCGCCGAATTAATCGTGCTTTCGGATTAATCAGGCACCCCTTAACACCATATAGCCCGGATAATCGGGCTATCTCTGTACATGAATATGAAAAATAAAGAAATTAGTGAACATACTGTATATAAATGTAATGGTACAGTAGGCCTACAAGTTCACATGCACTTACCTAAACTTATTTACATATGTACAATAGAAGGGGTTGATTGGAGTCTGCTACTGCTGGAAGAAGTCCCCAGCACACTCGAATAGTAATTTCAGAGGTATTTCGGTACGAAGTTCACAAAGCACACAGAAGAATCAAGAGAAGTCGGCAGCAGCACGGCAACAACTCGGAAGAATGGCGAAACAGATTCTCTTTCCCATGGTAGACTCACTACATGTTTGTCCTCTCTTTATGCTATAGGAGAAAGAGCTAGCCTCTGAGCTTCATGGCAGTGGTAGACTTGTTCCATCACTTTCACTATCTCACTCACTAAGGCGGGTAAAGGCGGGTAGCTAGCTGGCGAGCCTCATGGAGAATTTCAAGACTGACGAAAAAAATCGGAGAATCTGCCGAACGATCGGAGATTTTCGTAAATGGGACTATTTCTCAAAACTGCCGAAATGTCAGATTTGCCGGGGAATTGGATGCCGAAATATTGGACTTTTACTGTACTATTGCATTGATGCACATAGCTGTGCCTGTAACACCCCATTATCTGTGTAAGCCCCTGAGCTTTACAATATGGAGGGGCTATCTCCACACCAAACATGATAGAAAACTTCCATATTGAAATACCCATACTCATCGCCTCAACCAAGGTAATGCATTTGGAAGACTTGCTTCTCTGTTTCCCTGCTGCTTCTGTGTATAAATGTGTTTCATAATACAGAATAAATATATAGGTTATGATATTTCTGGCTAGCTCTACGATATATATGATACATTTAGCCATGAGTATGAGTGAATGTGTCATAGGATGTTACAATAAGGATCATACTCTCCCTCTCCCCATTTTCCTTTCAGCCGCAACCTAATGTCAGTTTGCTTGTGATAGAAAGATAAAATTTAAGTTAATGGAAAGAGCACATACTGTATATGAAAATAATGTACAGTATATTTTGACATCATAATGTACTGTATATAAGCAGATTATATACAGTAAAAAGTGACATTATCTGTCAGCTACTAACAGGACTACTTACATATCTTCATATACATAAACATATGTACTACCATAATTATTTCTTAGTGATTTATTTCAAGCAACCTTCCAACTGCTTTCTTACTTTAGTACCAGTAGCTTCTGTGATAAATTTCTTAATGTGATATGCCGTAATACTATAGCACTGTGATGGCATTTTTAATAATATGTGAACATAGCAGCTGTGGCTCAGTGGGTTAGAGTGCTCCACTCTGACCGAAGGGTCGGAGGATCGAATCCACCCAAGGGTCATTGGTAGACATCAGGAAGGGCATCTGGTCATAAAATGCTACACGCTCCAGTTCAAAAGTCCTCTACTCAGGGGCAACGCCTTAGTCCTTCGGGGATACCTGGCTTAAAACCAATTATTACATATACAGTACATATATATTTATTGTCCTCAGTGGAGGTGTCAAACATGTGGGTGTTTAGACAGTCAAATCTTCTCTGAATGGTAATACTGTGTGAGATGTATAACACAGCTGTAGAAACATTTACTGTAGTTGTCTTGGCCTTTTTTTTTTTTTTTTTTTTTTTTTTTTTTTTTGAGCATTTCTCAAGTTTCATGACAAATTTTAATTACATTGTCACTTGCATAGAGGAGGCCTCCCCTGTCTTTCTTGTCAATAAAAGTGCTCAAATAACTATAGCCTTTAGATGCTGATACCAGTGCTTCTTGAGAAGGAAGAATATTTTTCTCGGCCATTTAACATTATCTAGTAATCTTGTAGAATTAGCAACAAGATGTATTTCTTACCTGTGAAATTTAATGCCATTTCTCCGATGAATTCCTGTGCCCGTTTTTGCATCCGTAAGCTGCTCAGTGGACCATGGCACTATGTTTCCTGGATTCATCAGCTGATTTCAAAAGGTGCAGTGCTTAAATATGGCTCCTACTACACCAAAGCCATCCTGAC
The DNA here is from genome assembly GCF_032717465.1 of Coenobita brevimanus. Taxonomy (NCBI): domain Eukaryota; kingdom Metazoa; phylum Arthropoda; class Malacostraca; order Decapoda; family Coenobitidae; genus Coenobita; species Coenobita brevimanus. The sequence goes on along the minus strand of NC_137019.1, from coordinate 22,352,280 downwards.
GGCAGACACACAAAATACACGGCACTACCCATGTGAAAGCCCTTCCATGTAGTAGTAGTTGTTGTTCCCTAGGCAGTCTGGCCGAACACCCCCAAGTCCCTAAGAAATGCCATGGCAAAGACTGGGCTTTCCCACAGAGCTCTGAAGGAGTGTTTGTTGTTGGCGCAGGCAATTGTGTGTAATGCAGTCTTCCATGATGTACTTAATAGTATGGGGTGCTGTGTTGCATCCTGGACAGGCATCAGTGACAGAGCCATCCAGCCTCTTCTTATAGCTCAAGAGGGCTGGATGATGCCCACATCTCAGCCTGTCCAGGTGGACCTTGTCCACACAAGGGAGGTAGGATTCAGAAGGGTGGATATCAGGAGGCCATGCATGCAGCTGTGTTGAGTTTTTCCCTGTTCACATAGTCATGTTCGAAATCCTTGAGTGTAGTTATTCTTATTTGGGTCTTATCTATGGCAACAAATACGTCAGGGAAACTACGGTGTCCTTGAATTCTGCCAGATTCCTTTAAGGATCTCATGGATGTATACAGAAGCAGATTAGTTATTTCACAATATTTGGTTTTAATAACGTATGTATTGTCTGAGTTATGGCTTTGCTGATGGTTGGCTGGGTAGGCCCAAAATCAACACCATACTACAAAGTTGGATTATGCCTGCTTTAGGTACCGTACCTTAACCCTTTAGCGGGCAAGTGGCTATATCAGGTTATTATCAATAAAGTTGGTTTTTGAATATTTTTTATTTTACATCTTACTATAGACAATTAGACAGTAGACTTTTTTGGGAATCATAAATGCCTTTCAACCCTTTAGCGGGCAAGTGGCTATATCGGATTGTTATCAATAAAGTTGGTTTTTGAATATTTTATATTTCGCATCCTTTAGCTGGCAAGTGGCTATATTAGGTTATTATCAATAAAGTTGGTTTTTGAATATTTTATATTTTACATCTTACTGTAGATCACTACTATACAGTAGACTTTTTTTTGGGATCATAAATGCCTTTCAACACTTTAGCGGGCGACTTTTTTTTTTTGGATCATAAATGCCTTTTAAACGTAGTAGATACCACAATTCCTTCCCTTCTCAATAAGCAAGGCCATTATCAGCCAGGCTAGGCCATGAGGCCCAAGACCAAACGATACTATAAGAATATTAAATGTTCCCTGGGCAAAATACTGTTGGACTCGGAGAATGTCATTCCTCTCTTCGAAAAGAGATGTCTGGCTATCTCTCGGATGGCCGTCAAGGCTTCTCAGCTGTGCAGTGCGATGATAGAAGATCTACTCCAAAGAGAACTTGATGGTGTTGTCGAATGGCCAGACTTTACCAAGATGAATGTGTTTGTACAACTCTTCACCCAAGGGTGCGAAGCGAGGAAGAGGAGGACAAAACCCAACTTGGCGATGGATGGGACGTCGAGTAAACGGTTTGAAAGTCTCTCCTATCCTTCTGCTCTTCGATACCACTCGGACTACAATTTAATAAACTACTGCGCCAACGTGTTTTCTTAATAACTTGGAGTTGAATTTCGTATCTCGTCAGCGACGCGCCATTCGCTTCTACCTATCCAAGATCGAGGCGACAGCAGCGCCCACCATCGTCTATGCACTTCAGACTCTCATCAACGGGTGGAAGTACCTCGGAAGAACGTACTCCGTGGACCAGTTAAACGAATTGAAAGACCGACACTCGGAGTTCGTCGAGCAACACAGACAACACCTGCCACGACAACAACCGACATTTAAGTTATTACCGGTGGAGTATCTCCGCTACTACTATTTTCTCAGACGGGAGTACTCTGAGTCGACGAAACTTAGAAATATTCCACTGGCTCCCTCCAACACGATTAAGGTACATTACTTAGATTTCGATACGGTCGGAGTGAAGGGTAAGTGTCACGATCTGGGCATCAACTTGGAACCCAAGGAACAAGAAGAAGGATGGGACTTCGTCTTCAACACGAAACTATTAGCTCGCATGGGAGGTAAGAAGTGGACGTTCGACCGCTGCATGTCAACCGACGGAGTGGCTTGTTCAGTTAGATACCATCGGGTGGCCGTCAATAATACTTTTTCTTTCAAGAAGAAGAAAAAGAGAAACGACGGGACTGCTGCGCCATCAATTCCATTAAAGTCCACCCCGTCGTTAGACGGGAAGAGGATCATCGGAGTCGATCCGGGCAGAAAGAATATCGCCTTCTGTGTAGAGCTGGATCCCGAAACTCGAAAAATTATTAAGAAGAATAGACTCACTTCAAAACAGTACTACTGCGACTCGGGGATAATTAGGTTAAAAAAACGAGTCTACTCTTGGCTAACTGGAGAATACAAGCGAGTCAACGAAGAGTTGAGCGGAGGAAAAAAATTGACGAGCTCAGAGTACTACCTGAAAACTTATGTGAAACACTACGAGACGATATGGAAGGTCAAGACTCCGAGAAAATGGAGGAGGGCCAAGTTTCGAGTCTACTGTCTAACCAAAAAGACTCTAGACACATTCGTAAACAAGGTTTTGGGAGACACTAAGAAACCATTCCACGTAGCGTACGGTTCAGCCAAGTTTTCCTGTACTGGGAGGGGGGAACATTTTGCCTCTCCTAACACTAAATTTGTCAGAGTGATGAGAGAGAGAGCCGGTCCGACAAACTTCACTCTCGTCGACGAATGGAACACGTCGAAAGTCTGCCATAGATGCAAGGGACCTCTGAATATCGTAGGGTTTAATAAGAAAGATAATGAGGGGAAGAAGAAGGAGGTGTACCTTCGGGGTCTACGTCGTTGCTCTGCCAAGAGTGATATTACCTACAACGACAAAGTCCCCCAGCACAGAAACTTTCTCCAAACTTCCAATTCTATTCCATCAGCACCAGCAGTTAAAGTAACAACAACTACTTTTTGTCCAATTGGTGGAGCCCTTCTGGATAGAGACTGTAATGCGGCAGCCAATATTGCTCAAAAACTCTTTCTAACGGCGGCACCGTTCACCACTCTAGTCCGAGGAGTTAAGGTTCAAATGAAAGAGGTGTTTTGGTTGAAATATTATTGTAAAACAAAAAACAATCCAACGCTAACTACTAGTACTACCACTACTCCGTGCATTTATGACAAAGGTGTAGTCGTGTGACCATATGGTCGTATATAACACTGAGGCGAAAAGGCCCTTGCTGACCTATCTGGTTGGCAGTTGGCTGCCCGCTAAAGGGTTAACGTCAACATCACTTACTCCACAGAGAGGGTATTGTTACTGGATGCAGGTTTAGATTATTATGGCATCTTTGATCACATTTGTGGTGGATGGAGGTGCCTGCCATCCACTCACTCAGTGTAGGGATGCCTTATGGTCTCTACACTAAGTGACAAGCCAAGTGGTTTCTTGTACCCAGGAAACCATTTACTACGCTGAGTGGTAACCATATAACTGGGGTTTTCGACTGGGTTAAGCGTTCCCCAGATTCCCCTATCTAAAAATCACTTAATCGTGGCAGTTGTTTCGGAGAGCCTTGGAGGGCTCAATACCTGCCCAGGGCCCCAACCAAATGGGCAGAATTGCATGCCCATGTTTTTTTTTTATTTTTTTTTTTTTTTTTTTTTTTTTTTGGGGGGGGGGGGAAGGAACCAAATGCAATGAGCCCGCAAAACTGTTCCTTCCAAGAGAAAAACAAAATACAAGAGAGAGTCAAATTCGAGATCCATTCATTTCAAGATGCCTTGACACACTGCGTTTGAAAGACTGGAGATCATAGGAAGCAGGAAATACAGACAGAGGGAGACAGTTCCAGAGTTGACCTGTTGCATAAATGAAGGACTGGGATTAACGGTTAACTCTTGCATTAGAGAGTTGGACAGAAAAGGGGTGAGAGATTGCTGCTAGACGGGTGCTAGCCACCCGTTGTAGAAGTGGAGGAATGCATGCAGACAGTTCAGAGGAAGTGACCATTGAAGTAGCGATAGAAAAGAGATAAAGATGCAACATTGTGGTGAAGAGACAGAGGTTGAAGGGAGTCAGTAAGAGGGGTAGAGTTGATGAGATGAAAAGCCTTTGACTCCACGCTATTGAGAAGAGCTGTATGTGGGGAGCTTCCCCACACATGAGTGTTGTACTCCACACAGGGGCGGATAAAACCCCTGTATAGAGTCAACAATTGTGCAGGGCAAAGAAGGAACGGAGTCGGCTTAGCATACCCAATCTTTTGGAAGCAGATTTTACAAGAGATGTAACATGATCTTTCCAAGACAAGTCCCAAGCAAATGAAACCCCAAGCATGTTCAATGATGATGCAGGATTAAGTTGAGTATTATTAAACATAAGTGGGTATACCTGTGGAAGATTTTGTCGGGTTGATAGGTGCAAAAACTTAGTCTTTGATGCATTTAAAACAACCAGATTATTTTTACCCCAGTCAGAGATATGAGCCAAGTCAGACATTAGATGTGCCATAGCCTCATCCCTTGCCTATTGAAGTAACTGCTGAGATGGACGTTGCGGGAATCGAATGGAAAGGTGAAGGGTGGAGTCATCAGCGTATGAGTGGATAGGGTTAGATGTACAGCTTAGAAGGTCATTGATGAATAAAAGGAAGAGAGTTGGTGATAGGACAGAGCCCTGAGGAACACCACTGTTGATAGATCTAGGAGAAGAACGATAGCCATCTACAACAGCTGCTATAGAACGACCAGAAAAGAAGCTAGAGATGAAGGCACAGATAGAAGGATAGAAACCGTAAGAGGGGAGTTTGGAAATTAAAGTTTTATGCCAGACTCGGTTGAAAGCCTTTGAGATGTCAAGTGCAATGGCAAAGCTTTCGCCAAAGTCCCGAAAGGAGGATGACCAGGAGTCAGAAAGGTAGGTGAGATGATCGCCTGTGGAGCGTCCTTGATGGAACCCATACTGACGATCAGAAGGAAGGTTGTGATAGGAAAGATGCTTTAGAATTTTTCTATTAAGAATAGACTCAAAAACTTTTGAGATGCAGGATGTTAAAGCAATTGGACGATAGTTAGAGGGTTGGGAATGGTCGCCCTTCTTTGGGACCCGCTGAATGAGAGCAAACTTCCAGCAAGAAGGAAAGGTACAAGTTGACAAAGGCGAAAGAGTTTGCCTAAGCATGGTGTAAGCACAGAAGCACAGTTCTTGAGAACAACAGGAGGGACTCCATCAGGCCCATATGCCTTATTAGTACTGAGGCCAGCAATCCCAGAAAATACATCAGCTGAAGAAATTTTAATGTTAGCCATGAGGAAGTCAGAGGGGGGGAAGTGATGGAGGAACAGCACCGGAATTGTCTAAGGTGGAATTGGAGGAGCAAGTCTGAGCGAAGAGATCTGCTTAGAAGAAATAGCTACCGAGCCATCAGAGTAGAAAAGAGGAGGGAAGGATGATGAGGTAAAGTTGTTAGAAAGGTTTTTGGCAAGGTGCCAGAAGGAGCGAGAAGAGTTCGAGTTAGAGAGTTGAGAGCATTTTGTACAGATGAAATTATTTTTAGCAGAGCGAAGAACAGACTTAGCATGATTCCGGGCAGAAATGTATAAAAGATGTGATTCAGGGGTGGGTTGGCTCCGGTACGTTTTGTAGACCCTCTCCTTGTTGCGGACAGCATTAGAACAAGCGTGATTAAACCAAGGCTTTCGTGCATTAGTCAAAGGATATGAGAAAGGAATGTATGCTTCCATGCCCGAGAGAATAACCTCAGTAATGTGCAAGGCACACCCAGATGGCTCCTGGCCATGGAAGCAATAATCATTCCAGGGAAAATCAAAGAAGTACTGCCTGAGGGCCTCCTAATCTGCAGCTCCAAAGTGCCAGAGACGACGTTTTTTTGGAGGGTCCGCAGGCCGCACCGGAGCGATAGGACAGGTTAAGGTGATAAGGTTGTAATCGGAGGAGCCCAACGGAGAGAAAAGATTAACAGTGTAAGCAGAAGGATTAGTTGTAAGGAAGAGATCAAGTATGTTGGAGCTCTCTCCAAGGCAGTCAGGGATACGGGTAGGGTGCTGTACAAGCTGCTGTAGGTCATTAAGGATAGAAAAGGTGTAGGCTTGTTCACCAGGTGGATCAGTGAAAGGAGAGGAGAGCCAAAGGTGGTGGTGGACATTGAAATCTCCAAGAATGGAGATTTCAGAGAAAGGAGAATTGGTTAGAATGTGTTCCATCATAGAAGTAAGATAGTCAAAGAATTTTTGATAGTAGAATTAGCAGATAAGTAAACAGCACAGATATATTTAGTCAGAGAATGACAGAAAAGCGAAGCCAGAGTGTAGAGAATTCAGAAGAATTGAGTTCAGGAACACGAGAGCAAGATAAGTTGTTGGGTATATATACAGAACAGTCACCTTTGGCTTTGAAATGAGTATAGAGAAAGTATGAGGATACAGAAAAGGGTTTGCTGTCAGTTGCCTCAGACAGCTGAGTCTCAATTAGGAAAAGAAGGTGAAGTTTAGAGAAGGAGAGGTGGTGCTCAACAGAGCGAAAGTTAGAGGATAGGCCGCGAATGTTGCAGAAATGAAGAAGAAGAGAGTCAGAGAGTGGTTCCAGGCACCTTGAGTCGTCACCGGGAGAGGGGCTGAAGGTGGGGGCATTTATGGTCCTCCCCCCTGGGGACTCCGAGGGTTTGCTATTTGACGCCATTTTTGAAAATTTTGAAAAGGAAGTGTGGTGTGTACTGTGCATGTAGTTTGGTGTTGATAGTTGGAGAAACTTGTATTGGAGAGCTTGCTGGTCTACTCTGTGTTACTAAGACACTGAAAAAGTTCAGCAAAGGGGGATAGTCGGGACCTAGTTCCGAGGGCTGATGAAACGGGAGCTCCAGCTCTCCCTGTCATCGGCTTTCCATCCACCTTGGGAGAACTGCCCTGTTCGACTGGTGTTAACCCACCACGTGGCAGCTATTTTTAGCCCAATGGGTCGCCTCCGTGCCGGCCATGGTTCGACCTTTTTTTTATTGGCTAAAATGATAGATTTTGATGTGGAAACAACGAATTTCACCATTAAAATGCTCACCAAAGCTCAGAAGTGGGTTTTATTGAATCCTGCATACTGTTATACAGGTATACCCGCTCTCTCTCCCTCACCAAGTAGGTGAGAGCCGTTTTCTGTGTAAGGTATACTCTGCTATTTATGCTGGGAAGGTATAGCAATGTTCAGTACACTTTTCTGATTACATATTACTTCAGCATCTATCATAATTTGTGTGTCTTTTTCACTGTGAATGCACTATCTTAACTTACTTGAAGATAGGTACAACCTGACTTCATTAGGTACAGTGCTGGCACTTAAAAGAAGGCATTTACAACTTGACTTCACTATATAGTCCTTACACTTCAAGAAAATATTTACAACTTACTTGAAAATATTAACAAAATGCCTTCACTATGTACAGCACTGGGTGAGGCACACAGGCAGAGTGAGGCAGAGCAAGCGTGAAGGGAGCGAGTGAGTGTATGGCCTGACAGCATGGGGGATGGTAGAGGAACAGTTACTGTACATGCCTGCCAATTTTTACCTGCGAATCTTGAAAAATATGATCACAGTGATTTTTTTTTTTTTTTTTTTTTTTTTTTTTTTAAAACCTTAGGGTTAAGGGACTGAACAGGGAGGCTGCAATGGATCGTGCAGTGTGGAGAGCCGCCATTAGGTGACCAAGGCCGACACATGCAAGCATGTTGGAGCCTTTAAAAACGAAAACGACACTGGCCGCAGAATTATGTCAGACCGTTTTAAAACTGCACTGGCATGTGGCGGGTTAATGAGGAGAGCACGAGGGTGGAAGTGGTGAATGTGTTCAGGAGTGCGAGATATGCCATGATGACATTTTGTGAAGCAACGATGAAATAGTATGAAGTGGAGGAGTGGGGGTGTGTGAAATGTGTATGATCAGGCATGAATGGGCGAGGAAGATGCAAGGAAGAAGTTGCTTTGTTTGATGAATGAAGTGTGGTAGAGTGGAATGTGAGATTACAAGTGTGTCAGCTCGAGGTGTATGTATGTCAAGTTCAAGTTTGAGAAGGTGGAAGTGGCACTGATTGTAGCATATGCACCTTGTGAGGACAGGAGTGAGAGAGAAGACGACGGGTTTGGGGATGAGCTGGATGAACCAGTGGGAGAAATGCCCAGGAGCTATAAAGTGATCGTCATGGGCGATATGAATGGAAGAGTAGGCACTGGTCCTGAGGATAACAGAATGGGTTGTAATGGAGTACCAGGAGAAAGTGATAATGGGAAGCAGCCGAAGAATGTCAGGAAAGGAGGTTGTGCTTTTGTTACTCGTATTTCAAACACAAAGATGCCCGTAAATATACAGGTCTCCCTCGCTTTACGATTGGTATGCTTTCCTAGAAATCGTATATCGAAATATCGTATGGTGAACTTAAGGTTTAATGGGAAAAGTAGGGATGCGTTCCTGGACTCATATATATATATATATATATATATATATATATATATATATATATAAGAAACGCAACACCCATATAAGTGATCTAATATGCAATAATAATGATGCTTTATGTATTGTAGTGCATCTGAATCACATATGAATGTACATTTGCAAATGAAGACATGAAATAGCATAAACGACGACATGAAATATGGTACAGTATGAAGAACAGGAAAAACAGTAATATCCTGGACAGAGATGCACGGAAGGTGTAAGGTGAACAAGCCTGTGGGTAAGACTGGGCAGTGATGCTTTTTTGGGACAATTTGCCATCACAAAAATAACAAGATAATTCACCATCATTAATGAAAACAACTATGGGTGACGCTAGAATATAATTCAGAGGCAACTACGGCGAGGAAGAAACAAGTTAATTATTGACTAAAGGTGCAACCAATAAATAATATCAAAAGCCAACGTTGTTGAACATAGACTTTGATGGATCCCCCTGAAATATAGCTATTAAAGTATTGATTAATTAATAATGAGTATATTTATAGAATGATGGGGTATCGTCCAGGGTGTGAATTGTCCTGACGGGGAATCGTCCAGGGTGTGAATTGTCCAGGGTGTGAATTGTCCTGACAGGGAATTGTCCTGAAGGGGAATCGTCCATGCTTTGAGGGCGAATTGTCCGATGGTGAATTGTCTCTGGACCAGTGATGCTTAGTTAGCGGAAGCGCAGGAAACTGTGTGCACAAGGTGGGTATGCCATGCAACTCTCTGGTGATCTGCCTGTGAGCATTGGATTTCTCCACATTATCAGTCGTAAATGCGGGGGAGCTCAGTCGTAAAACAAACGATTTGTACTAAAGAAGAGTGATCATATATGCGAAATTTCATAAAACTAAACATTGTACAGCGAGGGAGACCTGTACGTGGTTTAGAGGGAACAGGGATTGTGTTGAGAGGAGCCTGATTGATTACGTGCCCGTAGAGAGGTCGATGCTGGGAATGATTGCTGATACAATGGCCGTGAGAGGACAGTGTGGAGGTCTGTCAGTTCATATAATTTCAGTATGAAAGATCAATCTGAGAGGAGTGAGGTGGATCAGGAGAGAGAGGAGCAGTCAGGGAGAAAGTCTGATAGTCAAGAAGCTGAGGATCAGAGAAATGGCAGATGAATACGGAACCAAAGTAGGGGAGGAGTTAGAATCAGTGAATTAGAATGAAATGGATCTGGACAGCCTGTGGAATGCATATAGGGATTGCATAGTTAGAAATGCTAAAGCAGTGTGTGGTGTGGCAACAGTAACAACAAAGAAGAAAGGTATGGCATGGTGGGATGAAGAGGTTAAGAGAGCAGTGGAGGAAAAGAGGAAGTGGCTAGAGTAGTTACAGGACAGGGGTTCAGTTGAAATAAGAACTGAATATATTGAGAGAAAGAAGAACATAGCTAAAGAGAATATTGATGAGAAAAAAGGAGGAGGTAAATGGTGATCTAGGAAGAAAAATGAATGCTAGCTACTCTGAAAATGGGAAATTCTTCTGGAAAGAGGTACGGAAATGTAGAAGTGAAAGCAGAAAGAAATGTGAAGGTGGTAGATTATTAACCTATGGGGATGAAGTAAGGACCAGATGGAAAGAATATTTTGAAAGCCTGATGAATGGGAATAGAGAGAGCAGAGCCACTGTAAACATGATTGGTTTGGGGGGTTTGTGGAGAAGGGATGCAGTGCCAGGAAACATGACCCTCTCACAAGTGAAGAGCGCTGTGAAGCAGCTGAAAAATGGGAAAGCAGCTGGAGTTGATGAGGTGCATGCAGACATGATTAAGTGCAGTGGATAGAGCAGAATGAAGTGCATGTTGGAGATGTGTAAGAAGGCATGGATGAGTGAAACTGTGCCAGCAGGGTGGAAAAGGCTGTGATTGTACCCCTGTACAAAAATAAAAGTTAGCAAAGAGAGTGCAAGAATTATCGTGGCATAAGTTTATTGAGTGTGGTAGGGAAGATATATGGAAGAATTATCTTATTGACAGTGAGAGAGATATCAGAAGTCCTAGTGAGTGATGAACAGGGTGGCTTTAGGAGTAGCAGAGAATGTGTGGATCAAATATTTACAGTGAGACAGATAGTGGGGAAGGCTTGTAAGAAGGACTAAACAGTGTTTATGGCATTCATGGATCTGGAAAAAGCATATGACAAAGTAGACAAAGAAGGATTGTGGATGTTGCACATGTATGGTGTAGATGGTAAGCTGCTAGGTGCCATTAAGAGCATATATTATGGTAGTGAAGCATGTGTAATGGTTAATGCATCTAAGTGAATGCTTCACTATCAGTGTGGGCATGCGACAAGGTTGTGTGATGTCCCCATGGTTTTTCAGTATATATATAGATGGGGTTATGAGAGAAGTAAAAACATGACTGATGGCGAGGGAGATGGCATTGGTGGTGGATGGAATATCTGAAATTTGTTGTATGTTGATGATGCAGTATTACTTGCAAATACTGGTCAAGAACTTGGTAGACTAGTGCAGAGTTTTGCTGATGTCTGTGAGTGTTTTGCCTTGAAAGTAAATGTAGAAAAGAGTAAAGTGATGGATGTTGAGAGAGAAGGTGACTCCCAGTGTGATGTTACAGTGATTGGAGAGATACTGGAATTGGTGAGTGTGTTCAGATACCTGGTACAGTGGTAGAAAAGAAAGGAAAATGTGCAAAAGAAGTGGAAAGTAGAGGGACACAAGGTAGGAAAGTAGCTGGTGCAATGAAGGCCTTGATAAGAAACAGAGGCTTGAGTGTTGCAGCTGCATGAGGCTTACATGAAGGAGTGTTTGGGTCAACTTTAACATATGGATGTGAGACTATGGTGTGGCATGAAAATGAAAAGTCAAGAATGAGAGCAGTCGAGATGGGACTGCAGAGGATGTATGTGGAGTACAGAGAGTGGATAGGACACGGAATAATGTGATTTGTGAAAGATGTGGAGTGAGGAAGTCGGTGGACACTAGAATCGAAGAGAGTGTCCTGAGATGGTATGGTCATGTAGAGAGAATAGATAACAATAGAATGGTGGAAAAGGTATATCTGAGCAAATGGGGAGGAGGGAGGTGAGGTAGACCAAGGAGAAAGTGGAGGGATATGGTGGATGAGTGAGGAAGAGGGGTTTGGATGTCGATGAGGCTAGGGGACTGACAGAGATCGAGCAGGCTGGATGAATATTGTGAGGAGAAGCGAATGATCAGAGATTTGGCACCCCTTTTTAACATGACAGCATCCAGATTGACTCAATCGGATAGGTTTATGTGAAGCTTCAGAATGTGGTGAAAGTTTTTGGTGTATCAGATAGAGCCAGATTCGGGGGCTTGAATGATGAGTGAATGGAAGTGTGGCCCATTGGATTGGGCCGTCTGGACATTGCTACTCCTCACCCTGCCCTAAGAAGGGAAAGGAGGTCCGGATGATGATGATCTTTGAACAGATCTGTTAAAAACAAAATTTCTTCATGATGGTACCTACACCTTTTGATGAGTTCATGGTCATCATATAACTTAAGCGTGTTTTTACTTCCTTGAAACTGCATTGGTGTTTTTGTTGTTGGTCCACCATGATCACTAGGAGTAGGTCTTAAACATCATAGGAGAGGTTGGTTGTTCTTGTTTTATACAAATTTGAGTCCTCTTAACTCTGTAGGGTTTTATGCAGTAACTCTGTGGCTTAGTACCTCTTTTAAGACATTTAAGACCTGCTTCTGACCCTTAGGAGGCTTAGAAGCTTTTATGCATACTGCCTCAGGACGTTAAGCAAACATGCGCTAAATGAGCAGTTCTGTTCAGGTTTTCAGTAATGCAATTCATGTAAAAATATTAACAATATGTATGGCTAGAAATACTGTATACCCTTCATTGCAACAACAGTGGACACAACAGTTCTTTGTGTTTTTAGTACAAGCTACACATTTGTAACATGGTCAGGTGGGATGTGATATATGAAGTCGCAAGTGTCATATTCGTAGCAGCTATTAACTAGGACTTTGTGATAGCTTTTGATTCCTCTGTTGCTTACCACAGCTGTGTACATTTACATTGCTGTAATACTTAAGAGGAAGAGCATTTGGAGGTAGTGATTAAATGAATCATGGCTGACCTGTTATGATGTCATGCACTATCTCCATACAGTGTTTTTACGGAAAAGAAAATAACTCTGCAGTCATTTCCCTAGTCCTCACATTTGCTGGGAATAGTAAGAACAATTTTGGGCTCCATACAGTACATTTGGCCAGTTTTCGCTCTAAACATTCCAGGCTGAAAACGCAGATCTGCTCACTGCAGTTTTTGCAAGGAATGGGTCCACACCACATTCACAACAATTAAAATCAGACAGATCCACAGCTTGTGTGTTGTGTGTTATAGTTGCAACACATCTACAGACTTGTCACACCAGAATTCCCTCCAAAACCTCTTGCTGACACAACCACTGCTACCTCAACTCAGCCCCTTCTCACAAACAGTACCCCTACAATGCTGATGCACACTACCTCAGACACCCAACATTAACATAGTACAACTCAGTGTCAGTGGTTTCTACACAAAACACTACAAATTGAGCACACCGTGCACAGTTCACTCATCGATAAACCATCCATGTGCATGTAGCATGCGCACACACACACACACACACACACACACACACACACACTACCACTCCTGCTACAAATAATACACCACAACTACTACATAAAATACAAAAAAAATATTATGAACAAAATAGTTATACACATAGTCCGTAATCAAAAATACTGTATTTTCCACTATAACCATTTGTTTTCCTGTGATTTGATCATAATAAAAATACACACGAAAAATTTCTACAAAAAATATGGCACTGATTTCATTTAAAAATTTCAGCTTCCATTATTCACGTAAATAGACAGAGCGGTGGCACGAGTTTCCCCCTCCCTCTCTCCACTACATTTTCCACTGTAAATTTTTTTTTTTTTTTTTTTTTTTTTTTTTTTTTTTCTGTGATTTGTACTTTTTCATCATAACAAACATACACATATGGAAATTTTCAGTAAAAAAAATATGGCACTGATTTCATCATGAAAAACTTTCTGCATCTGTTATTCATGTAAATAGAGAGGGGTGGCACGAGGATCGACGTAACTCATTTCCTCCTCCCTTTCTCCACTCCGTACCTCCTCTTCCATCTCCCTACCTTTCCAATATTCACCTCTCCAGGATCATCAATACCCTCTAAACCATTCCCATCATTGGAAATTGCAGATGAACATACAGAGGGAAATGATGGGCGCACAGTGGAGTCACGTCCTCCACCCTCCTCACGTGATGCATAAATATCAACACATTATGGCGGTCGCTTTCTTGAGAGGAAGTCACTTTCGCCACTCACAGTTGGCGATGCCACCTCGAGTAATCTCCCTACCGCTCTATCACTAAGGCCTTTTCTTTCCTGGCCTTTGGACTTCATTGGTGTTGAAGTCAGCGGCTGCTTACGTTCAGCCAAGGATCCGGACACAGGGAAAACTTTTTGCATAGGTCTATCCATTTCAGAGGTAAGCAGGTGACTGGAGCTTGGCTCAGATGTGTGCAGAAGGGTTGCCAGTGGCTGCATGTGTGGAAATAACCCATGGAATATTCAGATGATGCTGTGAAACACTAGATCATGTATATGTGCACCCCAGACGACTCTGGGAGGACATGTAAACACGTCACCCGGAGAGGATGGGTTAATAACGTTACAAAAAATTAATGCGTTGTCATAGTGTATTTCTCTTCATTTCTCGCCCCCCCCTAAATTATTAAAGTTTATCAGAAATTGGGGAATATACTTATAACCAGGTTTTGTGTGTACATTTGTATCTTTCATTTGCATGCAGTAACGACGATATTGCAATATTTTCTGCACATTGCAAATTTGGGGATTACTATGCAGCAAATTTGGAAATGAATTTGCATGATTTTTTTTTTTTTTTTTTTTTTTTTTTTTCCCCCAGGAAATTATTTGGCTTGATCATAGAAGTCAAGTGATACCATGTATGCATACGTTTCATACACGTTATAGGGTAGTGCAGAAGTATTATCTTTATCTATCTATCTATTGCCAGACGCCTTAATCCCGTTAGGGGTGGCCACAGACAAATCGCATCAATATCGCTTTGTCCCACACCATTTCAACACCCTGCTCCCAGCTCACACCCCCTCTCATATATTGTCTTGAAAGTGCAAAATCTCAAAATTCACTTCTGGCGCGGTCGCTTTTGTGGTCTCGAACGCCTCCCAAGGAGAGAGTTAAATATTTGTTTTAAATACTGTATGTTGAAACCCTTGAATGTACTAGTGGCGTGGTGGAAAGCCAAGATATTACAGCCTTGAGCAAAAGTTTGTGGACACCACCCATCCAGCATTGTCCTGACTTCTATGTTTCTCATTCCTCTTCAAATGACTGAGCACCCTTCCTATATATAAACTCTTGTTGCATGCTTCCTTCCGTTATCACATAAAAATATGTTGTGATACATCTTTCAAAGTTAGTCATCAGTGCAGCGTTGGCAAATTTTGCCCACAGCTGTCCCTTTGTTTGCTTCAGTGTGAGAGGGAGACTGGGCATAAGCTTAACTGCCTCTTCACTAAGGCCCAGCAATCCAGCAATGTACTGTGCAACTCCACATGCCACTTAATTCTTCTTCTTCTTCTCACCTTTATTACTCCTCTCTGGGTGTTTGTACACTGAGTGACAAGGCAAATGGTTTCCTGTACACCAGGAAACCATTTACCACTCTGGGTTGTAACCATATAACCTAATTATGACACCTGGTAGTTTAGTGGATAATTCAGATGCTCCGATTAGACTGAGCTGGTGCAGGTTTATATCCAAGGGGTGAGTGATGTTTATTGCTCACATAATGTCACTCAGGGATGAGTGAGGCTGATCACTCATCTTAAATGTCAGGACCAACTTGCCTAGCCCTGTGCTTCTATGCTTCTCATTTGGTAACACTAGATTAGATGATGAATGAATTACTTTTCTCTCCATATCAAGTGGCTGTTCACGGAATATTATGCCCATTGGAACTGTTTAACCAAATCATAGGGTAGTGTGGAGCCATCAGTTGTGCACCTGTTAACTGGGTGGAAATACCTGTGCAGTGTCCATTCAGGAATGAGACCTCCACACTTCTCCCTGCACCTTGCTGTGGTGAGGTACTGTTTGCTGCGGGGGGAACGTTGGTTCAATGCACATGATAGTCTTGCGGGGGTGGTTGCTTGCTTATGAATGATGGGTCTGCTCAGCCAGACAGGCTGGAATACCTCACAATAGGTTTGCTCAGATATACCACTGCATTCACACCACATGCTCATACCATCTACAGTAAGTGCATTTTCTTTGACTCGGATATCCACAGCCTTCTTCAATTCATCTCCCTCATAATCCTGTGCACTTTCCACACTCCATTCACATTCCTCAGCAGGCAAGTGATGGAGAGAGACATGAGAACAGTAATGACTGCTGAAAGGTTGAGTATATCAGATCTGATGTATGCAGATGATAGCTAGCTAATAGTAAACAAACTATGCTGATTGTTGACTAAAGGCTGTTTTCACAGTCGTCCACAACAGCCTACACATCTCTAAACACACATTTTGGTTTTCACAGTTGCCCACAATCAGCCTTCCGAGGCCTTCAGTCAGAGACTGTGTGAGGGCTGAGACTCCCCAACAGATCTACCCAAATCAAATAAAAGAAATGTTATCTAATGCATATCTTTTATCAATGCTTTGAAATAAGATAACTAATTTTGCCGAGATAATTGTTCACCCCGTAAGGAAAATACCTCATAATTTACATGAATGCTAGGCAACTTACTGGATTTTATTTCACAGCCTTTTGAAGCCTCCACGACAAATGAACCTTAAAGAAATAAAAACAGTTGTCTAATGCATATTTTCATTAAAATTTTAATATCAGCTGCTCAGTGTATTGATGATGTAACTAACACACCATGTTTAGAATATACCTGATGTTTGTGCACTAATACAATACCATACCTGTTAATAACCTAAACCATCACTCATGTGAATTGTTTTTATTTTTGTGTTTCATACAGCACTCAGCATTCATCACCTTTCAACTCCCAGTGTTTAAGTAGGTGTGTGTTGAGGTTGCTGTTTGCCCCTACATATCATGACATTTCTTATTCTTTATTTTTTTGCTGCCTTCAGATGAATTACTTCATTTCTGCATACATTAGTAAGAGTTGTGTGAAGTGGATTTTTCAGTTAAACTGTTCACCACATGCATCACATCCCAATTTCTTAATTTTTTCAACAAATGGAAGGTGCTGGCTGAGGTGACTTTTCCCTCTATGGTGGTACCACTCTAAACTGGCGGTTTGGGTGGGGCACGAACCTCTGTACAGTGTTGCCATGTTTTCCATACCCGCGATACCCCGCCACCCCCCCTCTCTCTCCCTCTCTCTCTCTCTCTCTCTCTCTCTCTCTCTCCTGGGGGGAGATGTGCATCATCCTAGAGAATTTTGTTTCTTTTATGTGTCTTATAAACTTGTGCTTTCATTTCTTTATTTTGTTTTTTATTATTGTTTTACACATGGCGCCAGATGACCTCGGTGCTGTGGTGCCTTGATTTTTCATCCAGTCATTCTCGCCTTCCTTCCTTCCCTCCCTTCATCTTTCCCTCAGCTTGACAATGCACTCAACACTGCCCATGGCCTGCCTTCTCTTTCTCTCTCTCTCCGGGGGGGAGATGTGCGTCACTCTTGGGAATTTTGCTTCTTTTATGAGTGACTTATAAACTTGTGCTTTTATTTCTTTATTTTGTTTTTATTATACCTGATTATATTAAAAAATATTATTGTTTTACATATGGCGCCAGATGACCTCACTGTTGTGGGGACATTTGTTTTTATTCAATCACTCTCTCCCTCCTTCCTTCCCTCCCTTCCTCCATCTCTCACTCAGCTGTACTCAACACTGCCCCTGGTCTGCCTCTCCCCCCCCCCCCTGTCTTTCATCTGTGGTATTTTAGGATACATTTTGGTTATTTTCTAGTACGTTATAATGTACATATTGTAAATTTGACTTTATTTCCACACCACCCAGGAGGTAAAGGTCATGGCGTGTTTTTTTTTTTTTTTTTTTTTTTTTCCTCCAAGGTGTCCCCAAACAGGCTCGCAGGTCGGACTGGGTGTGTGTGAGTGTTGCCGCTTACAAGGGTTTAATGTATTATTTTTTTTACTAAGAAATTGGCATATTTTTACTTATATTCCTGCACATTATCTTATAATTAAAATTGACATTATTACTATCTATCTATTGCCAGACTCCTCAATCCCGTTTGGGGTGGCCACAAACAAATCGCCTCCAAGTCGCCCTGTCCCCTGCCATTTCACTGCCCTGCTCCCATTTCACACACCCCTCTCTCATATACCTCTCCACCCCATATCTCCATCTCATCCTCGGCCTCCCCCTTCCTCTTCCCCCCTCCACCTCACTCGCATACACTCTCTTCGTCAGTCTTTCACCCTCCATCCTCTCCACATGGCCAAACCACCTCAGTGTGTTCCTCGTAACGCTTCCTATCACATCCACATCCACACCCACACCACAACGCTCCTTTATATCCTCATTCGTCAGCCTGTCTCTCCATGTGACTCCACAGGCTCCTCTTAAATAACTCATTTCCACTGCTCTCACTCTTGACTTGTGTCCTTCCAACAACGTCCAAGCTTCACTTCCATACGTTAGAGTTGGTATCACAATACTGTCATGTAGTAACTTTTTCACTTCCATGCTTTCAAAGAACCAGCAACCTTTCTTCCCTGCTGTACCCTTTCAAGCACTTCACCCTCCAAACCTCGATCCTTACTCATCACACTACCCAAGTACTTAAACGTATTCACATTTTCCAATTCCTCACCATCCAACCTCGCTGTACATTCACTGACTTCACCTCTCTCAAAGACCATCACTTTACTCTTCCCTACATTCACCTTTAGATTCCATTTCTTATACACTTTCCCAAACTCATCCACCAAGCCTTGCAGCTCCCCTTCATCTTCACTCAACAACACAGTATCATCTGCAAACAACAGTACAGGGAGTTTCCAAACATTATCCTCTCTCACCAGGGCCACTCCAACATCCACTACCCTACCTTGTACCTATTTTATTACCCCATCCATGTACAGATTGAACAACCATGGAGACATGACACATCCCTGTTTCAACCCAACTTCCAAAGAGAAAAATTCACTTAGTTCACCATCGACACGCACTGCAGCCTTTGCACCATCATACATACTCTTCACGGCATTCAACAACTTCCCATCTACTCCATATATTCTTAACACTTTCCACAGTCCTTGTCTATCCAGCCTGTCATATGCTTTCTCCAAATCCATGAAAGCCACATACAACTTCTTTCCCTTCTCTAGAAACTTTTCCACTAAATATCTAAGAATGAATATCTGATCTACACAACCTCTTCCCTTCCTAAAGCCTCCCTGTTCTTCTCCAACTAATTTCTCTGTTCTTTCTCTAACTCTGTCAATAAGTATCCTACCATACACTTTTCCTATTATACTAAGAAGACAAATGCCCCTATGATTACCACACACTTCTTTTTCCCCTTTTCCTTTGTACACGGGAATAATTATATCTGACTTCCAATCCCCCGGGACTCTACCTTCCTCCCAGGCCAATCTGCACATCTTCCACATCGATTCTACTACTATCTCTCCCCCATGCTTCAGCATTTCACCACACACTCCATCAATTCTTGGGGCTTTCCCCGATTTAACTTTCTTCATTGCTTCCACAACTTCTATCCTACTGATTTCTTCCTGTCTTCTCACCTCCCTCCTTCTCCCAGCCATTCCCCAGCCACTTACACTTGCATTACTTCCTTCCTCTATGTTCAACAACCCCAGAATTACGGTAACAGCCAATAAAAGTGACTACTTTTTTTTTTAGCAGCACTTTAAAATATTTATGCCACGTTTCTGTATTGCTGTATAAATATTTTACGCAGAATAGGTTTACTGTTCTTTCATATATTATAATACACACGTTACCATTGTAATCTTTTGTGTTTATCTTATTGTTATGCCTTTTACATATATTAGAGCCGTTCACATTGCGGGTATGGAAAACGTGGCAACACTGTACAGAGGTTCGTTCCCCACCCAAACCGCCAGTTTAGAGTGGTACCACCATAGCAGTTTACAACATCCATGTTTTGGCCACCTGGAACTATCAGCCCTACCTCATCAGTAGAGGCAGACGTCTCCGTGTTGGTAAGCTCCCGAGAGCCATTCGGAGGAACTGTGAAATCCAAAGGTGCATTTGGTTCAGGCCTGACCCACGTTTGGGACTGAAAGGTTAGGGATGATTGTGAAAACTATCCTAGTTCTTAATGGCTACGAAAGTAAATGGGGATATGAGTAAAGTGGTGGTTGTTGAGAGAGAAGGTAATCTCTAGTATAATGTTTTGGTAAGTAGAGACTTGAATTGGTGAGAGTTTAAGTGCCTGGGTACATTGACAGGTAAATGTGCATAGGAGATGGAAAGTAGAGAGACACAGGGAAGGAAAGTGGCTGGTGCAATGAAGGCCATGGTATGGGATGGAGGCCTAAGTGTAATCGGCTACAAGAGGATTGCAGGATGAGTATTAATAGCCACACCAACATAAAACTGAAAGTCAGGAGTTAGAGTGGTGGAAATGGGATTCTTGAGAAATGTCTGTGGAGTGCAGAGTGGACAGAGTAAAGAAATAATTTCTGAAATGTGTGCAGTAAGGAAATCTATGGACAATGGAGTCAAAGAATGTGACAGTCATTGAATTGACTATGCAGTAGGTAATCTACATTGCTGCATGTGGACAGGTGTACTGATCATGTGGAGCCAGGATTCTGGCAACTTGAATGATGAATGAATCTGTGTGGCCCATTTCATTGGACATGTGGAATAGTTTTTCTTATATTCTTTTCTTTTTTGGCTTCTGTACCCTACCTCACCCCACCTGTGAATGGGGAAAAAAGAAACTGATGATGAACTGTACTGAAGAGAGTAATGCCAAAAGAACCAGGTGATGAACTGTACTGTAGAGAATAATGCCAAAAGGACCAGGTCACATTAAGCTAGCTGGAAAAGTGTAAGATTATTGTTATATAATGTGTGATGAGTATTTGTCAGTTCCCGATTGGAAGTTGGTTTTTCAGCATGGAGGTTGATACTGTTTCTGTCCATAATAAGGAAGGTATGCAGTATTTTGTGCATTCTGATCATAACTAGAAATGGGCAAAGTGACTTAAGCTAAGACTGGCAGCTCAGTATCTTGCATTTTCCATCATTGACTGATAATTTTGAGTGGTAGGTGGGAGCACTCACCATCCGCTCACTTGATATAGTGCTGCTTTGGGTGTCTGCCCTTTTCTCTCTTCCATCCGTCCTCTTCTGTCTTTCTTTCCTTCAGTCTTTCTTCTGCCTACGAGTAACTTAACACTTCCTCTTCTGTCTGTCTTTCCTTCATTCATTCCTTTCCTTCTGCCGATGGGTAACTATACACTGAGTGACAAGTCAAATGCACCAGGAAGCCATTTACTATGCTTGGTGGTAACCATATAACCAAATTATGATGCCTGGTGGTTTGGTGGGTAATTAAGGTGCTCCTGTTGGATTGAGCCTGTGTAGGTTTATATTCAAGGAGTGGTTGGGGTTTATTGCTCACGTAATGCCACTCAGGGATGACTGAGGCTGGTCACTCTCATTTTAAATATCAGGACCAACTTGCCTAGCCCCGGGTTCCTACACTTCTCATGGGACAATGTGGGATTTGGTGATGAATGGGTGGATGGACTCATAATTTTCACTGGCGCACCTCTTCCTAATTATGAAGAATCACATGAGGATCTTGATAGTAGTTGTCGCTGATAAGATGAATCCCACACTTGAACACACATTTCGTTACCTCTTTTGTAATTATGTGCCAACACCTAACATCCATGCATCATCCAATCCAATATTGTCCCAAGAGGAGCACGGGAGCCTTGGGCTAGGCAAGTTGGTCCTGATATTTTAGCTGAGAGTGACCAGCCTCGCTCATCCCTGATTGGCATTACAAAAGCTGGAAACCTGAACCACTCCTAGCATATAAACCTACACAGGCTCAGTCTGATTGAAGCTCTGTAATTACTCACTAAACCACCAGGCCCCACAATTTGGCTACATGTTTACCACCCAGCGTAGTAAATGGTTTCTTGGTGTTCAGGAAACTGCTTGGCTTGTCGCTCAGTGTAGAGTCACCCATAGACAGATAGAAGAGGAAAGAAAGCAAGACAGAAGAGGGAGTGTAAAGTCACCCATAGACAGAAAACAGAGGAAAGAATGAAGGAAAGAAGGACAGAAGAGGATGGAAGGAAGAGAGGAAAGGGCATACACCAGAGAGCAGCACTACACCAAGTGAGTGGATGGTAAGTGCCCCCACCTACCACCAAACACTTGATGCATTCCTATTTGGTATCTTCATTCTTTACTTTTGCTCGTCACATTTTCAAGCACTATTCCTTCTCAGCTCACTGCCAAAAACCAGTCATATAATACTTTCATAATTTTCTTCATCAGCTCATCAAAACAGTCTTTTCTTCTGCTGCTTACTTCACTTTTGTTAGTGTTCTACCCCTCTCATCTTTTTTTAAGTTTTAGAGTACAGTGGCCTAGTGTCTAGTACAATAACAATAGATCAGACAGCACTGCCATACTAGACCTAATAGGGAAAAGTATGTAGATTAGGCAAAACTGTGATTTAAGGCACAAGATTGCCTAGAATGTTGTAGACAGTGATAAACAAACACATGAAATTGCATCTTGTTTTGATGAATAGTGGCAATTACACACACACACACTGAAATACTGAATATTTTGAATGTCTACTGTACTGCAGGTGATCAGAACTAAAGAAATTCATTTATGGACACAAGTCCACTAGTTTTTCATTGTTTTTCCTAAATCATCATTTACAGCAAAACCTTGATATAACGGACTCCAATAAATCGGAATTCACTTTTATCGGAATCGAGAAGCTACCAAAGTAAATTCTCATACAGTAGTCTCTCAATTATCCGACGTAATAGAGCCAAAGGCATGTCCGGGTAGTGGCAGTCTCCAGTTAATTAACAATATCCCCCCTACCATGCCCAGACACTACCTAATCTCCAACCTATACCTAACCTATTTGCACAGTACCTCTGCTTACTTTGGCAGTGTTTTTTGGTCATTCAGGCATATTTAGACATCAAAACACACACAGGAATATCCAAAGTAATGCTAAACACCGAGAAAACCATACCAAAAAAAAAAAAAAAATAACCAAAAAACACCTAACCCATACACTAGTGTATGTACAGCACCCCTCCAAATTTTAGCACTGTTTTCAGATTAGTCTGTCATATTTAGACATAACAAACCTAGGAATATCCAAAGTAATAATAAGCAAGAAGACCATTTAAAAAAAAAAATGAAAACCAAAATCACCCTACCTATTCACGATTGTATGTGCAGTACCCCTCCTAATTTTGGCACTGTTTTCAGTCAGTCTGTCACATCAAAACACACACAGGAATATTCAAAGATAAGAATATTCAAAGTAATGCTAAACAAAAAAACCATGAAAAAAAAATGCACTACTGTATGTACAGTACCCCTCCCAGTTTTGGCACTGTTTTCAGGTCAATCTGCCATATTTAGACATCAAAACACACATAGGATTATCCATATTAGTGCAAGACACCAAGGAAACAATGCATTAAAAAAAAAAAAAAAAACTCAGGATAGTTGGGTAATCGGTTATCTGACACCAATGATAGCTGTTCCCGGGCCACAAAAAAAATTCGACAGGCAAATAGGCCACCGAAAATTGGTATAAATGGTATCCCATCATCTTCATTGGTGGTTATACTCTAAGATAATAAAAACAGGAAACTGATGAGTAAAAGTACAGAAATGCAGTGAGAATGAATAGTGTTCAGGAGTAAACCTTACCCTCATACAACTTCCCACCATCCTTTTGCAAGATTTTGCTTGCAGCTTCCAAGAGTTAAGCACATGTCTAGATGCAGAATTTCATGAGCTTTCTCTTGGTCACGTCAGAATTTCAATACGATCAATAGTATTCAAATAAATAGCAAAAAATAAAATAAATAAATAAAAGTGTCAGTGTGCTCCGCCTGAAGGGGGTGGAAGGACTAGAGTGAGGGTGGAACTAGGAGGGTATGGAGGAGGGACACTGAGCTCTATAGTATGGAGAGGCTTTCTCATGGATAGCACCGCATAATATGTGTGTCCGCCGCCAAGGTGGCACTGGTGTAGCGGCAGCCATGTTACACCACGCCTGATGCCCGCATTTTTGTACTGAGCTGCTCAGTGGGTTTTTGAAAGCAGCCGATGATTCCACAAATATAGCGCCATGCTCCACTGTGCAGTTTACAGATGCAAAAATAGGCAGAGGAATTCATCGATGAGAGATGGCATTACATTTCACAAGTATGAAATATATCTTGTTGGTAATTCTGTAAGATTACTACCCCCTGGCTTGGGGAGGAACAGGAAGATTCTTTCCCAGTAGCCCTGCATGAATGAGGCAACTAAAGGGGGGCCATTTATCTCCAGTCTTCCTCTCTATGTCCTCATCTCTTATGTTTACACTGTCTTGTAGATACCTGTGTTTCCGTGTTTCCTCCAGCCTTTATCATTTGGACATTCGGTTTCAAGATATGGATAGCCTAAGGACTTCCCACACCATTACTTTAACGTAGAACATTTTCAACATCACTATCAGTTTCAATGTTAATACCACACCATCTCTTCCTTTTCTGCCATTACTTTTCTCTGTCTTAGTGCCATAAAGACTAAATTCTGCACAGCAGCAACCTATGGTGTTGTTTCATACTCATTGGTTTCATGTACCCCATATAATTTGTTGAACTAGGCAGGAAACAAAAAAAAAATCCATGTAAGTTTTTGTATTTTAAGCTATGAGTATGGGTGTTTCAATATGGCGGCCAGTCACACGCTTGCAGTGGAGGTAGCCTCTCCATACAATAGAGCTTACTGAGGAGGGACGGGAGGGGGGAGAAGTGAGGCTGTGGGCAGGGTTTTCACCCTTCTGTCATGAGGCAAACAGGCACCTTTACAGTACATTTACACGTGGCTTGCGGTCTGTTATATGCCCTGTGACCATGCAGAAACACAACTCCCAGTGATCAGGCAACTTTGGACGTTCGATAGAGAGGTGGCCAGCCACGGCACTGAACTTGTATTTGTGGCTTGCAATCTGTGTTACACTGTCGGTGGCAGTTAGGAAAGACTTTGCCCAGTGGCTGCGTGACTTGGGACATTCGGTGGGGATGCATACGGTCGTTTTGACACTGCTTGTGGGTCACAGTCGTATTACTCGGGTGCTGGAGGTTCGTTGAGAATGATCAGACAGGCGCACAACTCTGACCATTCGTACAGGGGCAGACAGACATTTTAGCTCTGGTTGTGGGTTACGGCCTACTTCCCACTCACGGCTTGAGCCCAGCGGCCACGATACTGAATGTTTGAACATGTCAGCTGGCCAGCCGAAGTTCTCGGGGACCTTTTCATCCAGATAATAGCAAGTAAATTTGGATAATGGTTTTATAGAGCCAGGGTCCAGCTTTTGGATAATAAACAGATCCAGATACTGCACGTCCAGGTAAATGAGGGTTTACTGTATGCAGATATTGGAAAAAGTCCGATAAAGCCAGAAGCAGTCCGGACTGCCAGACCACTTAAGCAATGTTAACCATCATAAGGTAAATAAAAGACATATTTATCAGTGTACAGTACAATATTGTTATACAGTAAGACCACACTATAATGGACTAATTGGGGCCCAAACCATTCCGAAAAATGCGAAATTCCGATAAAAGCAACATCCATACTTCCTCCTGCTAACCCGGACTTTTTCCAATATATCAGACATAGTCCTGATAGCATGAATGGTTTTTAAACTGTTTTAACAACCTTTGCAGTACTGTACTGTGTTATAACTTCACTACATTAATCCCTTAACTGCGGGCTTGTTTTGCTTTTTCTCCTGGCTCCCGCGAGCATATTCGCGCTCCGACAGACTGTCTAAAAATATTTGCCAAGAATCAGTTATTAGTCCTAGAATATTAAAATC
The DNA here is from genome assembly GCF_032717465.1 of Coenobita brevimanus. NCBI lineage: Eukaryota > Metazoa > Arthropoda > Malacostraca > Decapoda > Coenobitidae > Coenobita > Coenobita brevimanus. The sequence goes on along the minus strand of NC_137019.1, from coordinate 22,326,654 downwards.
ACATATGCTTATGGCACATACCTTCAGCTTTCTCCTGGGGTGTTTGTTGAGCCTTCGTCGAGTACTGTAGGACTTGTGGAGACCTCTGAAGTTGGGTAACGAAGTTTCCACTTTACACTTCCCGACAATCCGTAATGTGATTACCACAGCCTGATATTATCACTAGAAACACTATTCTGTGATTTTCAAATAGTTTGGAATCTATACTCCAAAAAAAAAAAAACCTGTGAAAGCAATGAAAATTACGAGGGAATATGACCTTCCCACCTGACATCGTTCGCCGCTGGTGTTCTGTCATTTATTATTCATAAAAACACTCACAGTTTATTTCAATTACTATATAAGACTTATATATATCTACAGTCTTTATCCATAAGTTTCCTTCAGTAATAGTAGTTTATTGTCACCGTAGGGATTCAATTTCTCTTTCAGTAAAATACATAGCGTTCAGTTTCTCGTCCTGTATACTAGCGTTGAGAGTGAATGTCACTTTCACCTTCATTCTCATAACTCATAGTATTCATACATGCTAGAGTGAAACTTTTAGTTTCATTACTCCTAGTATATATACTTGTATTCTTATAATACTACTCATTTACATTTCTATTTATGTTCTCTATTTTATTTCCATTATTTATATTTCTATTTTATTTACACTGTGTTATGCACTGTCACTTGAAGTAACTTATAAAACTATTTTCCACTGTTCACTTATATTTACATTCATTGCTTTCACTTGCTGTTTACACATTATTTACAGTTCCACTTGCACTGTTTTACTCACCAGAAAGATTTTAGTCACTCTCTATCAATTGTCAGCCCTTTACCTCTTTCCACACGAGGTTTAGTAGGGGGTAGAGGTCACAGGGCCCTTTTGCATGGGGCTAAAAAGCAGCAGAAGTTAGCAGGAGCAAATCCGACGTACTTTCACCTTGAAAGATGACAGTAAACTGGCCTACCTAGGGAGAATGCATTACTGCCAATGTCAGCCTCGTGAGAGCTGCTAATATATAGTTATGAAATGATTGGCAGGAAATCTAGACAATACATTATAAATTAGGTAGTTCCAGGTGAATGTAAATATCACTTAGGCTTCTCCCTTCCCTCCTTGTATTTATTTTTAATACGAGAATAGATTATACAGCATATTTCAAGGGGAAATAAACAGCGAAAAGTAGCGAACGAGTGCACGTGAGGTGTTGTCAGGTGATAATTTGCCAATTCCAGGTGTGTGTCTCTATCACTTACCTTATTTCTTTTTGGTATATATTATTTGGTATAAGAATAGGGCTTAGGGCTTATTTCAATGGATGGAATCAGTGGAAAACTCTAGGGAATATTTACTTAGGTAGAATACAGTGTGGTGGCCTGCAATAATTAGGTAGTTCCAGGTGAATGTAAATATCACTTAGGCTTCTCCCTTTCTTTCTTATATATATTTTTATTACGAGAATAGATTATACAGCATATTTCTATCTATCTATCTATTGCCAGACGCCTCAATCCCGTTTGGGGTGGCCACAAACAAATCGCCTCCAAGTCGCCCTGTCCCCCGCCATTTCACTGCCCTGCTCCCAACTCACACACCCCTCTCTCATATACCTCTCCACCCCATCCCTCCATCTCATCCTCGGCCTCCCCCTCCCTCTTCCCCCCTCCACCTCACTCACATACACTCTCTTCGTCAGTCTTTCACCCTCCATCCTCTCCACATGGCCAAACCACCTCAGTGTGTTCCTCATAATGCTTCCTATCACATCCACATCCACACCACAACGCTCCTTTATATCCTCATTCGTCAGCCTGTCTCTCCACGTGACTCCACAGGCTCCTCTTAAATAACTCATTTCCACTGCTCTCACTCTTGACTTGTGTCCTTCCAACAATGTCCAAGCTTCACTTCCGTACGTTAGAGTTGGTATCACAATACCGTCATGTAGTAACTTTTTCACTTTCATGCTCACTTCCCTGTTCCTTATCACTGCTTTCAAGGAACCAGCAACCTTTCTTCCCTGCTGTACCCTTTCAAGCACTTCACCCTCCAAACCTCCATCCTTACTCATCACACTACCCAAATACTTAAACGTACTCACATTTTCCAATTCCTCACCATCCAACCTCTCTGTACATTCACTAACTTCACCTCTCTCAAAGACCATCACTTTACTCTTCCCTACATTCACCTTTAGGTTCCGTTTCTTACACACACTCTCAAACTCATCCACCAAGCCTTGCAGCTCCCCTTCGTCTTCACTCAACAACACAGTATCATCTGCAAACAACAGTACAGGGAGTTTCCAAACACTATCCTCTCTCACCAGAGCCACTCCAACATCCACTATTTCAAGGGGAAATAAACAGCGAAAATTAGCGAACGAGTGCATGTGAGGTGTTGGCAGGTGATAATTAGCCAGTTCCAGGTGTATGGCACTCTCACTTACCTGATTTCTTTTTTGTATATATTATTTGGTATAAGAATAGGGCATAGGGCTTATTTCAAAAGATGAAATCAATGGAAAATTCCAGGGAAGATTTACTTAGCGTAGTACGGCCGGTCAGGCGAGAGGAGACGGTAATGGAGGGGAGGTAGGGAGGGGAGTCAAGAACGGGGAGAAATGGCTAAATTGTCAACAATGGATGGGAGTACAGATGAGATTAGGAGTGCTGACTAGTGTTGGACATTGGCAGTACTGATAGATGATACAAGCCCCCACTTGAAAGCCCGGGCGAATTCAAAGTAACACAGAATCGCAAAAGTGATACCCCGAGGTATGATCCCTTGCTCCCAAGCGTCACGAAAGTGATGCCCTGCTGTGAAGGGGTTAATCAAGTGGTATAATATATATAATAATACTGTACTGTACACTGATAAGCATGTCTGTAGTGAACTTAGCTGAAGTGGTCAGGCAGTCCGGACTGCTTCTGGCTTTATCAGACTTTTTCCGGTTTATGGGAATTTAGTCCGGTAGCTCCTCGAGTCCGATAAAAGCGAATTCTGGTCTGTTGAAGTTTGTTGTATTGAGGTTTTATTGTATATATTATACCATTCGATTATTGTACTGATTGTATAATACAGTACAGTACTGCAATGGTAGTGAAAATAGTTTAAAAACCATTTGTGTGATACGGTCTGTCCGATATACCAGAAAAAGTCAGGGTTAGCAGTTGGAAGTCTGGATGTCGCTTTTATCAGAATTTCCCTTTTTTCGGAATGTCTTGGGCCCCGATTAGTTTGTTTTAGTGAGGTTTTTCTGTCCTTGGGAGGGGGGGGGGACTCTACATGTTTGACACAGTGTAATCTGATTTCTTTCTTTCATTTAAACCACTATTTTGCAGCCACTTTATCATACTGTAGTACAGTGCGGTTCTTGTAGTAATTTTTTTCATTTCTCTTGAAGGTGAAAGTGCTGGATGATCGAGTTCCCTCCAGAGTATTATATCCTGTATACTCTAAATGTAAGTAAAGATTGTTAATGTGAAATAATGATTATCAGCATCTCAGTTTTATTTTTTATGTTTACATTTTACATGATGTACCATCTTTCGGGGCCTATAATTGATGAGGATAGCATTGACTGATAAAATTGCTCTTTCATACAACATATTGTACTTAGTCATTAATTGTTAATTACTGTAATAACTTTCAGGTTTGTAATTGTTGGCTGCTGATGAGAAGATTTGTGGAATGTTATCACTAATTACTGGTGAGTGACCAATTTATTTGCTGATACATTTACAGTGTACTTAACTGATACAGACCTTCATGATGACCTATCTTCCAGGACCGAGAAAGTGAGGAAATTCATAAATCCTGATATTGAAAATGCAGTTATTTTTTCATTGTATCATGTCAGACCATTAATGCACTAATTTTCCACAGTGCATGGAGCGAGATGTTGATGTGTAGAACTTTTCAACAAGGATATTGGAGGACCGTTTGTTTTGGTGAGTTGCTTTTTTATTTGGGTGGGTGTTGACAAGTAAGAAAGATACAGTGTGGAAGGAGCCTAATGAATGGGAATGCAGCAGGTGTAGGTAAGAGTATGTCTGTAAGGAGATAGAACTAAATGGAGTGGGGAGAGTTGAATATTTGTTTTAAATGCTGTATGCCACAAGGCTTGAATGGGTGGAACTGCACCAGTGGAGAGGTGGAAAGCCCAGATGATACAGCCCTTGCAGCATTTTCGTGACATATGTTTCTGATGACAGAGCACCCTTCCTACACGCAATCTCTTCTGTGCTTCATACTGATATTACAAAAAAAGTGTTGTGTTTCATCTTTCAAAGATGCAGCCAGCAGTGAAGTGTGGACAACTTTTGCTTTGTACAAAAAATAAATGTGTTAGGTGTAAAAATTATTGTAGGATAAGCTATTGATTGAATGTTATAAGAATATTTATCATCATCCAGACCTCTTTTTCTACCTAAGGAGGTAGGTAGTGCTGCATGAAGTTTCTGTAGCCCCCTTGGTGAAAGGAAGTGGAAGTCAGGGTTAGAGAGAGAGCAGGGCAACAACCGTGAGTGGTAGATTGCTACTGAGCTATGAGGCGAATGATGAGAAACTAAATGACATTGGATTCCAAACCTCTCCACGCAATTCACCTGCAAAACATTATGCATTCATAACATACATATGTTATAACTCCTATGGTTGCATGGAGCCCTGTGAAACTATTCCAGACAGGACCTATCTGTTTCGGATCCTCAAAATACAAATAAATCACTGAGCCTGTTGTATATAAGCTGCGACTCTTCATTATCACTGCAGTGATAATTTTTGTGAATGTTATTCCTGGATTGTCTATAGCTATTATAATGAATGATTTTGGATTTAACCCCTAAAACGCGGCTGTGTACAGTCGATCCCCCCCGAGTGGCGGGGTTGTATCGCGGTCTGAGTACCTGTATGAAAATATTCGCCAAAAATCAGAGATTAACCCTAGAACATTATACTTGGTATGGCAGATAGTACTTACATTCAGCTTTCTCCAGAGACAGGTGTTGAGCCTTCGTGGACTACCCAAGGACTTGTGGAGACTTGCAAAGTTGGGTAACCAAATCTTCACTTTCACACCTCCAGCAACCCGGTTTCCCCTCTACCACAGCCTCATTCTGTCACAGTAAACTTTATACTACAACGTAAAGGTAGTTAGGAATCCGTATTTGTACAATAAGCACTGAAAATAAGGCTAAAATCAACGGAGCGTACGGCCGACATGCACTGTGGCGGCGGTCTTCCCGTCACTCAACAAACATTTCCATTTTCACAGCTAAAAACATGTATACTACATTATTTTCAATCATATTACTTCCCAAAAGATCACCACGGCGCGCTTTTTATTCTGCCTTACGTCCGCCACTTTATTCTCGTTCCTGCCGGCCGCTTGCACTTACTGGGAAGAGCTAGAACTAGCCATAATCTCACTTTGAAAGCCTGCAGTAAACTGACGCTAAACAGAGGCAAACCGTGAGAAAAAAAGCTAGTGTTACAACTGGGGAAACAAGCGTTTCCTAGTAGCATAAACTGCTTGTGAGAGGAGATCGCAGATTTACAGTTCTGAGTGCTCAGAGCGCTGCCATGTATCACAGCCAGGCTGGCCGGGCCGTGGTGGGGGGGGGGACGGGGGGAAAACGCGATATTTGGCAACAACTGAGGGCAGTAGTACAAAGGTAAAGTATGCTAGTTGTAGCTAGAGGGTGGTGGTACTGATAGACAATACCAGCTGGAGCCTGCTTGCCCGCGGTTATTCAAAATTTACTAAAATCGCAAACGCGACGACCCTCCGTCCTGCCCTTATGGCCGAGCGTCGCAAACGGGACGATCCGCGTTTTAGGGGTTAATACTGATTCCCACGGTAGCTGTGCAGATAGTTATAAATATTAAAAGTATTTTATGTGTTTGAATAAACAACACTGTGATGGGCAGCAGATAGCATTCACCAATAATTAACTATAACCAGATGAAAAATAGAAGTAAACAACACAATATGTTATGAGACGACGAAGATACAGCTGTGATATCCTGCTCCGCCTCGATATGCAGGCCTTAACCTTTGCTTCACCTCATACGCGCACTATTTTCCATCAGTCGCTGCTTATTCTATTACTCTTACCTCCTGGTATCCTCTTACTGCGAGCAGTCATATTCCTTTGGAGGTTTCTAGTTGTCTGGTCCCATAACCCCTGCTGTATTACATTATTTGTCATATCATCACTCCCCCACAGGCAATGTTAGCACAGGACTGCTGAACCTGTTACACCATTATTGGCACTGCCACTACTAACCCCCTTTTTCCCACTGTCTGTGTCTAATTTCCCTCAGTTCTACTACTGCTACTCCTATTACTAATCCAGTATAAATCTGTATAATAATACATATGATTGTCCTCATGTCTGTGTCCGCTAACCCCATTGTCTCTGTCCCATCGTTGACAACTCGTCACTTACCCCCCACCGCTATCCCAGTTGCACCTCTCTACCACCCACCATCGACCCCACTCCCCCACCCCAAAACCACACTACCCCTCACCTAATTCTTGGGCCACCAGGCTTGTTGTCCACCCTTTAACAGTGAATATACATGGTATGCATTAATAACTATAATTATAATAATAATAACAACAACAGCATAGATGTGCAGTGTTCCTAACAAACATATAAAAACTGCAGACCCAAACGTTCCTGTATTACGGAGCACTGATATATTAACCACAGAACCGACCATAGACTGTTCTTATCATTACCATTGGACTTTGCCTGTAGAACTTCACCATGGTCATACATCCCATTGTGGTCTTTTGTGGGATCACTACAGCTATTTACGAAAAATAACATACTGTATGACATACCTACAACCCACTAAAATACACCTATCAGTTTCACTGACATCCATCAAATAGCATAGGAGTTAGTGGACAGACAAACAAACAACTGGATATAGACAGAGGCTGAAAAGTCTCACATCGGTATGTGACGACCTGAAAAAACTGTTACCATCCTGCTTTGCAGGTGTCATCATAATTATAGCAATAATATAATAATACAGTAATAACAACAATAATAATAGTAGTAGTAGTAATCACATGTTAATAGGCACTATACAGAGGAGGACAAACACCATAATCTCCCTGGCAAAACACATGATCACAGCTTTGACATATGAAACCAAACAATGCCATAATATGCTGTATTGGTAGGGTTATAGTAATACTGACTAAATTAATGTTTGACAGCAACCCAACCTTCTGTCATGGCAAACAGATTCTGCATTGTGTCAACACATGCTGTTTCAGTATTTGTCCTCCTCTGTATTGTGCCAAATAACGTGATTATTGTTTACTACTACTACTACTACTACTATTATTATTATTGTTATTATTATTATTATTATAATTGTTAATATTATTATTATTATCATATTATTGCTATAACCATGATGACACCTGCAAAGCAGGACGGTAACAGTTTTTTCAGGTCATCACATACTGATGTGAGACATTCGGCTTTTGTTTATGTCCAGTTGTTTGTTTGTTTGCCCGTAACTCTTAGGCTATCTGATGGATGTCAGTGAAACTGGCAGGTGTATTTTAGTGGGTTGTAGGCATGTCATACAGTATGTTATTTTTCCTAAACAGCTGTAGTGATCTCACAAAGAACTACAATGGGTTGTATTACCATGGTGAAGTGCTATAGGCAAAGTCCAGTGGCAGTGATAAGAACAGTCTGTGGTCGGTTCTGTGGTTAATATATCAGTGCTCTGAAATATAAGCACGTTTAGGTCTGCAGTTTTTATATGTAATTTTAGGAACACTGCACATCTATGATTTTGTTATTACTGTATAATTATTAATGCATACCATGTATATTCACTGCTAAAGGGTGGACAACAGGCCTGGTGGCCCAGGGATTAGGTGAGGGGTAGTGTGGTGTTCGGGTGGGGGAGGAGTAGGGTCAATGGTGGGTGGGAGAGAGAGGGGTGCAACTTGGGTAGTGGTGGGGAGGTAAGTGACGAGTTGTCGACAATGGGACAGGGACATTGTGGTTATCGGACACAGACATAAGGACAATCAAATGTATTGTTATACAGATTTATACTGGATTAGTAGTAGGAGTTGCAATAGTAGTATTCTGAGGGAAATTAGTACTGTACTGGATTAGTAGTAGGAGTAGCAGTAGTAGAATTGTGAGGGAAATTAGACACAGTCAGTGAGAAAAGGGGGATTAGTAGTGGCAGTGCCAATAATTGTGTAGCAGATTCAGCAGTCTTGTGCTAATGTTGTTTGTGTGGGTGTGATGATGTGAAGAATAATATAATACAGTAGGGGTCATAGGACTGGACAACTAGAAACCCCCCAAGGAATATGACGGCTCGCAGTAAGAGGATACCAGGAGATAAGAGTAACAGAAGAGGTAGCGAATGAAGGAAAATAGCGCAAGTATGAGGTGAAGCAACAGTTAAGGCCTGGATACTGAGGCGAAGCAAGAAACCACAGCTGTATCTACATTGTCTCATAATATATTGTGTTGTTTACTTCTATTTTCATCTGGCTATAGTTAATTATTGGTGAATGCTCTCTGCTGCCCATCACTGTCTATCTATCTATCTATTGCCAGATGCCTCAATCCCGTTTGGGGTGGCCACAAACAAATCGTCTCCAAGTCGCCCTGTCCCCCGCCATCTCACTTCCCTGCTCCCAACTCACACCCCCCTCTCTCATATACCACTCCACCCCATCTCTCCATCTCATCCTCGGCCTCCCCCTCCCTCTTCCCCCCTCCACCTCACTCACATACACTCTCTTTGTCAGTCTGTCACCCTCCATCCTCTCCACATGGCCAAACCACCTCAGTGTGTTCCTCATAATGTTTCCTATCACATCCACAGCCACACCACAACGCTTCTTTACATCCTCGTTCATCAGCCTGTCTCTCTATGTGACTCCACAGGCTCCTCTTAAATAACTCATTTCCACTGCTCTCACTCTTGACTTGTGTCCTTCCAACAACGTCCAAGCTTCACTTCCGTACGTTAGAGTTGGTATCACAATACTGTCATGTAGTAACTTTTTCATTTCCATGCTCACTTCCCTGTTTCTTATCACTGCTTTCAAGGAACCAGCAACCTTTCTTCCCTGCTGTACCCTTTCACGCATTTCACCCTCCAAACCTTGATCCTTACTCATCACACTACCCAAGTACTTAAACGTACTCACATTTTCCAAACCTTGATCCTTACTCATCACACTACCCAAGTACTTAAACGTACTCACATTTTCCAATTCCTCACCATCCAACCTCGCTGTACATTCACTGACTTCACCTCTCTCAAAGACCATCACTTTACTCTTCCCTACATTCACCTTTAGATTCCGTTTCCTACACACTCTCCCAAACTCATCCACCAAGCCTTGCAGCTCCCCTTCGTCTTCACTCAACAACACAGTATCATCTGCAAACAACAGTACAGGGAGTTTCCAAACACTATCCTCTTTCACCAGGGCCACTCCAACATCCACTACCCTACCTTGTACCTCTTTTATTACCCCATCCATGTAAAGATTGAACAACCATGGAGACATGACACATCCCTGTTTCAAACCAACTTTCAAGGAGAAAAATTCACTTAGTTCACCATCCACGCGCATTGCAGCCTTCGCACCATTGTACATACTCTTCACAGCATTCAACAACTTCCCATCTACTCCATATATTCTTAACACTTTCCACAATCCTTGTCTATCCACCCTGTCATATGCTTTCTCCAAATCCATGAAAGCCGCATACAACTTCTTGCCCTTCTCTAGAAACTTTTCCACTAAAGATCTAAGAATGAATATCTGATCTACACAACCTCTTCCCTTCCTAAAGCCTCCCTGTTCTTCTCCAACTAATTCCTCTGTTCTTTCTCTAACTCTGTCAATAAGTATCCTATCATACACTTTTCCTATTATACTAAGAAGACAAATGCCCCTATGATTACCACACACTTCTTTTTCCCCTTTTCCTTTGTACAAGGGAATAATTATACCTGACTTCCAATCCTCCGGGACTCTACCTTCCTCCCAGGCCAATCTGCACATCTTCCACATCCATTCTGTTACTATCTCTCCCCCATGCTTCAGCATTTCACCACACACTCCATCAATTCCCGGGGCTTTCCCCGATTTAACATTCTTCATTACTTCCACAACTTCTCTCCTACTGATTTCTTCCTGTCTTTGCACCTCCCTCCTTCTCCCAGCCTTTCCCCAGCCACTTATACTCGCATTACTTCCATCCTTTATGTTCAACAATTCCTTAAAGTGTTCTCTCCATCTGCTCACTTTTTCTCCCTTCTCCACTAGTAATCTAACATTTTTATCTTTCACTCCCCTGCTAACTTCACTTCCACCCTGTCTTACTCTTTTCACCTCTTTCCAGAACATTTTCTTACAGTCCCTCCACTTTACACTCAAATTCCTTCCAAATTCCTCATCCACTCTCTTCTTACTCTCTCTTACTAATCTTTTCACCTTTCTCTTTCTTTCTACATATAACTCTCTCTTCCGCCTCTCAACTTCTTCCACGCCCCTATTTCTCATCCATTCATTGTATGCTTTCTTCTTTTGTGCCACAGCCTGTCTCACCTCTTCATTCCACCACGCTTTTCCTTGCACCCCCCTCCGTCTTCTCTTCCTTCCACACACCACATCACATGCTGCACATATTTCTTCTGTAAATATCCTACACATTTTTCTTCTTTAAATATCCTACACACACCTTCCACGTCTCCCATCTGCTCCAATTCATAATTGCTCAATCGTTCCTCCACTTCTGTCTTATACTCTGCCTTTTTCTCATCCTCTTGTAACCTTTCCACTCTCCTTGCAACTACTCCTTCCTCTCGTCTTTCCCTTCTTCTGTTCCTCCATCTTACTTGAATTTTAATTCTGGCCACCACCAAGTAGTGGTCAGAAAGTCCACTCCCCCAACCTCTATGAGCTCTTGCATCCATTACACATCTTCGCATCCTTTCATCCACACACACATAATCAATCATTGCCTTCCTTTCATTCAGTTCACCACCCACCCTTCTCATCACTCGCCATGTATACCTGCCCATCACAGTGTGGTTTATTCATCCACAAAATAATTTTAATATTTATAATCATCTGCACAGCTACTGTGGGAATCAGTATTAAATCCACAATCACTTTATTTATTAGCTATAGGCAATCCAGGAATAACATACAGTATTCACAAAAATTATCACTGCAGTGATAATGACCAGTCGCAGCTTATATACAATGAGCTCGGTGTTTTGAGGATCCGAAACAGACAGGTCGTGTCTGGATCAATTTCACAGGACTCCATGCTAACATAGTAGTCTTTGTTATATGCTATGTATGTTAAGAAAGCATACTGTTTTGAAGGTGAATTGTATGGAAATGTTTCGAATCCAATGTCATTTGGCTTCTAACCATTCGCCTCGTAGCTCAGTACGAAACTACCACTCACGGTTGTCTGTTTCCCTGCCCTCTCTAATCCTGACTTCCACTTCTTTCCACCAAAGGGGGTACAGAAATTTTGATGCTTGGGTGTACATATCTTGTATACTCTACATGTAAGTAAAGATTGTTAATGTGAAATATCATTATTATTATTTTTTATTTTTATTTTTTTTATTTATTTTTTTTTTTTACATGATGTACCATCTTTCGGGGCCTATAATTGATGAGGATAGCATTGACTGATAAACTTACTCTTACATACAACATATTGTACATGGTCATTAATTGTTAATCAACGTCATAACTTTCAGGTTTGTGATTGTTGGCTGCTGATGAGAAGAGTAGTGGAATGTTATTACTAATTATTGGTGAGTGTCCAATTTATTTGCTAATATATTTACAATGTACTTAACTGATACAGACTTTCATGATGACCTATCTTCCAGGACCGAGAAAGTGAGGAAATTCATAAATCCTGATATTGAAAATGCACAGTTATTTTTTCATTGTATCATGTCAGACCATTAGTGCACTAATTTTCCACGGTGCATGGAACGAGATGTTGATGCGTAGAACTTTTCAGCAAGGATATTGGAGGACCGTTTGTTTTGGTGAGTTGCTTTTTTATTTGGGTGGATGTTGACTAGTAAGAAAGATACAGTGTGGAAGGAGCCTAATGAATGGGAATGCATCAGGTGTAGGTAGAGTATGTCTTTAAGGTGATAGAACTAAATGGAGTTGGGAGAGTTGAATATTTGTTTTAAATGGTGTATGCCACAAGGCTTGAATGGTTGGAACTGCAGCAGTGGAGTAGTGGAAAGCCCAGATGATACAGCCCTTGCAGCATTGTCATGACTTCTGTTTCTGATGACAGAGCACCTTTCCTATACATAATCTCTTCTTTGCTTTATAATGGTATTACACAATAATGTGTTGCATCTTTCAAAGACGCAGCCAGCAGTGAGGTGTCGACGACTTTTGCTCTGTGCAAAGATAAAGGTGTTACGTGTAATAATTATTGTGGGATAAGCTGTTGAATGTTGTAAGAATATTTATCATCATCAGACCTCTTCTTCTACCTGAGTAGGTAGGTAGTGCTGCATGATGGAGTTCCCTCCAAAGTACATATCCTGTATACCCTACATGTAAGTAAGATTGTTATGTGAAATAATGATTATCAGCATCTCGGTTTAATTTTTTATATTCACATTTTACATGATGTACCATCTTTCGGGGCCTATAATTGATGAGGATAGCATTGACTGATCAAATTGCTCTTTCATACAACATATTGTACTTAGTCATTAGTTGTTAATTACCATAATAACTTTCAGGTTTGTAATTGTTGGCTGCTGATGAGAAGATTTGTGGAATGTTATCACTAATTACTGGTGAGTGACCAATGTATTTGCTAATATATTTACAATGTACTTAACTGATACAGACCTTCATGATGACCTATCTTCCAGGACCGAGAAAGTGAGGAAATTCATAAATCCTGATATTGCAAATGCACAGTTATTTTTTCATTGTATCATGTCAGACCATTAAAAATGCACTAATTTTCCACAGTGCTTGGAGTGAGATGTTGATGTGTAGAACTTTTGAACAAGGATACTGGAGGACCATTTGTTTTGGTGAGTTGCTTTTTTATTTGGGGGGGTGTTGACAAGTAAGAAAGATACAGTGTGGAAGGAGCCTAATGAATGGGAATGCAGCAGGTGTAGGTAAGAGTATGTCTGTAAGGAGATAGAACTACATGGAGTGGGGAGAGTTGAATATTTGTTTTAAATGCTGTATGCCACAAGGCTTGAATGGGTGGAACCTCACCAGTGGAGTGGTGGAAAGCCTAGATGATACAGCCGTTGCAGTATTGTTGTGACTTTTGTTACTGATCACAGAGCACCCTTCCTACACACAATCTCTTCTGTACTTCATATTGATATTACATAGAAATGTGTTGTGTTGCATCTTTCAAAGACGCAGCCAGCGGTGAAGTGTTGACAGCTTTTCCTCTGTAAGAAATAAAGGTGTTAGGTGTAAAAATGATTGTAATGTAAGCTCTTTAATGTAAGAAAATTTATCATCATCCAGACATCCTCTTCTACCTAAGGAGGTAGGTAGTGCTGGATGGCAGAGTTTCCTCCAAAGTACACCCACGCACCAAAGTTTTTGTAGCCCCCTCGGTGAAAAGAAGTGGAAGTCAGGGTTAGAGAGAGGGCAGTGAAATGGACAACAGTGCGTGGTAGTTTGGTACTGAGCTATGAGGCGAATGGTGAGAAACTTAATGACATTGGATTCAAAACATCTCCACGCTATTCACCTGCAAAACATTATGCATTCGTAACATACATAGCGTATGTTATAACTACAGTACAATCCCAGTTAACCGGGTGGCTTGGGGAATTTACCTTCCCGGTTACAGATTTTTCCCGTATTTCTGATTTTCAAGTCAAATCTATACAAAGGCTATCACAGCAGTAAATACAGTTCAGGTACTCACCAGTCACATTAGGGGTTACACTAAGAGATTCCGCCTGAAAAACTGCCTTGTAAACACACACCATGGTCATAATGCACGTGTGCAATGTCTAGCAACTTGCAGTACTGCAAATTACACCAGTCCATTGTTTACCGAATTACTGTATTCATTATATGTACTGTACTCATAAAAATTGAAAAATAAAATAAAGAAATAAAAGCTTGAACATTTATTAGTGAACTGATGATGTGTTAAGACTGCACTGTAGAATTATCACAACACTTGTGCCCTCACGTGAGTTTGTTTACGTTTCCGACTTCTTCTTCTTCCCTACCTGACCTCCATCACTCCACCCCTCACCCGCCACTCAGCTGTTTTGCAGAAAATAAAATAAATGATGTACGTATGAAATGGAGGCATATTATTTATTTTTCTTCCAACAAAGTAAACTTTCATTCCTATTAACATTTATATTCAGCCATTAGTGTTTTATAATGTTCGCCTTTTTCAAGTCTGTTGCATATGTCCAGCTTCTGTTTCAAGGTAAGCACGATACGCTTACGTTTAGTTTGCACTTCAGGCATTTTGGAGTGTACAAATTACCGTCTATCAGAGGAACACAACAGCAAATGACCTTGTTTACTGTCTGGTGGCAAAACGCAGACTGGTGATTTTTGGAGGGTGTGGAGGATGACTGAATTCAAGTAGGGGAAAGAGGGGGAGAGGAGGGGTGGTTAAGAGGATTTGCTAGGGATTTACATCAGCCGGAAATGCCTTCACCTCGCTTTGTCTGACTTCCCCCAGCCTCACGTGACACAATCAAACGGTGGTTTGGCGGTCCATTCAAATTGGCGCACAGTTATAACTTACTGACATTTTTACCAGCCCTTGAATTTTCCCGTTGTTCTGAGTATTCCGTTTGTCTGGATACCGGATAGCTGGGATTGTACTGTACTATGTTTGCATGGAGCCCTGTGAAACTGATACAGACAGGACCCATCTGTTTTGGATCCTCAAAATACAAATAAATCATTGAGCCCGTTGTATATAAGCTGCGACTCTTCATTATCACTGCAGTGATAATTTTTGTGAATGTTATTCCTGGATTGTCTATAGCTATTATATTGAATGATTTTGGATTTAACACTGATTCCCACAGTAGCTGTGCAGATAGTTATAAATATTAAAATTATTTTATGTGCATGAATAAACCACACTGTGATGGGCAGCAGATAGCATTCACCAATAATTAACTATAACCAGATGAAAAATAGAAGTAAACAACACAATATGTTATGAGACGACAAAGATACAGCTGTGATATCCTGCTCCGCCTCGATATCCAGGCCTTAAGCTTTGCTTCACCTCATACGCTCACTATTTTCCTTCGATCACTGCTTCTATTACTCTTACTTCCTAGTATCCTCTTACTGTGAGCCGTCATATTCCTTTGGAGGTTTCTAGTCATCTGGTCCTATAACCCCTTCTGTATTACATTATTCGTCATATCATCACTCATACAAACAACGTTAGCACAAGACTGCTGAATCTATTACACCATTATTGGCATTGCCATGACTAACCCCCTTTTTCCCACTGACAGTGTCTGATTTCCCTCACATCACTACTACTGCTACTCCTACTACTAATCCAGCACTAATTTTCCTCACCATACTACTACTGCTACTCCTACTACTAATCCAGTATAAATCTGTATAACAGTACACATGATTTTCCTTATGTCTGTGTCCACTAACTAGATTGTCCCTGTCCCATCGTCGACAACTCGTCACTTACCCCCCCACCACTTGTTGCACCTCTCTACCACCCACCATCGACCCTACTCCCCCACCCCAACACCACACTACCCCTCACCTAATCCCTGGGCCACCAGACCTTGAATATATGTGGTATGCATTAATAACTGTAATTATAAAAATAACAGCAAAAGCATGGATGTGCAGTATTCCTAACATTACATATAAAAACTGCAGATCCAAACGTGCCTGTATTACGGAGCACTGATATATTAACCACAGAACCGACCACAGACGGTTCTTATCATTACCACTGGACTTCGCCTGTAGAACTTCACCATAGTAATACAACCCATTGTAGTCCTTTTTGGGATCACTACAGCTATGTAGGAAAAATAACATACTGTATGACATACCTACAGTCCACTAAAATACACCTACCAGTTTCACTGACATCCATCAAATAGCCTAGGAGTTAGTGGACAAACAAACAAACGACTGGACATAAACAGAGGCCGAATGTCTCACATTGGTATGTGACGACCTGAAAAAACTGTTACCATCCTGCTTTGCTGGTGTCATCATAGTTATAGCAATAATATAATAATACAGTAATAACAATAATAATAGTAGTAGTAGTAGTAGTAGTAATCACATGTTAATCAGCACAGTACAGAGGAGGACAAACACCATAATCTCCCTGGTAAAGCATGTGAAGACAGCTTGAACATATGAAACCAAACAGTGCCATAATATGCTGTAATGGTAGGGTTATAGTAATACTGACTAAATGTTTGACAGCAACCCAACCTTCTGTCATGGCAAACAGATTTTGCATTGTGTCAACACATGCTGTTTCATTGTTTGTCCTCCTCTGTAGCGTGCCAAATAACGTGATTATTGTTTACTGCTACTATTACTACTGTTATTATTATTATTATTATTATTATTATTTCTATAACTATGATGACACCTGCAAAGCAAGACTGTAACAGTTTTTTCAGGTTGTCGTACACCAATGCGAGACAGCCTGTGTTTATGCCCAGTCGTTTGTTTGTTTGTCCACTAACTCCTAGGCTATTTGATGGATGTCAGTGAAACTCGCCGGTGTATTTTAGTAGGTTGTAACTTGTCGTGCAGTATGTTATTTTTCCTGAATAGATGTAGTGATCCCACAAACGACTACAATGGGTCGTATTACCATGGTGAAGTGCTATTAGCAAAGTCCAGTGGCAATGATAAGAATAGTCTGTGGTCAGTTATGTGGTTGATATATCAGTGCTCTGTATTATACTGTAGGCATGTTTAGGTCTGCAGTTTTTTTTGCACATCTATGCTTTTGTTATTATTATAATTATTAATGCATACCACTGCTAAAGGGTGGACAACAGGCCTGGTGGCCCAGGGATTAGGTGAGGGGTAGTGTGGTGTTCGGGTGGGGGAGGAGGAGGGTCAATGGTGGGTGAGAGAGAGGGGTGCAACTGGGATAGTGGTGGGGAGGTAAGTGACGAGTTGTCAACAGTGGGACAGGGACAATGTGGTTATCAGACACAGACATAAGGACAATCATATGTATTATTATACAGATTTATACAGTCACTACTCATTTTACGATGGGGTTATTCAGGTCATACCTTAACGTATAACAATTTTATCATAAATCGGGAAATTGAAACACGTTGTAAGAGGGGGTTACGTCAACTCAACTTCCCAAAGTCACCTACCCAAGACTGAAACAAAAATGACAGTCCACCTTAATTACTGCCTGTGTTGATCCAAGTTGTCTCCAAGACCAAAACAAACACTATCACACCAATACAGGCAGCGTTACTCATGTACAGTAAATTGTTGCAACAACGCAACAAACACACGTGCGCAACATTGGCCTGGTGCTACACGATGTATAGGCCTACAGTAGCACGATGCTTGGCTGAGGGATGACGATAGCTGGGGGGCAAATGTGAACGAGAGACAACACAGGGCTTTGAAGGGGTGGCGGAACTGCAACTGGACCAAAACAATGCTCTACACGCTGGGGCCGCCATCTTGGCTGAGGCAAGCGACAGTCACCTTGCGTGTGCCTGGTGCTTTGTACGAAATTTTCCAATGGCTGTATCATTTTAGGGGGAAGTTTATCGTAAATCGGATTTTGGGGTGGAACTTTTCTATTATCGTTGTAGTGAATAATTGTATACCGAATCAAAGTAAAACGAGTACAGTAAAATTCCTTTAATCCGACACCCAATGGTTCGGACTTTTCAACCCAGAGTCATTTTTAGCTTTTTTGGATATGAAATTGAGATAAAATACGAAAAAAAAAGAGCGGCAACACACACAGACCCAGTCTGACCTGGCCAGAGCTTCCCCGTGTCACTTTCCTTTGTGTCCATGACTCAGGATGGCAGTTCAGCTGGCCTACTCCTCGCATGTACATAGTCAAGTCAAATATAATGTACAATGTTTCTCAAGAATATTCCCCCCTGATGCCAAAGTATCGCTCACCTACGATACACACCTAAATGAACACTCGTGGCACAGTTCACGTATATTTTACATAGAGTAGGGGGGTTTGTCAAGAATACTCCCCCAGTATCCCTGCTTGTCGTAAAAGGCGACTAAAAGGGTTGGCGGAGGGTTAGTGCCCCTCCCCGGAAAGCAGCTAACTAAAAAGACAAACAATAAGCCTCGGACAAGGACTGACCAAAAGGTGGCGACCAAGGACCGGACAAAGGACATGGTTATCGGAACTTGGAATGTAAGGGGAGCGAATGATGAGGTGAAAGAGTGAGAGATTGTCCAGGTGCTTGAGGGTGCAAAAGTTGATGTATGTGGAATAACTGAAACGAAATGGAGAGGTGAGAGTATGAGAGAATGGGAGTATGGATGGAGTATATGTGCAGGAGTAGGTGAGAATGAGAGGGCAAAAGAAGGAGTATGTATAGTTGTGAGTAAAAGATGGAAGAAGAGCATAAGAGCGTATGGATCAGTTGGGTAAGGATTGTGTGGGTAAGATTGAAAGTTGGAATACAAATGTGGACGATTGTGTGTGTGTGTATGCACCAACGCAAGATCGTGCAAGCAGAGTGAGAGAAGAGTTCTGGACAAATGTGGAAGTGTGCATGGAATAGTTTGGAAGGAATGAGAGAGTGTTTTTGATCGGTGATAAGAATGGTAAAGTAGGGAATGTGAAGGTGAATGGAATAGTTGGTGAGTGGGGTGTGCCTGCTGAGATAGATGAGAATGGCAATGCGTTAGTGGACATTTGTGCTGGGAGGGGGTTGGTGATAGCCAATACCCTCTTCAGGCACAAGATGATCCACAGGTATACATGGCGAGTGATGAGAAGGGTGGGTGGTGAACTGAAAGAAGGGAAGGCAATGATTGATTATGTGTGAGTGGATGAAAGGATGCGAAAATGTGTAATGGATGCAAGAGCCTATAGAGGTTGGGAGAGTGGACTTTCTGACCACTACTTGGTGGTGGCCATAATCAAGGTCCAATTAGGATGGAGAAATAGAAGAAGGGAGGGACGGCAAGAAGGAGTATTTGTAAGGAGAGTGGAAAGGTTACAAGAGAATGAGAAAAAGGCAGAGTATAAGAGAGAAGTGGAGGAACGATTGAGCAAATATGAATTGGAGCAGATGGGGGACGTGGAAGGTGTGTGCAGGATATTTACAAAAGAAATATGTGCAGCATGTGATGTGGTGTGTGAGATGAAGAGAAGACGGAGGGGTGTGCAAGGAACAGCGTGGTGGAATGAAGAGGTGAGACAGGCTGTGGCACAAAAGAAGAAAGCATACAATGAATGGATGAGAAATAGGGGCGTGGAAGAAGTTGAGAGGCGGAAGAGAGTTATACGTAGAAAGAAAGAGAAGTGAAAAGATTAGTAAGAGAAAGAAGAGAGCGGATGAGGAATTTGGAAGGAACTTGAGTGTAAAGTGGAGGGACTGTAAGAAAATGTTCTGGAAAGAGGTAAAAAGAGTAAGACAGGGTGGAAGTGAAGTTAGCAGGGAAGTGAAAGATAAAAATGGTAGATTACTAGTGGAGAAGGGAGAAAAAGTGAGCAGATGGAGAGAACACTTTAAGGAATTGTTGAACATAGAGGATGGAAGTAATGCAAATATAAGTGGCTGAGGAATGGCTGGGAGGAGGAGGGAGGTGAGAAGACAGGAAGAAATCAGTAGGATAGAAGTTGTGAAAGCAATGAAGAAAGTTAAATTGGGGAAAGCCCCAGGAATTGATGAAGTGTGTGGTGAAATGCTGAAGTATATGGGAGAGATAGTAGTAGAATGGATTTGGAAAATGTGCAGATTGGCCTGGGAGGAAGGTAGAGTCCCGGAGGATTGGAAGTCAGGTATAATTATTCCTGTGTACAAAGGAAAAGGGGGAAAAAGAAGTGTGTGGTAATCATACGGGCATCTGTCTTCTGAGTATAATAGGAAAAGTGTATGGTAGGTTACTTATTGACAGAGTTAGAGAAAGAACAGGGGAATTAGTTGGAGAAGAACAGGGAGGCTTTAGGAAGGGAAGAGGTTGTGTAGATCAGATATTCATTCTTAGATCTTTAGTGGAAAAGTTTCTAGAGAAGGGAAAGAAGTTGTATGTGGCTTTCATGGATTTGGAGAAAGCATATGACAGGCTGGATAGACAAGGATTGTGGAAAGTATTAAGAATATATAGAGTAGATAGGAAGTTGTTGAATGCTGTGAAGAGTATGTATGATGGTGCTAAGGCGGCAGTGTGTGTGGATGGTGAACTGAGTGAATTTTTCTCTTTGAAGGTTGGGTTGAAACAGGGATGTGTCATGTCTCCATGGTTGTTCAATCTGTACATGGATGGGGTAATAAAAGAGGTACAAGATAGGGTAGTGGATGTTGGAGTGGCCCTGGTGAGAGAGGATAGTGTTTAGAAACTCCCTGTACTTTTGTTTGGAGATGATACTGTGTTGTTGAGTGAAGACGAAGGGGAGCTGCAAGGGTTGGTGGATGAGTTTGGGAGTGTGTGTAAGAAACGGAATCTAAAGGTAAATGTAGGGAAGAGTAAAATGATGGTCTTTGAGAGAGGTGAAGTCAGTGAATGTACAGCGAGGATGGATGGTGAGGAATTGGAAAATGTGAGTACGTTTAAGTACTTGGGTAGTGTGATGAGTAAGGATGGAGGTTTGGAGAGTGAAGTGCTTTAAAGGGTACAGCAGGGAAGAAAGGTTGCTGCTTCCTTGAAAGCAGTGATAAGAAGCAGGGAAGTGAGCATGGAAGTGAAAAAGTTACTACATGACAGTATTGTGATACCAACTCTAACATATGGAAGTGAAGCTTGGACATTGCTGAAAGGACACAAGTCAAGAGTGAGAGCAGTGGAAATGAGTTATTTAAGAGGAGCCTGTGGAGTAACATGGAGAGACAGGCTGACAAATGAGGATATAAAGGAGCATTGTGGTGTGGATGTGGATGTGATAGGAAGCGTTAGGAGGAATACATTGAGGTGGTTTGGCCATGTGGAGAGGATGGAGGGTGAAAGACTGACGAAGAGAGTGTATGTGAGTGAGGTGGAGGGAGGAAGAGGGAGGGGGAGGCCGAGGATGAGATGAAGGGATGGGGTGGAGAGATATATGAGAGGGGGGGGGGGTGAGTTGGGAGCGGGACAGTGAAATGGCGGGGGACAGGGCGACATGGAGGGGATTTGTTTGTGGCCATCCCGAATGGGATTGAGGCGTCTGGCAATAGATAGATAGATAGTATCCTAAAATACCATAGATGAGAGGGGGGGGGGGAAGGCAGGCCAGGGGCAGCGTTGAGTGCATTGTCAAGCTAAAGGAGAGATGTATGAAGGGAGGGAAGGAAGGAGGGAGAGAATGATTGAATGAAAACAAATGATGTCACTACAACAGCGAGGTCATCTGGCGCCATATGTAAAACAATAATATTTTTAAATATAATCAGATATAATAAAAACAAAATAAAGAAATGAAAGCACAAGTTTATAAGTCACTCATAAAAGAAACAAAATTCCCCAGGGTGACGCACATCTCCCTTGAGGAGAGAGAGAGAGAGGATCGCGGATGTGGAAAACTTGGCACCACTGTACAGAGGTTGGCATCCCACCCTAGCCACCAGTTTAGAGTACCACCACCAAAGTAAGAAATTAGAAATAATACAACGACTGGTGAAGGATTTTTTTTTTTTTTTTTTTTTTTTTTTTTTTTTTTTTTGGAAAATCTTATAATCCAGACAGTCTGTGGGCTGCTGCAGTCCGGATTAAAAGACTTTTACTGTAGTGACTGTATTGGATTAGTAGTAGAAGTAGCAGTAATAGTATTGAGGGAAATTAGACACAGTCAGTGGGAAAAGGGGGGGGTTAGTAGTGGCAGTGCTAATAATGGTGTAACAGATTCAGCAGTCTTGTGCTAACGTCATTTATGACATTAATGTAATACAGTAGGGGTTACAGGACTGGACAACTAGAAACCCCCTAAGGAATATGACGGCTCACAGTGAAAGGATACCAGGAAATAAGAGTAATAGAAGAGGCAGTGAATGAAGGAATATAGTGCAAGTATCAGGTGAAGCAATGGTTAAGGCCTGGATATCGAGGCGGAGTAGGATACCACAGCTGTATCTTCATTGTCTCAATATATTGTGTTGTTTACTTCTATTTTCATCTGACTATAGTTAATTATTGGTGAATGCTCTCTGCTGCCCATCACAATGTGGTTTACTTGTTCACATAAAATAATTTTAATATTTATAACCATCTGCACAGCTACTGTGGGAATCGGTATTAAATCCACAATCATCTTATATAATAGCTATAAGCAATCCAGGAATAACATATTCACAAAAATTATCACTGCAGTGATAATGACCAGTCGCAGCTTATGTACAATGGGCTCGGTGTTTTGAGGATCCGAAACAGACAGGTCATGTCTGGATCAGTTTCACAGGACTCCATGCCAACACAGTAGTCTATGTTATATGCTATGTATGTTACGAACGCATAATGTTTTGAAGGTAAATTGCATGGAAATGTTTCGAATCCAGTGTCATTAGGCTTCTAACCATTCGCCACATACAGTAGCTCAGTACCAAACTACCACTCACAGTTGTCCGTTTCCCTGCCCTCTCTCCAATCCTGACTTCCACTTCTTTCCACAGAGGGGGGTATAGAAACTTTGGTGTGTTGGTGTACATATCCTTTATACTGTACATGTAAGTAAAGATTGTTAATGTGAAATAATGATTATCAGCATCTCAGTTTTATTTTTTATGTGCACATTTTACATGATGTACCATCTTTCGGGGCCTATAATTGATGAGGATAGCATTGACTGATAAACTTACTCTTACGTACAACATATTGTACATGGTCATTAATTGTTAATCAACGTCCTAACTTTCAGGTTTGTAATTGTTGGTTGCTGATGAGAAGAGTTGTGGAATGTTATCACTAATTACTGGTGAGTGACCAATTTATTTGCTGATATATTTACAATGTACTTAACTGATATAGACCTTCATGATGACCTATCTTCCAGGACCGAGAAAGTGAGGAAAATCATAAATCCTGATATTGAAAATGCACAGTTATTTTTTCATTGTATCACGTCAGACCATTAATGCACTAATTTTCCACAGTGCTTGGAGCGAGATGTTGATGTGTAGAACTTTTCAGCAAGGATATTGGAGGACTGTTTGTTTTGGTGAGTTGCCTTTTTGTTTGGGTGGGTGTTGACTATGGTCCGTCTATTTTATGAAGAGCGTTTGGGCGTTGTCCCTCTTGGGGAGTCCCCGTCCCACAGTGTTGCCATACTTTGTACTGGGCAACTTAATCGGATTGGAATAAAGGCGCTAATGACAACTCTCCCTCCCAGCACACCACACTTCTCTCTCTCTCTCTCTCTCTCTGCATATAGAAATTGCATTTTTTATAGATTTATATCTATAAAAAGCCTATACACTTTTATGAATTTTTAGAATTTGAGGAAAAACCTCCAGACTGACTGTCTGTCTGTCTTGTTGCGCTCTTATTCATTCCCTTTCTCCATGACCTTTCCCCCTACTCTCTGTTTCTGTCTGTCTGTCTCTCTAACATTATTTTTTATTATGACTGTGATTTTCTCCTTAAAGTGTGATGTTTGTTTGTGGTTTATAACAGCTTTTGAGGGAACAATTATAGGTCCTCTGTTTGCCTTCTCTTCTAAAAAATACTTATTTACGTTGTAAATAAGTTCTTTTTCTCTACTGTGGAGCATACGAGAGCGAGTAGTAGGAGTAAGAGTATCCATCTCAGTTGGCGGCCAGAGTGGAAATGACCCGGATTAACACTGTCACTCTACCCTTACAAGCGTGGCAACGTTGGAAAGCAACGGTGCCAAGTGTTTTGATATTTATATAAAGTAATTGTTATCAAAAGAAAAAAAAAAAAAAAAAAGAGGCATTTATAACACTATAGCCTTATTAAAGAATTAAATATATATATACTGTAAATAAACTTCATTTAGAAGTAGTAAATAGCTGACATGAGACAGTGAGGTGTACACGTTTGGCAGAGAGGCGGCCGAGGAAATTCCCAAGAGGGACAACACCCAAACGCTCTTCATAAAATAGACGGACCATAGTAAGAAAGATACAATGTGGGAGGAACCTAATGAATGGGAATGCAGCAGATGTTGATAGAGTATGTCTGTAAGGAGATAAAACTAAATGGAGTGGGGAGAGTTGAATATTTGTTTTAAATGCTGTATGCCAAAAGGCTTGAATGGGTGGAACTGCACCAGTGGAGTGATGGAAAGCCCAGATGATACAGCCCTTGCAGCATTGTCGTGACTTCTGTTTCTGATCACAGAGCACCCTTCCTAAACATAATCACTTCTGTGCTTCATACTGGTATTACACAAAACTGTGTTGTGTTGCATCTTTCAAAGACATAGCCAGCAGTGAGGTGTCGACAACTTTTGCTCTGTACAAAAATAAAGGTGTTAGGTGTAAAAATTATTGTGGGGTAAGCTATTGAATCTTGTAAGAAAATTTAATCATCATCAAGATCTCTGTTTCTACCTAAGGAGGGAGGTAGGGTCCAGAGAACTGGAAAAACCCTGATTGGTGAGAGCAGTCAGAAGTGTGCCCAGTTGAATGGGGCACACACTTTCACTAACTGTTGAAGCCCTTGGAATCCTTACTCCATCTCACAGGCATAAACATCCATACTTACACACTTGATACCACTGATAAGTAGAGTTAATCTGATGACTGTCAGTTTAACGGAAAAAGACCTGGGTACCAAACCTTTGTCACTCTATCAAATTCTTCGAGCTTACAAAAATTTTCAAGCTAGATAAATCCACTGTTAGTTTTCAAGCCTCATCCCTCTCGTTACTTCACTTACATCACACACTTGATTCATACGAATCAACCTGCAAACTCACACTGATATTGTGTAATCTCTTCTACCACACTGATATTGTGTAATCTCTTCTACCACTTGTTCGTATATTTAGTTAGTTGTTTTCCAGGGAGGGGCACTAACTCTCCGCCAACCCATTTGTGTCACGTAGGGAACACATGTTGGTTGGTTATAAGGTTACCACCTAGCATTGTAAATGCTTTCCTGGTTTCCAGGAAATCATTTGAGGCGTGCGTGGACAAGGGGCGAATGCGCCATTTTCTTTTTTTTTTGTTATGAGCATTTAAAGTTCAGGAATAGGTGGCAGACATAGGATATTATAGAATGGCATGTTATTATATATCATTAGAATCCTCTGGACGAGGTAAATTTATACTGCAGGAAAAAATGAAAACACACACTCACACACACGCACACACACACACAGTAAAACACGCGATGGTGTTTTTTCAGCATATAGTAATTATTGTTCAATCATCTTGAAATTCATTCCTGTATTAGATGTAAATGAAACTAAGATACTGTGAAATTTTCAGCCAAAAATTCCCATAATTAATATTTTTCCTATAATTATTAATTAAATACTTTCATCTCCTTATAGGCAACAGGTTGTTTTATTGTGTGTATGATAACCATTATATTGTTAATGACTGACACAATGAAGTTATAATACTCACCAACTATTTACAACTCCAACCGCACACCAAGATGAAGAGGGGGGGGGCCTAATGGTTAGTAGTTGAGGACGTCATCGGAGTGTAAACAAAGCCAGGCTTCATTCTCGTGCTTGGCGGGATGACTAGCGGGGGTGCTAGCACGCGTCTGATTGGCTGAGAGGCGGCCCTTTAACTCTGACAGAGGGAGCCGCTCGCCCATTGGCTGGGCGCGTGCCGACATTCGCCCCTACAGCTCTGAAATCACAGACCCTCCCAACCTCCTCCTCCTCCCCTCCACGTGTGCAAAACAAGGGAGATTGAACCTAGAATTCTGAACCCACATGGGTCGGAATCGGAAAACGCTCTTCACCACGAGATTTTCAGTGCTTCCATCTATCGGAAAACATGCATAACTCATTTTTGATGGGGGTGGCGCATTCACCCCTTGTCCACGAGACTCCTCATTTGGCTTGCCACTCAGTGTAGAGATATCCTAGAGACAGAGTATCACTACACTAAGTGGGTGGATGATGAGCACCAAGGATGAGATGGAGGAATGGAGTGGAGAGGTATATGAGAGAAGGGGGTGTGAGCTTGGAGCAGGGCAATGAAATGGCAGGGGACAGGGTGACATGGAGGCGATTAGTTTGTGGCCACCCCTTATGGGATTTAGGCATCTGGCGATAGATAGACAGATATTCACTTAGCTATCTTTTTCTTTGATCAGTATGTGTAAATATAATTTTCATGATAGAATGCTGGTTTTTGGTGTCATTTAATAGCTGAATAGCTTTACTTCATCGCAGTATATTCAAAAAAGGAAAACTAAAAATAAAGTGAAAATGATGAGGCAAAAACCAAAAACTTAATACCTTGCCGTTGAAAAATATTGGCCTAGAATGAAGTAATAAAGAGGTAAAGCCATGAGTCAGACCAGCTGTGCAGTACCCTCCACGCATAGAGCAACCATCTCGTGACGTTATGCTCAAGTCTTTGCTGTGATGTGTAAATGCAATTTATAGTGACCATTGTGCAAAAGTATCTCAAACTGATGCATAAACGCATCATTGGAATCAGGTTGGATTTGGAATGATGCGAAAACACATCATCAGAATCTCAAAGGGTTAATTGATTTCAGCAGTAAATTATTTTAAAAGGCTATTAACCCAATGGCTGCGATGTTCCTTTTAAAAGGTCTAGCCGACAGGCTGCGGAATTCCTTTTAAAATCCAAAAATCAGTTTCAATAGTTGCACCCTGTATTTTGGTGCGAGAACTTTGTGTATTCATCTGGCCAGGCTTGGGGTTGCCAGTTCGTCCATGTAACATCCTCCACACTGCATGACCTAACCACGTGAGCCCAGTTTGCTTCAGGAAGTCATGGCATCTACAGGTGGTCCGTTGCGTTTGCCCCAGCCCTCAACTTTGCGTGGTGTTACCAAGAAAAGATATGCTGGAGGTTGTATTCCACAGAAAAGAAAGTATGCACCTACTAGTAAGGGCTGTTCTAGTGATTCTAGTGTGGAATATATTGTAAAACCTCTGAAAAAACAAGCCAGCACATCAAGCTCCAAGTGACGCCAACCCACCTATGTTAAACCACTGTGACTTTCACACACCCATCAGCTTCTAGCCCCCTCTAGAAAAGTGACTGAACAAATGTGATTAAGTGATAGAAAATACAGTAAACCCTCTCTAATTCGAACCCGAATACTGTAATTCAGAAATCGGTTAATTCGGATCTTTTTTGACCACCAGACAAATAATTTTAATTTGGTTGGATTTGAATTAGGCTAAAGGGGACTAGTCCAAAAAAGGTTCCAGTGATAAGTGGATGTGAACAGTTTTTGTAGTGATAAGTGTAGTAATAAATGTAATTTTTAAGAACTGTACAGTACATTTGGTAGTTAAGTGTACTGTACTGTAGTACTGTGTTGCAAGATTTCATCATCAAGATTTGACGATATTTTATTTATTGTATTGTGCACTCTTTGAGTATAAAGTAATAATATACTGTACTGTTCAATGTTTTTGTGAAAAAACCATGTTTTAGTGAGCGTGGGTGTGATTTGGGGATGGGCAAGCATGAGCTCCAATAATTCGGATGTTTGGATAATTCGATATAGGGTTCCCCCCAATTAATGCAAATGATAGAGAGTTTACTGTAAATGTAAGTGTGACTAAACTATGAGGAAAATGAAAGTGTCTGGTGTAAGCTATGTAAATAGCTTTCATTGAGTTTAGCAGTACAATCATACCTCACTATAACAAACTAATTGGGGCCCAGGCCATTCCGATAAAAGCAATATCCGGACTTCCCCCGGCTAACCCGGACTCTTTGTGATATATCAGACATTAGTCCGGATCTCACCAACAGTTTATAAACTTTTCGCTACCATTGTAGTACTGTATTGTATTAAACCTTCACTACAATAATCAAATGGATATATTTAATAATACTGTACTGTACACTAATAAACTTGTCTTATGTGCCTTATAGTAGTAAACATAACTGAAGTGGTCAGACAGTCCGGACTGCTTCTGGCTTTATCAGACTTTTTCTGATATACAGTACCCTCTCGTCCAACACGCGTTAGTCCAGCACGATTCACGTCCAGCACGGAGAGCAAATAATTAGTATTTAATATGATTTAATTACTGCAACACGAGTGTGTTAGCATAACACGCACAGAGCTCCGAGAAGTGGGCGAAATCCGCAGAGTTCACGTGTAGCACGATCACCCCCAGTCCAACATGGTCATACTGGACATTCCCATGATGATGATAGCCAATGAAAACTTCTGATCAAGTAGCCTTCCCTGCCCACTATCGTGACATGATCGTGATGCCGCCCAATTAAAAACGCTTCTGCTGTCACATGATGTTTTGATTAAATTTCTCCCGCCACAGCGCCACTCAGTCGCATAATTCGCATTGGAAGGTGCTTTTTTCTAGCTGCATTTTCTGCCCTTGTTGCTGCATTTTACCCTGCTCATGATGCCTAGGAAGCCTTCTGAGAACCCCAAGAAGCGTCGGCACCTCCCTCAGGCCACCAAGCTAGAAAGCATCGAGAGGAAGAAGAAAGGGGAGAGGAAAGTTGACATTGCCAAGGCCTACGACGTGAATGAAGCCAACTTGAGGACCATAATAAAAAACCAAGACAAGATCCTGGCAGCCTAAGGCTATCACACGGCACTTCATAACAGGTTTGCCGAGGATACGATGGTAAATCGGAACGGTAACATGGTAAAATTGCCGACGATACCACGGGCATTTGGAATTCATCTGGATGGATTCCTGCCGAGGATACGACGGGCAAAACAGTGTGACCAAAACCCAGGCGACTCGACAGAGAATGTATCGTACTACAGCATTGAACATTTAGCCTGACACTGAATACATATTATTATTTTAGAATAAATATCAATCGTTTTGAAACCCTTCTCATCGGCGTGTGTACCAGTTGATAAACAAAGTTGCTTCTCCTTATTCTCTACCGAGTCAGCGACAGCGATCACTTTCCACAGTCTTGAGACGGGGCTCTGGCAACAGCGTGAGAAGCATGCCCTTTGCCGAGGATTACACAGTGCTAGGACAGGCAGAAGCAGGACCTTCCATGGCTGTGGACGAAGATAGTGATTCTGAGTGTGATTTCAAAGGATTTATGAGGGAGGTTGAGGAGGAGCAACAGCCATTACCCGCTAGTGACACCAGCAGCCATCCTCCGGGGACACAGTAGTTTTACCTACAGGCTTGGATACCACCTTCCATTCCCAGCAAGCCCACCAACACTATCCTAAAAGGTTAGTTATCATTCATAGCACAGTACCATTTATTATAATTACAATAGTACCAATATATGTATAGATATATGGTAGGTATTTAGGGTGACTTTTCCTAGGGTTGCTGACAGAATTCATTTTTCCCCATAAGCTCTATTGTTGGTCCAACACATGCCCCATGCATAACAATATTACCGTGTTGGACGCGAGGGTACTGTATAAGAATTTAGTCCGGTATTTCCTCGATTCCGATAAAACCAGATTCCAGTCTGTTGAAGTCCATTATATCGAGGTTTTACTGTATTTACTATTACTGAGTAGTTTTTCACGGTTTAATATCACAGTTTCATTTTATAACTTTTTTAAGATGATGATTTTGAAGTGCCAAGTGAGCCATTCGAGGCAGTGCAAAGAAAGTGATGCATATAGTGGTGCGTGGTTGGGAAATGAGGTGTGGTGAGAGGCGGCATGGGTGGTGGTGTGTGACAGACAGCTACAGCGATGAGGAAAAGAAAAAAAAAAAGACGTTGGTTCCACCCCTCTCTGCAGCATTGTTGGATTATGTAAACATTCACTGGTGTGCCCTTAGGTAAGAGGAAAGGTTTTGCTTTCTTGTGCTTTTTTTTTTTTTTTTTAAATGAAGATTATTGCGTTGAAAATGGGTAACTTTAGTGTGGATTGCCGCAACAGGGGTATCGCTCTCGCCACACTAGGCTCAGCCAAGGGTATTAATAAAAGTACATAATTGTCCATCATTCGCCAAATAACAGAACACACAACTTTGTGCTTCCCATAGAGTATATAACACTAAGTCATTAGCCAGGTAATCGTGCTACCCCAGTCTCTGATCGAGCAGACCTATCAACTGCAGGCCCAAGGTAACCCCTATACTGCTAACAGAAAAAGATGTTTCTTCAGCAGAATTGCAAGGGGCCTGCTGTTCTCAGCCTGACTCAGGAGGTTCTCAGATGCTTCAACATCCAGTTGCTTACTCGTGCATGACTACCCCTGCAGGACCATCCCATGCAGTGAACTGATTTTCCCTTTCATCTGAGAGCATCTCACTATAGGAACAAAGATTTTAATACTAAAATTAAGGACAAGCTTGACCAGTAACGATATAATGAATGCATAACCAGTTAACAGCTAAGGGGTATTTGTCTTCTTACTGTAATAGGAAAATTGTATGGTAGGATACTTAACAGAGTTAGGGAAATAATTGAAGAATTAGTTGATGAAGAACAGGGAGGTTTTAGGAAGGGAAGAGGTTGTGTAGGTCAGATATTCATTTTCAGGTCTTCAGTGGAAAAATTGTAGAGAAGGGAAAGAAGTAGTGTATGACCTTCATGGATTTGGAGAAAGCATATGACAGGGTGGATAGACAAAGAATGTGGAAAATATTAAGAATATATGGAGTAAATGGAATGTTGTTGAATGCCATGAGGTGTGTGCATGAGGGGGCTAAGGCTGCAATGCATGTGGATAGTGAGTTTTCTATTTGTTAGATTGAAACAGGGATGTGTCACTGTCTCCATGGTTGTTCTGTCTATATATGGATGGGGTTATGAAAGAGATACAAGGTAGGGCAGTGGATGTTGGAGTGACTTTAATGAGAGAGGGCAATGTTTGGAAACTCCTTCTTTATGTTGTTTGCAGATGATACTGTATTGATTGGTAAAGACAAAGGGGGAACTGCAAGGCTTGATGAATGAGTTTGGAAGAAAGTGTAAGAAACGGAATCTAAAGGTGAACATAGGGAATACTAAGGGTATGGTTCTTCCGTTTGTTCATTTTTGAAGGCTCCAACATGTTTGCATGCGTCACCCTTAGTCACGTAATGGCGGCTGTCCATGCTGCGCGATCTCTGGCAGCTTCCCTGTTCTGTCCCTTATCCCTGAGGTCACACTCAGTGACCTCATCACAGGTTTGTTTTGGTGTACCTTTGCTACCCTGTTCCTGACATTGACACCTCTCACTTTCTGCACCCAATTATCATTCCCCATCCTTTCCACATGTCCAAACCATCTCAGTCTACCTCTCCTCATCACAACACCAATACACTCCAGTCCCATCCTATCCCTCAACCTTCATCATAAACCTTGCTCCTCAGGGCCTCACACTCAGGGCCACACTTCACATCCACCTAATCATTTTCATTTCTGTACGTTTGAGCCTGCAAGTATCCTCTTCCTGTACTGCGTAAGTCTCACTACCACACATCATTACCCTCCAAACAAATGCTACATACAAAGATCCCATAGCACGGAGGGAGAGCCCTCTGTGTCAGGAGAGGCAATGGCTCCCTGAACTTCATCCAACCACTCCTCACTCTAGCCAAAGAGCCAGCTCCAGCCCCACCTCCAGCACATAACATGTCTCCCAAATAACAAAACTCTTACACACACTCAAGAGACCCACTAGCAAGTTCAGTCCTTCACGCCTGACAATTCCCACGTGCTCTCCGCAACACATCACACACATGAAATCAGCATTATCTCCGTGTCTACTTTTAGCACCGCTACATCTCTCATGCACCTACTTACCACAGACACTGCACAAGATGGAGTTACTTCCCATGCCCTTGTGGCAAATCACAAATGGAACATGAAACCTTCAGGTTATCAGGATATGGCCAAAATCTTGGCCATGTTTGAAAATAGGCACTTGGGACCTAGGTCAGGGTCACCAAAATGGCTACCAAAGGTCAACTAGTTTTTATCGCCCACCTTTTGCACCATTATATCTTATGAACGGCTTCAGTTATCAACATGAAACCTTCAGGGTATCAAGATATGACCAAAATCTTGGACAAATTTGAAAATGGGCACTCGAGGTCAAGGTCACCAAAATGGCTGCCAAAGGTCAGCCAGTTTATTGCCTGCCTTTAGCACTTATATCTCATGAACAGCTTGAGCTATCACCCTGAAACCTTCAGGGTATCAAGATATGGCCAAAATCTTGGACTTTGCCAACAGCATGTTTTGGTAGGCAATTAGAATTTGGCTCCTGAATGCTTTTCTTTTATTTTATCTGCATTTACTCTTAAACCATTTTGCCCGATACCATCTATCCACTTCCAAAATCATTCCTGCACCTCCCTTTCATTCTCTGCTGTCCTCACGAAATCATCAGCATACAGCATCTCCCACGGGAGTCCATTTATGAAGTCACGTGAGAGGGCTTCCTGTACTGTGATAAACAACAAGGGATTCAAAACTGACCCCTGGTGCACACCAACATTTATGGAAAATTCATCACTCAAATCTCCATTCACCCTTACCAAGGTGCAAGCACCCACATAAATGGCCATAACCACCCTAACCAGCCACTGCTCAATCCCAAGCTGTCTCACTGCCCACTTCACATCTCTCTAGGGACTCTGTCAAAGGCCTCCTACTAATCAACAAAAACAAGAAGCGGTGCCAAGGCACAGCAAACCCGTCCCTGGCACCTATTGTAGTGCTAATGTATAAGCATGACTGGATATGTAGTCAAAGGTGTCACGTATCGAATTTGGAGTAAATCAGGTGAAAGCTGACGATTTTATGCCCTTACCCACCTGACGTTGACCCCCTTACCATTAACTGGGGGTGACCCCCCTGGTGTAATGAGGCATGTTGTAGGATACAGATTTGAATAATGCACCTTTAGGTTTTGGTTTCATGACGCAATGATGAATTTGGAAGGAGTTATGGCGAGAAAACTCCCCCCCCCCCTTGTTTTATTTTTTCATTTACAGCTTGGACCTTGGCCCAAAATTTAATCAGGTGATCAAAAGGTCATAGCCTATCAACCCTGTAATTTTAGTCAAAATTGCACTGGTAGTTTTCGTGTAAATTTGTTAACAAATGAGCAAACAGACAAACTAAGTGAAAACAATACCCGTCCTCGAGCCCCTCCGGGGCGGGGACAGGTATCAAAGTAGAGTTCCCCTTTCATTCCTATATATTTTTCCAGAAGCTGTCAAACAGTGAATATGACATCAGTGGTCCCTGTGTCTGGCATAAACCCAAACTGCATCTCATCAATATTCACTCCTCTAATCATACCTTCTAGAACTCACTCCATTACTTTCATTTTCTGGTCTAAAATTTTTGTCTATAATTTCCTTTCCAGGGCATCACCCTTCTGCTTGTACACATTTACAATTACACCCTTCAGCTAATCATCTGGGACAACACACTCATGTATAATAATTATCAGGTCATTGACTACGTTACTCCTGTACTGTATATTTATCAGGTCATTGACTAACGCCACTCCTGTACTGTATATTTATCAGGTCATTGACTAACGCCACTCCTGTACTGTATATTTATCAGGTCATTGACTAACGCCACTCCTGTACTGTATTTCCATAGGCTTCCAACATTTCAGCAATCAACCCAGACAAACCTGCTGCCTTCCCCACCTGCATCCTGCTTATTACACTGGTCACAGTAGCAGCAGCAGAGGCCAAGGGCCAAACATTATATCTGCAGGCTCCAAACATTCCCTGTCCCAGTCAATTCCTCATTCAACAACCGGCTGTGATGCTCTTCCCTTGTGTCTTTAATAACCCCACTGTTCACCAATACCCTTCCTTCATCATTCTTCTCACACTGCTCACCTATGACATCCCTATTCTCCCTCTTCATCTGATATGCCACTTTAAATACCATATTCTTCCTTTCCACACGATTTAGGTTTTCAAGTAAAAGTCTGTGACTCTGACTTCGCCCTGTAAACCTCTTTTCCAATACTTGGCAGCCAAGTATTCCTCTCTGTCACCACCCTTCTTCAGTTCCCAGAAAAGCTTTATTTTCTCCTTAACTGCAGTGTCTACACTCGCCACCAAGTTGCTTTATGTCTTGTTGGGCCTCTTGTCCATCCACATATTGAATCAGCAACTCTCAAGAGGTTGCTCTTGAGGGCTCTGTGCTGTTCATTAACACCTCTGCAGGCATGGATCCATGCAGGAGGGGTCCAGGGGGTCTGGACCCCCCCCCCTCCTGCTCGGGCTTTGTATATAATTCTTTAACCTTTATTCCAACTGAGTAAAAGGAATTTTAAAGTGTGTTACATGTGCAAGCTGTATACTACGAATAGCAAACATAGTTATTTATCTTGTTTTGCGTAACAGTTCAACAGGACAAAAATTATTAGATTATTATGCTTAATCCATTTACCGTGACTACTTGAGGTTTTCATTGAAATGTATTTTATTTAATGCATATATAAATGTAACGGACCCTGTGTTGCTTCAGTTAGACTGATTAAATGCTTCCACTAATATCTTATATATTTTTGGCAATCGTCAATGATTCGTGCAGGCCATTATGTAAACAAATAAATAGTTTCCCTTGTACTTACCTGCAGGGTGGTTTTCTTTTGTTAGTTATGCGACCTCAAAATGTTGTGTATTTTAATGTTCTAGGTAATTTCAAATCTGACATAATTTAGTTAATACTGTTTTAACTGAAATTTACTAAATATAGTGATATTATATTTACTACTTTATTCATTATCGAATCCTCGCAACCTCGAACGTTCGTTGTTGACAAATATACTCACACCACGGTAGAAAGGGCTGATCGTACAGGCTGAAGTTGAACCCCAGCAGCAGCAACAGCAGGGGAATAAACAAGGAGCATTGAAAACAGGTAAAAAATATGAAGGAAATTTATTTCTCTGGTTTACTACGTTCATTTTTCCCTACGACCAGTTCACCTTTCTGAATATAAACCAGACATTCCCTGTTTGGGTAGTCTACAAACTGAGCTAGAGATCTGGCAAGGGAGGTGGAGGAATTGTTTAAACTGCCCACATACTCTGGTCACAGCTCTCAAATCTTGTTCTAAGGATTTATTTCCCAATCCTCATGTGTTGCTTCAACTTGGATGTCTCATCCCCATCACTAGCTCTGACGCAGAATGATCATTTTCCGCTGTTCGAAGGACAAAGACTGCCACTGCATCGGCGTGGCTTTATGAGGATGAAGCGTTGAATGACATCATCTACATTGATTTGAAGGCTGCGGTTAGAATTAAGTAATACTAGGACACTTAGGTCTTTCCCCATGGTTGATCGTAATGCAGAACCACCGACTCTTTTCTATACTGTATAGCAAGTAGGCTTCCCAGCTGTGGTGAAATATTTATATGAATGGATCCATCCCCATAATTTTAATGAGAATACTATATTTACACCTGTAGCTTTTCAGTTCCTTAAATGTATATTTTATCTACTGGTATTTCGGTTCCTTTGAAGTCTAGTCAGTTATCATATATTAACAAATACAGTAAAACATGTCTGTGTCCATAAATTTCCACATTTCCAGCGAAGATTATTATACTCTACAATGCAAGGAAAATGCATCTGAGACTCTTGGTACCATTTATCTTCTGTTATTCCTTAATGAGCTAAGAGATATATTTATGCAATAAAGCGTATCTGAGAGCATTAATTTTCCCCTTCTAGCTAAGATTATTGTACTGTACTTTCAAATGCGAAGAATATGCATACGAGACACTCGGATGCATTTTTGTTCTGTTATTCCCTAATGGTCTTTAACTCTTAAACAGATTTTTTAAGGGAAGATCAGTTCCATGCATACATTTATCACCATTTTTACTACAGTATATTGAATATCATCTTCATTGTCTAATATATCCCTCCATAGGCCTCTAAATTGCCTCTAAAGCTGCAAAGGCTCTCCAGCCCCCATCCACCTTCACCCTTCCATCATGGACCCCCCCCCTACAAAAAATCCTGGATCCACCCCTGTTCTGTCAACGCCTCCCAGCTCAGTCACCACTCTCGTCATCTCCCTATAGAAAGCATCCCTTACTGCATGTTTTTCCACTTCCATATTTTCCACCTAGGTGCATAAGCCCTCTTTTTCATGCCCCGTTCGTTTAGCACCATGTCGCATATCAGTAATGTGCAGTGCACATTCCTTGTTCCCTTGAACTTTAACATCCCCCACTAACTTTCTATCAGCCCTCCTGACCAGGAAATAGTCTATCTGGCTGCTATTTCCCCTTGACTCATATGTGATCAACCTACTCTCTCTCTCTTCCTTAAAATGTGTGTTGCACACAATCATGTTCATTGCCTCCCCAAACTCGCGTATCCTTTCCCCTTCCTCATTTCTCGTACCATATGCACATCCCCCATGTACTCCTTCATATCCTTGAGGTGCTTCACCTACATGACCATTTAAGTCCCCTCCCAGAACTACAATCTCATCATCCCCCATACGACTTCCTACATGTATTAAGTCGTCCCAACATCTGTCTTTCTCTACCTTATCCAACCCTGCCTGTGGAACATACACCGATGTAAATGCAAGTATTTTCTACCGAACAAAATTTTCACTGTGTTATCCTATCACTTCCTCTCATAACATTCATGTCATATTCCACCCATTTCTCCCCAACCAAGACACTCATGCCACCATATCCATCTGTCCTACCCTGCCAAAACAACTTATAATAAGTTCTTCCCTGCAATCTTTCTGGCTGATCTACCCGTATACCAGACTTCTTGCTCACATCCCACATCCACCCACCTCCTACTCAATGTCTCGGCCACTTCCCCAGCTCTGCCCCTCAAACTTCCAGGAAGTAAAAAAGTCACTGCATGACAGTACTGTATTATACCAACTCTAACGTATGGAAGTGAGGCTTGGACCTTGTTGGGAGGACACAAGTCAGGAGTAAGGATAGTGGAAATGAGATATTTGAGAGGAGCATGTGGAGTTACATGGAGAGACAGACTGACAAATGAGTAAGTGAAGGAGCTTTGTGGTTTGGATGTGGATGTGCCAGAAAGCATTTGGATCCTTTGAAATGGTTAGGCCATGTGGAAAAGATGGAGAGAGAGAGAGAGAGAGTAACAAGGAGAGTATAGGCGAGTGAGGTGGAGAGAGAGAAGGGGAGGCCAAGGATGAGATGGAGTGGAGAGGTATACAGAATTAGCAGGGAGTGGGGTGTGTGAGCTGGGCGTAGGGCAACGAAATGGCGGAGGACCCAATGATATGGAAGCGTTTTGTTTGCGGCCACCTCATATGGAATTTTGGCATCTGGACATTGATTTAGTTTGTAAAATCTTGGGCCGTAGCCATAAAATAAAACATTCTTAAAAGTACGGTACTTAACATCTTGGCCCATAACCAACTTTAGGGCAGACCAGCCTACAAAACTTAATTCACAGATTTTAAAGTACACCTGGTTAATTAATGGCCCTTACTCAAAGTGGTACTTTAATCTCAGAGGTACTGCCCTCTTATTGCCTTGTCTACTTTTTTCTTAAATGCAGTTCATCACTTCTTTAGATTATAGTGATACTACCGAGTGAGAATAATACGACTGAACGAAGAATGCAAGAATTGATGGTTGTAGGGGTGTTGGCTTACTGTCCTTTTATTGCCCCATGCATTACATCTCATCTCAGATTATAGTGGTAAGACAAGTGAAGAAGTGCGCGCGCGCGCACACACACACACACACACACACACACACACACACACACACACACACACACACACACACACACACAATGAATGAATGAAATCTTGACCAAAAGGCAGGAAAATATTTTGTTTGCCCATGTCAGATATGCCGGTACCGTATTGACAGCAAAAATCCATACCGTATTGGGAAAAATACAAAATTGCTTTATATCAGTTCAGCAAATTTGGGTACAGCACTAGCTAATGCACGTCTGATGACAGAAGTTGATGGTGTTTAGGTAAAGTTGCAGAACTAGTTTTATTCTGGCATAAGCCAGTATCATAATTATAATGTAGTACAGGTACTATACAATTTTTGCCTTTTTAAAAGATTTATTTACTGTATTTATTTATATTTTTTTTTTTTTTTTTTTTTTTTTTTTTTTTTTTTAGGTTGTTAACCCCAGTCTGTCTGGACTAGCAGATCCATCAGCCACAAGCTAGCAGCTGCCCCTGCAAGGCTACCTCATCCAGTGAACCAGTTGATATCTTGCATCAAACAGCACCTTACCACAGTGAAGTGCTGGGAAGGGTGGAGGTTTGGTTCCTGGATTTGCAGAAGTAGCAGATGATGATGCTACCAGAATACTGTACATAAATACTTGTAAGTAGAGAGGGTTATTTGATGTGAATTTAATATATATCGTGAGAAATAAATTATGCACATGACAATCTTAACAGAACATTTAACAGCTTCCATGATGTACCATCTTTCGGGGCCTATTATTGATGAGGATAGATTTTGACTGATAAATTGCTCTTAAATGCCGTATATTGCACATGGTTATTAGTCCTAAGTACTGTATAACTTCCAGGTTTGTCGTTATCAACTACTTGGAAAATTGTGGAAATGGTATAGCCCACCAGATCCCAGGTGAAGGTGCAGAGGACTGGAGGAATACCTGTATTTTAGTACAGTATATTGGGCAGCTATTCCACCTGGTTACATTGGTGCCACCACATGAAGGACTTTCAAATTGTGACAATGAAGTACACATACCTCATGCACATCACTATCATAACACATAGTCCTTCTACATAATCTCATTGAAAGATCTCTTCAGTATATTGGGCTCATCAGGACTTCAATCCAGTCCACTGGATTGAAGTCCTGATTAGCCCAAGGTTATGACAACAATTTGTCACATTGTTATACAACAGTGATTTCATGAGGACATGTCTAGACTGACAGTAAATGTGGAACATAATAAACAGTGTATAATAGTAGCACAGTTACAGTACATTGATGTTTGATAACTAATTTTCATCTCTGAGAGAGATCTACCTCTGACCACCATGAGTACTGTACTGTATTTGGCTGTGAAAATCATGTGAGATCTTTACACCTTTCACGGCCTCAAGGTCAAAGTCAGGAGGAGATCTGGAGGGTGACGGCTTGAGAATGTGGTCTCAGCAGATGCCAAGCTCTGTCCCATGTCTATTGTGCGTATGCGCTTGCATGGGACTACACAAGGACAGGGATAATTTTTCTTGTTCAGAGTTGACCTTCATGCCGACTTGTTTGGAAGTAAATGTTAAATCTCTGGGCAGGAAATAAATGTTTAATCCCATGGCTATTTACATTATCCTTGTCAGTTTATTTAAGGAAACTGAAATTTTTGATGTAGGCATACTAAGAAGTTTTAAATCAGCATGAGCTGGACATTCTGTTTGAAACCTGGTTGTACAATTACACTTCTTTAACAACAGTTGCAATGCTATGCCTAAGACACGTATAAGTATTCCCAGGCTTGCTGCTGACCATCCAGGTGGCATTCACTAATGTCTCTTACATAAATGTGGACTGTATCCCAGAGGTGTTTGAATTTATGGAAGTACTGATAAATTTTCATTCACAATCAACAGGGTTAGAACTGCAATAGTATGTAAACCAAGTCATTGAGGCACTGAAGTTCCATAAAGGAGTTTGATCAGTTTCTCAAAGCATTAAATTTAGCAGACTGCTTGTTTGTTAATATTTAAGTTACTTAATCTACAACCCACAGTGGAAACCTCAGTTCCTAGAACTGATTGACCAGAATTGTTAAAATCCTTTTCATCATTTAGCTCACATCTTTGCATACTTCCTAGATTTGATCATATCCTCTGTTGGCTGCAATTACATTTTAGATGTGAAGGTGATTCAGTTGACCTTTGCATCTCGGACCATGTTTCAATCGGTTTCGAAGTCTCGAAGCCCCCTTTTACAGAAAGTGATGAGGTTCAGTATCTGATATCCGAAGTCTATCGATAAACTTTTATCATGGGTGCTTAAGAAGCAGATGGTAAAGAAGAGGACCTATACACCTAGGAGGCAAATATGAAAGTTGAAAAACCAAGCAGTAAGGGATACCTTCTGTAGTGAGATGAGTAGATTGTTGGCTGAGCAGGAAGCTGTTGATTAAAGTGTCGATGAACAGTTGAGTTCTTAAGAATAATCTGAAAGTATTAATTCAGTATGTGGATGGGTAAGGGGACCCCCAAGACAAAGTAACATGGGATGAGGGTGTAGAAGCTGCAATTTAGGAGAATGCTTTTCTGGGAATGGAAAAGGGGTGGTAACAATGAGGAATACTCGGCTACCAAGCATAGGGCTAGATGAGGTATTCAGTACAGGGCAATCTCTGAGTCTCGGACTTTTACTGGATAACCTAGTGTTGCAGGGAAGAATATAATTTTAAGGTGGCAAATCAGATGAAGAGGGAAGACAGGAATATAAGTGGGCAATATCTGGGGAATGATGAGGCGGTTTTAGCAAGTGATCTGACATGAGAGGTCCAGCAGAGGGCAATGGTAAGTTGAACATGGAGAATTTCAATATTTTTGGAGGTGGGAATTGTAATGCTAGGTGTTTTAGGGTCGGCCTCCCTTCCCTAGAGCACCCAGTGAGTAGCTGGGTTCTCTTTCTAGACTGGAGCTTAGACAAATGAGAGGCAGGACACAAAAACTCAAGGCAACACCTTACATGTGTATTACTAAATCTTACACAGGAACGAGCAGATGTCACAAATACTTACAAGCTGGACAATTATAATTCTTGGGCTCCAGATATAGAATACTAGTACTGT
This sequence comes from Coenobita brevimanus, assembly GCF_032717465.1. Classification (NCBI taxonomy): domain Eukaryota; kingdom Metazoa; phylum Arthropoda; class Malacostraca; order Decapoda; family Coenobitidae; genus Coenobita; species Coenobita brevimanus. The sequence goes on along the minus strand of NC_137019.1, from coordinate 22,285,528 downwards.
ATCACGCAGGATACTGTACAGGACCAGATTGGTTAGGGGGAACGACACTTGAGCTAGAAACTTAGGTTGGTGAGGGAGTTTAGATTTCCTAGGTCGGTGGTGGTGGTTGTCTCGATTTCCCAGGGTAGCATTAATATTTTACACTGGACCTACGCGCGACCTTATCGTGACGTGCCATCACTGTTGCATAGAGTGTTCACTGTACCTTGGCCCATAGATCACTTTTACATTACTATGTACCTGGGTGGGGCTGGCGGTACTGGAACTTCAACTCAGGGGCCTATGTATGATCACTGTCTTACGGCAGCACTGTACACTATGGTAGGCCCGCCCTTCACTGTCTTACTATTGCACTATCTTTCCCATCACTTTCTTTTATGTTCTAACCACCGGCCCACTTTACTCTGTCACTCCTACACTGTATGCTGTGTGTGTTCACTTTCACTCACTGTCAGGTCGGACGTGTCCCAGTCAGGCACAGGGGTGGCGATGGAGTCTCAGCCTCCCTACTGGCGGGGCTGGGATCCGCCATGGGCGGCTAGGTCCCGGGAACAGCACGTAGGGGTGTCCTCTCTCGTCCAGGGCTGCTGGGGGCGTAGGGGCCTGAGGCTTCTGGGCTCGGGGTGGGAGTCCAGCCCTCTGGGCTGGGGCCAAACAGTCGCCTGAACTTCTGAGTCAGGTACCTGATGGAGGATGAGGATCTCTGGCGTCTGGGTGCAGGGAGGTCCCGTCCAGGAGTCTGAGGGGTGGCCGGGAGGCTGCGGTCCCTGCAGGTCGGAGATGCCATCAGGAGTGAGCTGCGGCGTTGGCCGGCGCCGGGGTCCATCAGGGGCATCTCCACCGGCTGTAGGGAGAAGAGCCCGGTGGTGGTCACAAGGCCTCTGCATTACTCCTCCAGGCTTTGGGCTCCCTCCAAGTCGAGGGTAGGTGGACCGGGCTCAGCACCTGACGAAGGAGTGGCTCCAGGCTGTTTCTGGTGGTAGGGCCCGACTACTGGCCGTGGCTGTCTCGGGACCCGCCTCCTGCAGGAAGGTAGAGCAGCTACAGGTCGATTCTCCAGGGGCCCCTTCAGAGCGGCTTCCAGCTGTCTCCTGATGAAGGCGGGAGCGGCTTCCAGCCGTCTCCTGATTGACCTCTGGGGAGGCTTCAGGCCGTCTCCTGTAGGAGGGTGAGCGGCTACCGGCCGTCTCTCCAGGGGCACCTTCAGAGCGGCTTCTGGCCGTCTCTTGACGAAGGTGGGAGTGACTTCCGGCCATCTCCTGATTGACCTCCGGAGAGCTTCAGGCCGTCTCCCGTAGCAGGGTGAACAGCTACCGGCTGTCTCTTCAGGGGCTCCTTCAGAGCGGCTTCAGGCCATCTCCTCTTTTCCTCTAGAGCGGCTTCAGGCCGTCTCCTGTAGGAGGGCGAGCGGCTGCAGGCTATCTCCTTGAGGGGCACCTTCCGAGCGGCTGCAGGCTATCTCCTCAAGGGGCACCTTCCGAGCAGCTTCAGGCCGTCTCCTAGTTTCCTCCAGAGCCGCTTCTGGCCGTCTCCTGTAGGAGGGTGAGTGGCTATCAGCCGTCTCAGGGGTGCTGTTAGGAACTGGAGAAACAGTTCCACCCGTCTAATCTGTGGGCAGCTAGCCCAGCAGGTCATCTTGTATTTCTGCTATGGTGGCGGCAGGCGAGTTCCGTGTCATAGGGGCGCGCGGCCCGGGTGGACTTAAGCCGTGTCCATCCGGAGCTCATTTGCACCGTGTACACTGCTCCGTGGGCTCCTTCTGGTGGCTCGTTGCGGTCTGTGTCGATGTCCTGCTGCATTTTACCACCGTCGGCTGGGTAAAAGTCACGGCCTCGTGACTGGAGGTGATAAACTCTTGTATTGTAGGTGGCGCAGACTGGCTGGAGGTGTTGAAGGAGGAGGTGCCAGGCTGTGGTAGCAGGATTTTCTTCGTGCTGTTCGTCTCAAGTGATGAACAGGGTGGACTGGTCGGTGGAGGAGCAGAGGAGGTGGCGAGGTCCTCAGACATGGCATTTCCGCCCGAAGGGCGGTGCCCATACGACTCAGCAGATCTTCATGGTAGGTGTCGTCTCAGGTGCTGGGCTGTGCTGTATGCTGGAGATGGAGGGCATGTGTGGAGTTTTATGCCGGGGTAATGCGGAGTGGAGTCTCTGGGGAGTATAGGTGGTCGGGATCTGAAATTGGTGTATCATGTATGTGAGACAGCTTAAGGTAGGGGCCGGCGTGTGAATTTGCGGCGAGGTGGGTGGGGTGGGAGAGTGGGCGTATCAGGCGGGTGGATGGGAGAGGCGACCAGAATGGGTAGTGGTGGTTCTGAGGGTGGGTGTGGGCAACAATGGGGACATGCGGCGTCGGCCCGCTTGATGGGCGCGGGGCACGGGTGGTTGGTGGGTGGATAGCGCAAGGCGGGGAGCAGGGGGTGGGTGTAGGGGTTGGTGGTGCAGCGGGCATGTGGACAGCTGTGGCAGAAGCAGGGATGGGAGCTGGGGTGGGTGAGACCAAGGGGGTGTGGGCGGGCGTTGGTTGGTGGGTTTGGTTGTCGAAGGGGGCGGAGGTTGAGGCAGGGGTGTGGTGGGCAGCGAGGGTGCAGGGGCGTGGGTGGGATACTTGGTGTCGGGTGTGGTGGCCCGGGTACTAGGTGGTGATAGGGTGGGGAAGGTGCAGAGGCTCGGTGGTGTTGGTGAGCTGTCAGGTGAGGTGCTAGACGTGGCAGGGGGTGAGGTGGGGGCGGTGGGGGAGGGAGAGGGAGAGAGAGAAGGGGAGGGGGAGATATAGCAGTCATAGGAGGTAGAGGAAGGTGGCGCGGGGGTGGGGTGTGGGGTGGGGCACGGGGCTGGAGCTGGGGAGATGGAGGTGTGGAAGGGGCGAACATAACGGTTTCTGAGGGTGCGGGATGTGCCGTGGTATTCTACGGTCACCTTGTAGGGGTTAGGGACGTGGGTGATGGTGTGTGGCCCCGTAAAGCGCAGGGCAAGCTTGTGGGGGGTGGGAAGCTGCGCGATCCTCACGGCATATGGCTGGCTTATAGGGGTTGGAGGCAGTGTCGAGGTTGAGGTCCAGGTTGTTTTGGAGGTGCGTCAGTCGTCGTTTGAGGTGGTGTAAAGGGTCGGAGGTGGGGGTGGAAGCGGGGGGTTGCAAGTGCTGCTGAAAGGGCAGGAGGAAGGGTGTTTCTCCGAACACTCGCTCATAGGGCGAGATGCCGTCCTCTCAGGGGCAGGAATTAATGCCCCATTGCACAATTTTTATGTGGGCGGGCCAGTCGTCATTTTTGGTGACTTCTATCTGGGTGCGGAGTTGATTCATTAGAGTGCGATGGCTGCGTTCGCACGCAGCATTTCCTTGGGGCCAGTACGAGGACAAGTGGGAGAGGCTATAGCCGAAAAGATGGGGTTCCTCCCAGATTTGCTGGTGAATACTGGCGCGTTGTCTGAATGGATGGCTTGCAGGATACCAAAATTGGGAAAAACATGTTGGACCAGGGCGTCAGCCACTGTGACAGCATGGTGTTCTTTCGCTGGGCAGGCTACAACGAACTTAGACTACGTGTCAGTGAATCTAATCACGTACCTATAGCCCAAACTGGGGGGCAAAGGTCCCACTATGTCGAGTGCCAAGAGTTCCCAAGGTTTGTGGGCGATAATACGCCCAGCTGGGCTGGCGGTACAGGTGATGTCCTTACCAAGGGTGCATGATCGGCAGGATTGGATAATCTCCTTGGCGAGGGTGGAGGGATTTGGCGTCCAATAGGCGTCGTTGAAAACCTGTAGGAGTTTCTTTGTGTCCAGATGATTGCCGTTGTGGGTGTGCAGCTGTCGTAGGGCGTCTAGGGTGACGTTGGGGGGTCAGAATGATATGCCCAGATGGAGTTAGCAGATAGTCGCCTTGGCAGTACAATTTTTTGAAGAGGGGCTGAGGGATCCAGGGTGGCCTTTCCTTCCGATGCCATTGTTGAAGGAGGTTGGCCTCTGGCAGGGCAGCGTTGATAGGGAGTCAGGAAAGGTCTTCCGCGTTGGTGTGGAGTTTGCCGGGGCGGTACGAGATTTCATAGTTAAACTCCAGAGTTTCGTGCCACCTGATGAGCTGTGTGTTGTGGATGTCAGACTGTCGCAACCACTGGAGGGACTGGTGATCAGTGATGATGGTGACCTGGGTCCCTGATAGGTATGCCCAGAAGTGCTTGAGTGCCCAGACAATACCCATGCACTCCCTCTTGGTGGCGGCGTAATTCTTCTCTGCCAGATTTAAGGTATGACTGGCGCAGGTGATGATGTGTTCGCGGTCCTCTTGGACTTGCACCAGCATGGCCCATATTGCAATGAGGGAGACATCTGTGTAGAGCCGAAATGGAAGGGTGTAGTCAGGGAAACTGACGACAGGGGTGGATACGAGCTTATCCTTAAGTTGTTGGAAGGCGGCTTGTCTCTCGTCTGTCCAGATGAACGGCTCTCCCTTTTGGGTCAGGTTGTGGAGAGGCTTGGCGATGTGCGCGAATCCCTTCACAAAACAGCAGTAGTAGGAAGTCAGGCCGAGGAATGCTTGGATTCCATGGACATCGTTGGGTTGGGGGATGTCTGTGATGGCACGGAGTTTGTCGGGGTCGGGAGATATGCCAGCCTGGGAGATGACATGCCCCAGGAATGAGACGGTTCTGGTGGCCAGGACGCACTTGGAGGGCTGGAGTTTGAGGCCTGCCTGTCGGATTCGGGAAAAAAACCAGCGGAGGCGCTGCAGGTGGTCGGCCCAGGTCTGGTTGAACACGATGACATCGTCCAAGTACGCCAGACAGATCTCCCACATAAGGCCGCTGAGGACGGATTCCAGGGGCATTACAGAGCCCAAAGGGTAAAACATTAAATTCGTAATGTTTCCCATTGCTGGTGGAAAACGCAGTCTTGCCTCTGTCCTCTGGTCGCACCGGAACCTGCCAGTACCCCTACTGGAGATCGAGGGTGGAGAACCAGGATGCTCCGTATAGGGAGTCTAGGGAATCGTCTATTCGCGGGAGCAGAGTGACGTCCTTGGTAGTGATGTCGTTGAGCCGGCGGTAATCAATGCAGAACCGCATTGTGCCATCCTTTTTCTTCACGAGGACGACGGGTGAGGACCAAGGGCTGATAGAGGGGGAGACAACTCTGGCTTCAGTCATCTCCTGCACCTGGCGGTCTTCCACTTCGCGTTGCTTAAGGTTTTTCCGCCGGGATGGCTGTCAGATTGGTGGGCCCATCGTATGGATCTCGTGAGCTAGGCAGGTGGTATATCCAATGTCGGCGGGTCCTGCCGCAAATAGGTCCTCGAAGTCCAGGAGAAGGCGGTGGAGGGTGTCGGTTTGATGGGCGGAGAGATGGTCAGGGATAGGGGGGAGCGGGATGGGGAAGGGGCACAGGGCTCGGCTTCTTCCATCTCTCCGATTACGAGCCATTTCAGGAGGGTGAGGGGCGAGGGAGCAAGATTTGCAATCCAGACTGCTGAGTGATGAGGGAGAAGGAAGGCTGGGGACAGGAGGCAGGCCGAGAGGGTTCCAGGCAGAAGAAGGGGGGAGAATAGATCAGAGGTACCTGAGGGCTGGTTAAGGGGCACCTAAGCCTCATGATGAGGGGGGATAGTGACAACCGAGGAGGTGGCGGCGGGGAAGGAGGGGAGGGGGGGTAGAGAGAAGAGGGGCGGGGAGTCTTCCTGCCTGGGCTGGGGCGCGCAAGTGCAGACAGCCCTTGTGGAAGGGGGTGGGCCAGAGGGTTTCTGGAACTGGAGCTGTCTATTCTGGTAGTCGATGGTGGCACTCAGCTTCTGCAGCAGGTCCAGCCCCAGATAGCCGTCGTAGTTTTGGCAGGAAGAGTCGAATACAATAAATTTGTGCATCGCTGATGCCGGCTGATGGGTGTCGACGTGCAGGGCCCGTGTTTCCCCACAGATCGGCAGGGGGCCATCCCCTGCATCCACCAGGTGAGTAGCCATTGGGAGTAGCAGGCCAAAGGTCGACTTGTGACGGGAGAAGTAGTGGCTATATAGGCAAGATCTGGCCGCTCCCGTGTCGACCAGCAATCTGGCTTTTACCCCATTCAGCTTCATCTTGTGATAAACTAGGGGGTGGCATTTGAGGGAAGTGGCCCTCGCCACCGTGGGAAGGTGCGGAGGCAGTCCTAAAAATCCAACTGTCGGGGGCCTCCTTCTTCTTCCTCTGGCTCCTGCTCTCTGGGTTTGGCTTCCTCTACGGGGCGTCCGGCTCCTCAATATCTAGGTAGGAGACTTTACGCCTGCCCGGGGTGGTGGTTTTTCGTCTGGCAGCCTTTAGCTGGTCCCTGATATTGTGCAGGAGGCATCAGGAGCTGCAGGCGGAGGACTCCCAGGGGTTGACTAGGATGAGGTTGGGGTTCTCCTTGTGACTGGGGCGTCGGTGGGGGGGGTGTGCTCTAGGTAGGCTGGGTGCCAGGGTGGGGCTGGTGTGGGGCATGGGTGGGCGTGGCTTGACTGGAGCAGGAGCATTTGTGGGAAACTTCTTTACCACGTTGATTTGCTGGGGTGCAGGGCAGGAGGTAAGGAGGCAGCGTATCACTTGGATATCCTTATCCATGTCTCCTGTAGGGTCATGGATTGTGAAATGCTGCTTCACCATACTAGGGAGCATTCTCAGGAGAGTACTGAAGGTGTGTTGTTCCCGGGTGTCATCATCTGCCTCCGGGTAGGCAGCAGTGACCAGGCGTCTAGCCTGGATTAGGGTATCATCCAAATTTCCATCGAAAGTTAGGCAATCCAACTGGGACAGCGCTACTACTTTTCTTAGTGAGGGAGTGATAGCTTGAATCATGAGTTTCATGAAATTTTGCCAAGTGAGCCCCGAACGATTTTCGGTGCTATATTAGCTGCCGCTCTGCCTAGTAATGGGAGTGTGACTGCAAACTTTTGCTTATCGTCCTCGAATCCGATATCCAGCAAAATTTTAATAATTGCCAGGTATATGTGAACATCATACTGTTTGGGGTTGAATTTTGGTAATTGCACATGCGGTTTAGTTGCCATTTTGATAGTATTTCCTGATCACCTCTCGTATCCCCGGGTCAAGAACCACCGCTGTCCACCAGTGTAATGTTAGGTGTTTTAGGGTCAGCCTCCCGTCCCTAGAGCACCTAGTGAGTAGCTGGGTTCTCTTTCTAGACCGGAGCTTAGACAAATAAGAGAGAGGCAGGACACAAAAACTCAAGGCAACACCTCACATGTGTATTACTAAATCTTACACGGGAACGAGCAGATGTCACAAATACAAACAAGCTGGACAATTACAATTCTTGGGCTGCAGATATAGAATACTAATATCACGCAGGATACTGTACAGGACCAGATTGGTTAGGGTGAACGACACTTGAGTTAGACACTTAGGTTGGTGGGGGAGTTTAGATTTCCTAGGCCAATGGTGGTGGTTGTCTCGATTTCCCAGGGTAGCATTAGTATTTTACCTTGGACCTAAGTGTGACCTAATCGAGATGTGCCGTCACTGTTGCATAGAGTGTTCACTGTACCTTGGCCCGTAGATCACTTTTACATTACTTTACTATGTACCCAGGTGGAGCTGGCAGTACTGGAACTTCAACTCAGGGGCCTATGTATGATCTTCACTGTCTTACGGCGGCACTGTACACTATGGTAGGCCCGTCCTTCACTGTCTTACTATTGCACTATCTTTTCCACCACTTTCTTTTATGCTCTAACCACCAGCCCACTTTACTCTGTCACTCCTGCACTATCTGTATGCTGCATGTGTTCACTTTCACTCATTGTCAGGTTGGACGTGTCACAGTCAGGCGCAGGGGTGGCGGCCGAGTCTCAGCCTCCCTACTGACAGGGCTGGGATCCGCTAGGGGTGGCTAGGTCCTGGGGACAGGGGACAGCACGTAGGGGCATCCTCTCTCGCCCAGGGCTGCTGAGGGCGTAGGGGCCCGAGGCGTCTGGGCTCGGGGTGGGAGTCTGGCCTTCTGGGCTGGAGCCAAACAGTCGCCTGAACTTCTGAGTCAGGTACCTGACGGAGGATGAGGATCTCCGGCATCTAAGTGCAGGGAGGTCCCGCCTGGGAGTCTGAGGGGTGGTCGGGAGGCTGCAGTCCCCACAGGTCGGGGACACTGTCAGGAGTGAGCTGCGGCGTTGGGGTCCATCAGGGGCGTCTCCACCGGCTGTAGGGAGAAGAGCCCTGTGGTGGTCACAGGGCCTCTCCAATATTCCTCCAGGCTGGGGGCTCCCTCCAAGTCATGGGTAGGTGGACCGGGCTCAGCACCTGGCAAAGGAGTGGCTTCAGGCCGTCTCTGTGGGTAGGGCCTGGCTACTGGCTGTGGCTGTCTCGGGACACCTTTGGAGCGGCTACCAGCCGCCTCCTGCAGGAGGGTAGAGTGGCTACAGGCGAACTTTCTGGGGGCATCTTCAGAGTGGCCTCTGGCCATCTCCTGATGAAGGCGGGAGCGGCTTCCAACCGTCTCCTGATTGACCTCCGGAGCTGCTTCAGGCCGTCTCCTGTAGGAGGGTGAGCAGCTACCGGCCGTCTCTCCAGGGACACCTTCAGAGCGGCTTCCGGCCATCTCCTGACGAAGGCGGGAGCAGCTTCCGGCTGTCTCCTGATTGACCTCCAGAGCGGCTTCAGGCCATCTCCTGTAGGAGGGTGAGCGGCTACCGGCCGTCTCTCCAGGGACACCTTCAGAGCGGCTTCCGGCCATCTCCTGATTAAAGGGGGAGCGGCTACTGGTCGTCTCCTGATTGGCCTCCAAAGCGGCTTCAGGCCGTCTCCTGTAGGAGGGTGAGCGGCTGCAGCCCGTCTCTCCGAGGGGCACCTTCCGAGCGGCTTCAGGCCGTCTCCTGATGAAGGTGGGAGTGGCTTCACGCCGTCTCCTCTTTTCCTCCAGAGCGGCTTCAGGCCGTCTCCTGTAGGAGGGCGAGCGGCTACAGGCCGTCTCTCCGAGGGTCACCTTCCGAGCGGCTTCAGGTCATCTACTGACAAATCAGGAGCTGCTTCAGGCCGTCTCCTAGTTTCCTCCAGAGCAGCTTCCAGCCATCTTCTGTAGGAGGGTGAGCGGCTATTGGTCATCTCAGGGGTGCTGTTAGGAACTTTTTTTTATTTTTTTTTTTTATGCGAGGAAGAAGGAACCAAAGGCCATGGCCCGCAGCAACAGTTCCCTCCAAGAGAAAAACAAAATAAAATAGAGAGCCAAATTCAAGATCCGATCATTTTGAGATGCCTGGACACACTGCGTTTGAAAGACTGGAGATCATAGGCAGCAGGAAATACAGATAGAGGGAGACAGTTCCAGAGCTGACCTGTTGTATAAATGAAAGACTGGGAGTAACGGTTAACTCTTGCATTAGAGAGTTGGACAGAAAAGGGATGAGAGTTTGCTGCCAGACGGGTGCTACGCGCCCGTCGTAGAGGTGGAGGAATGCAAGCAGACAGTTCAGAGGAGCAGTGACCATTAAAGAAGCGATAGAAAAGAGATAAAGATGCAACAGTGCGGCGATGAGACAGAGGTTGAATTATATATATTTGGTTTTACTACCATTAAATGAGACAAGGTTATTTTGTCCCTATTCACTGATCTTAGATAAGTATTGATGTATGGAGATGGCTGCACTGAGTTGACAGTGAGAGATATTAAACCTTGCAAATGAGTGTTTGAGTGTGAATGAACTGTGAAGTGGTATGTAATCTGCACCTGAATGGATGGGAATGTGGGTGACAGATAAGAGACCATTTATATGAACTAGGAATAGGGGGGGCGCTAGATCTCATCTTTGTGGCACACTGGCGTTAATTGAGTGGAAATTGAAATATACATCATCCACCTTTACTCTGTCGCTGAAATATGAAAGCAGAAGAACAAAGGACGTTAGTCCATAACAAGGGAATTTGGATGGCAGAGAATGATGCCACACTCTGTTGAAAGCTTTAGAAATACCAAGGGCTACTGCATGAGTTTCTCCATGTTGGTCAAATGAATGATGGATGGTATAAATCAGGAGACTGAGTATATCAATGATAGATCGTTCTTGGTGAAAACCATATTGTCTATCACTAATCTGAAGAACTCTCCCCTTATTTGACCAACATATTAGATATAACACTTCTACTATTTTAAGAATAAAAAATAGCCCTAGGATTATTGAAGTGCCCACCCCTACGGGAAGCCCAGGGAGACCCCACACCCAGCCCAGGAGGAGACCACGGGGAGGTGCATAGGGAGAGCACAAGGCCCAGGCGATACGGTCCTAGGTTCCCCACGACCCTGCACCCCTCTTCCACTCAACGTGGCCACCAGCAGGAGCGCAGTCCCAGCAGACCACATCACAGCCAGGCCAGTCCTTCCCAGGATTGGGGTGGGACTTGCCCTAGTACAGTCCCAAGCAGCAACGCGGTGACGGCCACCATATGCACCGGGAAGGAAGGGACACCCACCCAGAGAGAGGCAAACCCACAGTGATGGCCACTGTATGCACCGGGAAGGAAGGAACAGCCACTGTATGCTCTTTGTCTGCCACCTTCTTAGGGAGCAGCACCACGGTGACGGCCACTGTACACACGGAGAAGGAAGAGACTGGCACTGTCCTCTCTTCAGCTGTTGTCTCTAGTGCCTATGGACCTGCGGTGACAGCCACTGTACGCATCGGGAAGGAAGGGACGGCCACTGCACGCACCGGGAAGGAAGGGACGGCCACTGTACGCACCGGGAAGGAAGGGACGGCCACTGTACGCCCTTCGTCCACTGCCCTTGATACTTCCCTGGCTTGGCCCACTACCCATCCAGAGGCCGAGTGAGTTGCCTTTCTCTCTCTCACAACAGGTGCAACCCCCCAGAGGAATTGCATCTAGAGAAGCTGTGGCGAAGGCCCATCTCGAGCCTGGGGATTCATGCCCTGCAGGCAGATCCTGGACAACACCCTCTGCTGATGGACTCCATGAGGAAGAGACGCTTCAGGCAGCTCCTGACGGCAGTCTGACCCTGCGGCGACCACAGCCCCTGACACTCAGGAGCACCCCTAGGACTTTGGGGCATGACCTCCCCAGCCCCACCCGTTGGCAGTCCTCCTCCAGGAGCAGGCGGAGGCAAGTCTGCCTGCTGGCCCTGTTCGGCCCCAGTCCAGAGGGCCGTCTTACTTGTCGAGGCCCCAACAGGAAAGGCCTCCCTCCACGCCTACCAGCAGCGCTGTCCAGACATCATCTCCCCCAGCAATAGTCCTGTGCCTCCTATGGGAAGGCACGCTTGATCAGTTACTGCCCACGCCCAGGCGCCATCAATAAGCCGTCCAGACCCCCAGCAGCCTGGGCCAGAGTCTATTGGCCTGATGGTGTCCCCCTTAACCTGTCTCTGTATACTGTTGTCATTGTACTGTACTGATTGTAACTAAGGCAATATACATGTAAGGTTGGTCAGCCGAGTTTTTATGCCCTGTTCCTCTTGTTGTGTATTTTAGTTCTGGTCTTGAAAGAGAACCCCGGCTCAGTAGCTAGTGTTCTAAGGACGAGAGGTTGACCAAAGAACACCCAGCATAACGCTGGTGGCCAGATCAGATTACAAAGAGGAGCAGACAGGGAAGTCTAGCAGAACGGCGGCCAAACCTCACATTCAATTACCAAAGTTCAATCCCGAGCAGTATGATATCAATATACACCTGTCCATGGTTAAGCCTCTACTGGACATAGGCTTTGACAACGACAGGGAGAAAATAGCTGTCACCTTGCCGCACCTGGGCAAGGCAGTATCAAGTATTGTCTCTAAGATCGGTCCGGAATTAATATAGACGTAGTTTACCCAAATCGTGACTCATGCAGTCACTCCATCTTTGGGAAAAGTCATAGCTCCGTCACAGCTTAACGCCCTCACCTATGACGTCAACCTGGATGACAGACTCATCCAGGCCAGACAATTTGTCACCACAGCCTACCCGGAGACTGATGCAGCCACCCAGGAGCAACACATTTTAAACACATTGTTGAGGATCCTCCCCAGTTCCATAAGGGAACATTTTACCATATATGACCCTTCAGGAGACCTCGACAAGAACATACAGCTCGTGTGGCGCCTCCTAGCTGCCTGCTCCACCCCCCCAACACATTGGCGCAGTAAGCAAGTTCCCCACCTAGAAAACATTGCAACACCAGTAGCCATGGATGCCCTTCACCCACCCAAGCCCTTCAAGAAACCCTCTGCATCCAGGGCGTACCCTACCAAGAGACACCCCAATCCCAAGGAAAACCAGAATCTGATATCCATCAATCCTTGGGAATTCACCACCTGCAGCCGCAGCTACCCTCTCCGCGACATCCGTGAGCAGCTAAAGGCTGCCTGGCACAGAACGACCACCCAAGGGCACCGCAAAGTCTCATCATTAGACAATGAAGGCACCGAGGACGACACCCCACCCACTGACTACGCTGACCCTGGGGAACTGGAGCCCGAGGAGGAAGACGCCCCACAACAGCTGGATTTTTAGGACCGCCCCTGCACCTCCCCATGGTGGCAGGGGCCATTTTGCAAAAATATCGCCCCCCAGTCTACGACAAGATGAGACTGAATGGGGTAAAAGCAAGGCTACTGGTCGAAATGGGAGTGGCCAGATCTTGCTTCTACTTCCGCCACACCTCTGCCTTTGGCCCGCTTCTTCCTACCTCAGCTCACCTCTTAGACATGGGGGATGGTCCCCTGCTAATACGTGGGGAAACCCGGGCCCTACGAGCCGATACCCACCAGCAAGTATCCACCAAACACAAGTTTATCATCTTCGACTCAACCTACCGTGCCTATGATGGCTACTTGGGGCTGGATAGAAGCTGTACACCAGCATGACTGTCACAAACGGCGTTTCCAGTTCCAGAAGCCTCCAGCCCCCCCATCTCAGCCACTCTGCATGTGCACACACACACACACCCTTCCCCCCCATCATGTCCTCCACCCTGCCCCCCACCCCACCTGCCCACCCCATTCCTTCCCACCCCACCTTCCCCGCAACCATCGCTTCTGCCTTGACCATCTCCCTCCAGCAGAAGGCCTGGCTGCACCTAAACAGACCTACCGAAACCTACGTCCTGTTCTCCCCCAGCCTACCACCTGGGGCCTTCTCCGCCTGCCTACTGTCACCCACCTTCCTCCTCCCCCCCACCTTGGAGCAGTACGCATTGTCATTCTCTCCACCACCACCGCTCACCCTCCCCAGAGAATTAGTGGTTGGAGAAATGGAGGAGGCCGAGCCTTGTGAAACCCCCCCCTTCCCCTGCCATTCTACCCCCCCTACCTGAACATCTCTCGCCTCACCAAACTAGCAGCCTCAGACAACTCCTCCTGGACTTCCAAGACCTACTCTTGTCATGACCAGCAGACATCGGCCACACCACCTACCTGACATGAAATCCACTCCACAGGACCACCTATTTGCCAGCCATCACGGCGGAATAACCCCAAACAACGAGCTGAGGAAGACCGGCAGCCCCAGGAAAAGCTTGATGCCGGTGTCATCTCTCCCTCCACCAGTCCGTGGTCCTCGTCTGTCGTCCTGGTCAAAAAGAAAGACAGCACCATGCGCTTCTGTGTGGATTACAGACGACTCAGTGATGAGACCACCAAGGACATTACCCTTCTACCCAAGATAGAGGACTCCCTTGACTCATTATATGGGGCATCATGGTTCTTCACCTTAGATCTATAGTTGGGATATTGGCAAGTCCCCATCCACCCTGAGGACCGAGGAAAAAACAGCTTTTTCCACCAGTAACAGTAAACACTACGAGTTTAATGTCCTCCCATTCAGACTCTGCAATGCCCCCACCACTTTCTCCTGACTGATGGAGTCAGTCCTCAGCAGTCTCACCTGGGAAATCTGCCTGCCGTACCTAGATGATGTGATCATTTTCAGCCGGACATGGGCCAACCACCTCCAGCGCCTCAAGCAAGTCTACCTGCGCATCCACCAGGCGGGACTCGAGCCATCCAAGTGCGTCCTGACTGAATGGTCTATCTCCTTCCTGGGCCACTTCATCTCAGTGGAAGGCATATCTCCTGACCCTGACAAACTGCGGGCCATTGCAGACCTCCCCCTACCAAATGTCTATGAAGTGTTCGCCTTTCTCAGGCACACATCCTACTACTAGTGCTTTGTCAAGGGTTTCGCCAACATCACAAAACCCCTCCACGACCTGGCTAAGAAGGGCGAATCATTCATCTGGACCAACGACCGAATCACCGCCTTACCCTCAAAACTATACTCATCACCGCCCTGGTCATCGCATTCCCCAACTATACCCTGCCTTTTCGCCAGTACACTGATGTGTCCCTAGTGGCAATTGGCGCTGTCCTAGCCCAGGTCCAAGAGGGGCGAGAACACATAATTGCCTGTGCCAGCCATACCCTCAACCAAGCCGAGAAGAATTATGCTGCCACCAAACGTGAATGCCTGGGCATTATATGGACCTTGGAGCATTTCTGAGCTTACCTCTTCGTCACTCACGTCGCTATCATAATGGATCACCAGTCCTTCTAGTGGCTACAACAATCCAACACCCATAACGCTCAACTGATCAGGTGGAGAGAGACCCTCAAGGAGTTTGATTTTGAAATCACCTACAGACCAGGGAAACTACACACCAATGCCGACGCCTTGTCCCGCTTACCAATCAACTCCATCTATGCCACCCCTAACCTCATACAATAATGGCAAAATAAGGAGTGCCCACACTGGATACCACACCAGGTGTTCTCCAAGCTCAACAGGCACGGCATTCACCTGTTTACCCAGGCTGGGCACATAGTCCTTGACCCAGACTCCGCCCTCAATGTAATGACCCACCTACATTCCAACAATGGCATCCATCTCAGCACGAAAAAACTTTTACATGTATTCAACATCTACTGGACCCCCAGCCCCTCCAACCTGGCCAAACGAATCATCCAAGTTTGCTGGGCCTGCACACTAAGTAAAGACATCACCCGCACACCTGGGTCATCGGGAAGGATCACCGCCCGCAAACCATGGCAACTATTGTCTGTAGATACAGTCGGGCCCCTACAGCCCAAAGCCATTTACAAATACATCATAACATTTGTGGATGTCTATTCAAAATTCCTCATCGCCTGCCCGGCCAAGGAACACCATGCTGTGGCCTTGGCTGAAGCTCCCATCCACTGCGTCTTCCCATACTTTGGTATTCCCCCAAGTCCTTCGCTCAGACAACACCCCAGAATTTACTGGCAAGGTCTGGACGGAACTCGCCTTAATTTTCGGTTACCAGATCTCCCACTCCTTCCCCTACTGGCCCCAAGGGAACGGAGTGTGTGAAAGGAGCCATCGCATTCTTCTCAACCAAATGCAGGCGCAAATATAGGAAACACAACATGGACTGGTTGGTGCATGTTAAAATAATACAGTGGGGTATGAACACCTGCCCAAGAGATGACGGAATCAACCTCCACAAAAGGGTGTTTGACCCCACCCCCTGCATCTGACCTCCTTCACCACCTCAAAAGATGACTGCACCACCTGCAAAAGCATCAAGACCTACATCCAGACGTCACAACACCCAACCCATACAAGACAGGAGACTCGATAGTAGTAGCATGCCTACCAGTCCCGAGCTAAAGTTGGGGACCTTGCACCGTCATCAATGTCCCCAACCCCTGTCAAGTCATTATCCAGCACCACGGCACCACATGCACGTACTGAAACCATCACTTGTGAGCATTTTGTGCTCCACCAGACATCACTCACCCAGGCCGCATCTACCCCATCCCACTGCCGCCTGCCACCCCAGAACACTCTTCTGATTCATACGATTACTAATTTACACCCACCTCCCCCTCCTCACCTTCACCTCCCCCCCCCTGTCCACCAGCACCTCCCCCACCCCACCTTCCACATGCTCCACCCCACCCCAACGGGCCCCCGACGTATAACCAGCGACCTCACCTGACACCTCACCTCCCATTGCCACGCTGCCACCAGACACGCAGGACAAATCCCTGGAAGACCCTCGCCCACCCCTTGTCACCCCACTACGTCACTAACACCGCACAACACCCACCGCCACCCCTCCACCCACCAAAAATTCCCCCACACACACCCACTCCCACCAGACAAGCAGGACAAATCCCCAGAAGACCCCCGCCCACCCCCTGTCACCCCACCATGTCACCAACACCGCACAACACCCACCATCATCCCTGCACCCATCAAAAATTCCCCCCCACACACCCACTCCCCAACCACTGCTAACGCTAAACCACGCCCCAGCCCCCCACCCACCACTGCCACCACCACTTCTTACACTCCACCACCTAGACAATCAACCCACCTCCCACACTCAGCCGATACACCATGTAGACCCACCACATCACCACCCACCACCATCCCTATGCCCACACATTCTCCCCACATGCACACCCCAGGCATCCACTCCACACCCACCACCACACCACGTACTCCACCACCAGGACATTCAACCATCCCCCCATGACAAGCCAATACCACGTGGCCCCACCACCTCACCACCCACGCCCGTCGTCACCACTACCACCACAACCAGATCCGTCCGCCTCTCCCGTCCACCAGCCAGGTATGCAGCCACGCCCTCACCCACATCTCCAACATCACTACAACCACTCCCAACAAGCCACACCACACCCGACACAGCCCCCATCACACTGAGAATGCATCAGGTGCAATGGAAGTGCCCACCCATCCAATCCCCCAGTGAGAGGATTTGCACCTGCCCTAGGAGCTCCCATAAAACCCCAGTCACCTAACCTGTCGCCAGCATTCAGTCGGGAGAGCTCAACCATTCTCCACCACCGGAGATGAAAGTGTGACGAGTCATTTGGTCCCCCGCCCAGGGACAACGCCACTGAATCTGGGGGATGCCTCAACTATACCGCCTCCTCCTGCAGACACCACACACCTCCACCCTCCACATCACCTATGCTCCACATCAGAAACCCAACCTGCTCACCCACCACTGGACCATTCTCCTCCGCCACCTCACACTGGCACATCGGACCACCACCTAGGACACCTACCACCTCCAGCCAGGGGGATGTGACTTTCTTCCAACTGATGGTGGTGAAGTGCCCACCTCCATGGGAAGCCCAGGGAGGGGTGTCACAACACCCACCCCAGGAAGGCCCCACGGCCCCACACCTAACCCAGGAGGACAATGGGGGGGCGCATAGGGAGAACACAAGGCCCGGGTGATATGGGGCTGGGTTCCCCATGACCCTGCACCCCTCTTCCGCTCAACATGGCCACCAGCAAGAACGCAGTCCCGGCAGACCACGTCACAGCCAGGCCAACCCTCACCAGGATCAGGGTGGGACTTGTCCTAGTACAGTCCCAAGCAGCACCACAGTGACGGCCACTGTATGCACCGGGAAGGAAGGGACGGCCACTGTACGCCCTTCGTCCACTGCCCTTGAGACTACCCCCCTTGGTGGAGGTCTCTGACTCGGCTCACCACCCATCCAGAGGCCGAGTGGGATGCCTTTCTCTTTCTTCCAACAGGTACAGCTCCCCAGAAGAGTTGCAGCTAGAGGAGCTGTGGCAAGGGCCCATCTCGAGCCTGGGGATTCGTGTCCTGCAGCCAGACCCCGGACAACACCCTCTGCTGACGGACTCCACGAGGAAGGGACACTGCAGGCAGCTCCTGACAGTGGTCTGACCCTGCAGTGACTGCAGCCCCCAAACACCCAGGGGCACCCCTAGGACTCCGGGGTGTGACCTCCCCAGTCACACCAGCAGGCAGTCCTCCTCCAGGAGCAGGCAGAGGCAAGCCTGCCTGCTGGCCCTGTTCGCCCCCAGTCCAGAGGGCCACCTTCCCTGTCGAGGCCCCACCAGGAAAGGGCCTCCCTCCACGCCTACCAGCAGCCCTGTCCGGACGACATCATCCCCGGCAGTAGTCCCGTGCCTCCTACGGGAAGGCACGCCTGAGGAGCTACCTCCCACGCCCTGGCGCCATCTATAAGCTGCTCAGACTCCCAGCAGCCCAGGCCAGAGTCTATTAGCCTGATTGTGTCCCCCTTAACCTGTCTCTGTATACTGTTGTCATTGTACTGTACTGATTCTAACTAAGGCAATATACATGTAAGGTTGGTCAGCCGAATTTTTATGCCCTGTTCCTCTTGTTGTGTATTCTAGTTCTGGTCTCGAAAGAGAACCCCGGCTCAGTAACTAGTGTTCTAAGGACGAGAGGTCGACCAAAGAATACAGCATAACAATTATATATATATATATATATATATATATATATATATTATGCAGCGTATTTGGGAGCCCCAACTTCTCCATCACAGATACGGTGCAGTCCTAGGTTCTTTGTTCCCGACCGGGTCGGGGGGCGCGGTAGCACAGTGGTAGCGCGCTGGACTTGTGATCAGGGGATTGCAAGTTCGAGCCTCACCCGGGCTGCCGTGCCGGGAGGGGTAGCTCCCTCCTGTAACCCTAGCGGGGCTATATAGTCCAATACAGGGCTTAGCTCGGGGGAACTCCATTTCTCCCACTTTTTTTCCCGACCGGGTCAATATAGACAAGGAGGGAAAGTCCAAACACCACTGGTCAAAAGGCACACATATATTATCAAGAGACAAATACACACACATTCTATGAACACAACTGAGGAACATACAATGACTCAAAATAGCGTTTATAACAATCACTTTCCACCTAGTTCAGCAAGTTTGACCTTTACACGGTATTATATCTTCCCTGATATAGAGTAATGTCCAAACAAGTCTCACAGATACACCAGGTACATTGTACTCAGTATACACAGACAATATAGTGCAGTATATCCCAATATGTCAGACGTGTAACATAGATGGCAGTATATACTCAAGCCCTTAAGCATAGGTGGTCACGTGACAGACGGATTCCCAGCTAGTGATGTACATCCGCGTGACATGGACGATACCCTAGCTAACCTTATACTATGTGCGCATTACATAGGACGAGAGGATATAATACCTAGTATCTGTCCGCGTGCGGGGGGAGGGAGAGGGGGATTGGGGGGGGAGAGAGACGTGGGGGTAATGGTAAGTCTGGGGTGAGGCAGATTACTCGGGGCGGGGGATTCGGGGCCTAGGGGGAGCTTCACTGGGGAGGGTTGCACTGGCGAAAAATGTTCTGTGGGTGACACTGGGGGAGGGTTTCACATATGGGGTCGACACAAGTGGGTGCCGCCACTCCGCACGTACGATTGCGAGCATTAAGGTTCACTATGGCACATGGGGAGGGGAACACTGGGTCCACCCGGGGAGGGGTAGGGACTAGTTCACTGGGGTAGGGCTCGTCAACGCCGGGGGAGCACAACGACACAGAGGGGAGGGGCATGGGCTAATTCACTGGGGTGGGGTTCACAAACACTGGGGAGGGCACAATCTTAGGGTATCGTACTCACGGTATTGGCGGAATGGAGGGTACGGATCACAGGTGGCAGGATGGCCTGCGCCAGGAGCCTCAGGTGGCAGCCGGGCATAGGGGGTGGGTTATCCGTTGTGTAGTACAGGGGAGGGTGGTCCGTAGGGTCACCACAAGTCCTGGAGGAGTTGGTGGGTGGTGTGCTGGGTGGCTCCCTCGCTGCAACAGTCTGGCAGGAGGCAGGACTCTCCGGGCTAGGGACGAAGAGGGCCAGGAGGCACCCTGCTTGGCGCTGGCCCTTAGTCGTCATCAGGATCCTGGGGACGGACCTGGGGCAGCCCAGGCCTAGGGTCAGCTGTGAGGAGGGCGACCGTCAGGGAGGGCCTGCGGCCACTGATGCTGGAGGAGGCCCGGCTACTGCAGCAGGCGTTGGAGGAGGCCCACTGACTCCGGGGGCTGCAGTCTCGTCGGGTGGAGGAGGCCGGCAGGGCTGGACTGCGACCTCTCGTCCTGGCAGAGTCCGACTGCACCTGGGGAGGGCAGGGCTGCAGGGGCAGGACACCTGGCCTCGGGGACGTCACGCCCAGTCTGATCTCTGGTGGGATTCCTGGAAGGGAGCAGACACCACTCTCTCAAGGAGAAAGGCAGGGAGAGGGGCGCCTCGCTCTGCCACAGATGGGGTGGGCGAAGCAAGAGGCAACTTCCTCTGTAGGAGCCTGGGGACTTGCGGAGGGAGAGCGGCCAAGCTCCGGCTCTCCTACTTGGTGGGGCAGGGAGGCCCTGCCGAAACTCCGGTTCGGGGTGTGCGGGGGAGGTCCAGGGGATGTTCCCTCTGTCAGGCAGCCCCGTTGGGCACTGCCTGGGCTCCTATGAGAGACAGGGGTGCACGAGGGGTTGGAGGAGGCTCCTCTTGGCACTACAGACCCTGGCAGCGGGGAGAAGGCACCCGACAGGCACTCCTGGTTATCGACACAGCTCCAACAAAGGCTGCGCTCCAGCCGCAGGTTCTGGGGCTCCTGTCCCGGAGACAGCACTCTGGGATGGTGACACTTCATCCCGCATGGTACCTCAGACAGAGGATACCCCAGGGCCCGCCTTCCTCTTTGGGAGTGCTGGCGAAGGTCGTCTGGTGGACGTGCCGATGTGCCGGCTCCCGAAGGTGGTTGGCAGAGGGTGGCTAACTGATGGTCCTTCCACCCACAGTATACCTGACGGGTACTACTGTGCCGCTGCTCCCTTGGGGGAATAGCAACCATTGAGGCTCCTCCTGAGTCCTCTGCTAAATAGGAGGCGGATCCAGGGGACTCGGCGTCCGAGGGTTTGTTTGGGATCTTGCCACTGCAAGTCCCACCCCGATTCTGGTGATTGTTCCCTCCGCTGGAGTGTAGTGTACTTTTCCTGTACACTGCCAGGTGGTCTGGCTGGAGGGAAGAGGGGCGTCGGGTCGCGAGGGGGATAAGTCGCTCTTGCCTGGAAGGCATGTCAGGTAAGCCAGCCTCCCCGTCATCTCCTGGCGGGATGGGTATCACCCCCTTGTACTCTCCTCCTGGGGTGGTGATGTCTGGTTCACCCCACTGCGCGGGTATTTCAATATATATACCGGTATACATACAAGGTGTTCGTAAAATCTTTGAGTGGTTTTAAGTACTTATTTAACCAAAACCGTTATTATTATTATTTTTTTTTTTGCATATTATGGAGTACACATCAGAGTTTTCTTATATGGGTTACAAAAAATTCAATGTGGGTTCCTTTTGTGGACCTTAGCACATCCAACCGACGATTGATTTCTTGCCTTGTGACCGCCAGTATATCACTGGTGACCTTACGTATGGCTTCCGTTATCCGTTCATGAAGGATATCGATGTCTGGAACAGGTGTTTTGTAGGTTTCATATTTTACGTAGTCCCACTGGAAATCTAAGGGGGTAACATCAGGAGACCAAGGTGGCCACGATATCGGCCCATCACGCACAACCCATCTGCCTGTAAACTTCTCGTTGAGCACTTCTAAACTCCACTTAACTAAACTCCACATTGAACTGTTGTAACTAATATAAGAAAACTTTATTGTGTACTCCACATTATGCAAAAAACAGCATCATCTATCCCTGATGGTTCTGGTTAAATAAATATTTAAAACCACTCAAGGACTTTACGAACACACCCTCTCTCTCTCTCTCTCTCTTTCTCTCTCTCTCTCTCTCTGTATATATATATATATATATATATATATATATATATATATATATATATATATATATGCAGTACACACACACACACACACACACACACACACACACACACACACACACACACACACACACACATCAATTATGTTTTTAGTGTATATGACGTAGTAACACTGGAAATGAAAGCAGTCTAAATACAGTATGTTTGCTGATGGTGCAAAAATACAAAGGAGTATTACTAACAGACTCTTGTAGAAAGCTACAAGAAGAATTAAATAAAATTCATGAATGGAGTAATAAATGGCAAATGGAATTCGATGTGGACAAGTGTCGTGTAATTAAGGTTGGTAAAAGTAGAAAAAGATCAGATTGGGATTATAAGTTAGGAAGTAAAACCCTACACATATCTGAAAGAGAGAAGGATCTAGGTGTGATTATCGATAACGGACTATCTCCGGCTGACCACATCAGTGGGAAAGTAAGGAACATGTATACACTGCTTGCAAATATGAGAATAGCATTCACATATATAAATGAAGACATGCTGGGAAAGATAACATCATTCATCAGACCAACCTTGGAGTAAGCATCAGTAGTCTGGAATCCTCATCTCAAGAAACACATAGATAAGATTGAAAAAGTTCAAAGGACAGCTACAAGATGGGTACCAAGCTCAAGGGATCTAAGCTACGAAGAATGACTTGAAAAACTGACTCTGCCAACACTACAGGTAAGAAGGAAAAGAGGAGACATGATTATGCTATATAACTGCATATCAGGGAAGGAGAAAATTGACATAAATGAGTATATAACCTGTGGGGAAACATCAGCAAGGGGACACTGCAAAAAACTGCATAAAAAGAGAGGTGATAAACATAAGGAAATTTATTTCCCAAATAGGGCAATTGATCACTAGAATGCACTACCAAGTGAAATAGTGGGTGCGAAAACAATTCATAAATATAAGGATATGTGTTATGCAGCGTATTCTGGGTTCAACTTCTTGAACTCAGATACGGGCAGGGACTTGGGTTCTTTTGTTCAGGACCGGGACAGAGCATGCAAACAAGGGATAGGGCTCAAACACAGGCTCAACAGTCTTACACGTATATTACCTTATAAATATACAGTGGACTTAATACAGAACACGGTACAACACTATAAATGGGGCATAAGTATGGTTTATATCACAACACTATATATGGGGCACAAGTATTACAGAGAGTTTATAACATTTTAGATGGGGCACAAGTATTACACGGAGTTTATAGCACTATATATGGGGCACACAAAGCTTACATCGCAGGTAGGTGCAGGTGGCGGCCAGGTGTGGGAGGAGGGCTGTCAGGGGTGCGCTCTCGGTAGAGGCGCTGGCCTTGGGCTGCGTACTCTGGGGTCCGGTGTAGGCTAGAGGGCGGCGTAGGGGGCGGCCCCTTCTTGGCGGGGGCCTTAGGAGTGTGGTGGCCCTCGGGACTGGGGCCAAATAGGGCTAGTAGGCGTGCTGCCCGGCACCTGCCCTTGGCTGTGGTGGGAGTCCTGGTGGAGGGTCCGGGCTGGTCCGGGCCTGGGATCGTCTGCGGGGTGCCCCTTGAGGTCTGGGGGCTGCGGTCTCCCCAGGAGAGGGAGGCCGTCAGGGGTCGTATGCGACTGCTCGCCCATGGGGAGTCTGTCAGCTGCTGGGGGCGTCAGGGGCTCGGTTGCAGGGACAGGACACCCAGGCTCACAACAGGTCCACTCCAGACACTCTCCAACAGGAGTCCCTGTAGGGGAGCAATCTCCACCGTTTGTAGTGGAGGGGGAGCATGAGAGGCGTCTCGCTCGGCCTCTGGAAGGGCGGGCTGAGGCAGGGACGTTGCCCTCACAGGGAGCCTCCAGGGTAGTGGAGGAGGGACAACTGGTGGTCTCTCCCTCAGCATGGCAGGTCCGGTGGACTCTGCTGGAACTCCACGCCGGGGCAGAGGAAGGGGGTCCGGTGGACTTCCCTTCTGCCTGGTAGGTCTAGTGGACTCTACCCAGGCTCCCTCCTGGGGAAGTGGAAGAAGGAGGTCCGGTGGACTCTCCCTCTGCCCGACAGGTCTGGTGGACTCTGTCGGGGCACCACCCATCCTAGGAACAGCAAGAGGAGGAAGTCCAGCGGACTTTCTGGTTCCCACGGCAGGTCCGGTGGACTCTACTGCTCTCCTGCTGCCGGGGAAAGTTGCAGCTGAGGGACGATCGGTGGTCTTTCCCTCTGTGGCAGGTTCGGTGGACTGTACCATGGCTCTGCTCTCTTCCCTGGGGCAGCAGGTGAGGGTCGTCCAGTGGACGGTCCGAGACCCCTGCTCCCTAAGGTGGATGGCGGAAGAAGGAGGTAAGGTGGACTCTCCTCCTACAGTAGGTCCAATGGACTCTGCTGCGCCGCTGCTCTCCTGGGGGGGTGTAGGACTAAGAGGACCGGTGGTCTCTCCTCTTGTGATGACAGGTCCGGTGGACTCCGCTACCAAGGGCCTACTTGGAACTGTATCCAAACAAGTCCCACACCGAGTCTGGTGAGCGCTGTCCTCACTGGAGGGTAATGCACCTGGACGATACACTTCCCGTGAGTCTGGCTGGGTGGAAGAGGGGCATAAGGTAGCTGGGGACATGGGCCGGTGTGGCTCGGGGTCCCTGTAAGCCTCCCCGTGGCCTCCTTTTGAGGTGAGTGTGCCGGGGTCGCTCCGTCGGGTGGGTATTTCAATATGTATGATAAAAATGGTTTAAAACACGGGACAGTACGAGCTTGACTCATTCCTGTAAAGATACAATGAGGTAAGTACATTGGGAAAGGAGGTCTGGATGATGATGATGATGATGACACACACAAAACAGACACTTGGGAAAGAGGTGAATATGAAGACCTGGCAGAAAGTACAATTCAGAGTTTAAGAACATTTCTACATAGAATCGAGGAGAAATCTGGAAGAATTATATTAACTTGAGACTTCAATTCAAATATAAATTGGAATAATCTAGATGTAAAACGCCATGAAAGCTGTTGGGATCAAAAGTTCCTAGATCTTGTACAGGAGTTTTTCCTAGCAGCATGTAAAGGAAGGCACCAGAAAAAGAGGACTTGATGATCCATCAGTACTAGATCTTGTATTTGTCAGGCAAGAAAATGAAATTGACAGTATAATGTATCAACCCTCTTTCGGCAAAAGCGACCATGTAGCATTAAATTGTAACATCAGGACTGCATATGACGGTACCAAGAATAAGAACATAAGTGAGAGGACAAATGCAGTAGGCCAGTTGGCCCATGCTAGGCAGCTCCTAGAAGATTAACTGAGCTACTAGAATGAGATAAGGATAGCAAAGAAGAAGGCTCTTCCCCGCCCTCCAAACCCTCCAGCCGAAGCCGGCAGGAAAAAGAAAGAACACTACGCAGTTTAGAAAAAACGGGCGTGGACATTTTATGGGAAAGTGTGAAGGGAGAAAAAGGGACTACCGTAGTGTAATCTGAAAAGGAAAAAAAATGAATTAGTATTGGTTATTAGATTTCATTTTTCTATACCCACCCTTTATTTGTCATGTTTATCTAGCCTATGCTTGAAACTCTCAGTGGAAGGGGCAGCAACTACTTTACTAGGCAGCTTATTCCATTCGTCTACTACTCTATTACCAAACCAATTTCTACCTATTTCCTTACCGAAACGGAATTTTTCTAGTTTGAAACCACTACTTCTAGTTCTATTCAGTATGCTCAGTTTAAGTACCTTGCTAATATCTCCCTTATTTATATCCTTCATCCACTTAAATACCTCAGTTAAGTCTCCCCTTACTCTACGCGTCTCTCGTGTGCAGACTTAGTCTTTTTAGTCTGTCTACATATGACAGGTTCCGAACATCATGTATCATATTTGTCATTCTTCTCTGTACATTTTCTAACAAGTTAATATCCATTCTATAGTAAGGACACCAAAATTGTACGGAGTAGTCTAAATGTGGCCTTACTAATG
Source organism: Coenobita brevimanus (assembly GCF_032717465.1). Lineage (NCBI taxonomy): Eukaryota > Metazoa > Arthropoda > Malacostraca > Decapoda > Coenobitidae > Coenobita > Coenobita brevimanus. Next base: position 22,260,001 of record NC_137019.1, on the reverse strand, counting down.
CTAAATAAAGTTGCAATATTACTTTTGATGACCTATTGCTCACACTTCTCGAAATAAATCCTAGGACCCTATTTGCTTTATTTCTCGCATTAATACACTGTTGCCTGGGTTTGAAGTCTTTACTAACCATAACCCTTAGATCTGTGTCGCATTCCGATTTACTATTTCCTTTGTTATTTAAGCTGTATTTAGTATCTCCAATGGTCTTACCTACGTTAAGTACTTTACATTTTTCAACGTTAAATTCCATTTGCCAATTTCTAGACCATTTGGTCAATATATTGAGGTCCTTTTGTAAGTTGTGGCAATCGTCAGTCGAGTTAATGATACGCCCTATTTTTGTATTGTCGGCAAATTTGCTGATACTGCTGGTTATTCCTAAGTCTAGATGATTTATATATATAATAAATAATAAGGGACCGAGTACTGAACCCTGTGGTACACTGCTAGTTACTAATCCCCAATCCGACTTAGTTCCTTTTATTAACTCAATCATTAGCAACATACCTTCATTTCACCTAGGAACATCAAAAAGAATGTCTGTTTCTCCTATACTACTATAATGGAATGTTACACATTTCCCATGCTCGAGGAGTAAGACACCTCACAGACTGTTTATTTTGCTCTTCAAAACTTTGGACTGTACTGTAAGACATGTACTGGGAAACTCCCAGTAAGATATGACCAGAGAATCCAAAACATGCAAAGTGACCAGCCCTACATTTTGTAAGGGATGATATAAACTTCCCCAAGCCCTACAGAGAACCAAAGTACAGACTAAAAGTTTATGAACCAAACACTCATACCGCTACATAGGAAACATCCATGTTCGAAGAGCTTTACCACTGGTCAACAATCAGTCCAATACTCTGAGTGGGGACCTTCAGCTCGATACTACCCTCACAAAGCCCTAATCCTAAGTCCCTAACCAATTTATACACTGGTACAGAATCGAAACAATTATTCTTCTAAATAATATATATATATTTCTTTGAGAGAGGTGAAGTCAATGAATGTACAGCGAGGTTGGATGGTAAGGAATTGGAAAATGTGAGTACGTTTAAGTACTTGGGTAGTGTGATGAGTAAGGATGGAGGTTTGGAGGGTGAAGTGCTTGAAAGGGTACAGCAGGGAAGAAAGGTTGCTGGTTCTTTGAAAGCAGTGATAAGAAACAGGGAAGTGAGCATGGAAATGAAAAAGTTACTACATGACAGTATTGTGATACCAACTCTAACGTACGGAAGTGAAGCTTGGACATTGTTGGAAGGACACAAGTCAAGAGTGAGAGCAGTGGAAATGAGTTATTTAAGAGGAGCCTGTGGAGTCACGTGGAGAGACAGGCTGACGAATGAGGATATAAAGGAGCGTTGTGGTGTGGATGTGGATGTGATAGGAAGCGTTATGAGGAACACACTGAGGTGGTTTGGCCATGTGGAGAGGATGGAGGGTGAAAGACTGACGAAGAGAGTGTATGTGAGTGAGGTGGAGGGGGGAAGAGGGAGGGGGAGGCCGAGGATGAGATGGAGGGATGGGGTGGAGAGGTATATGAGAGAGGGGGGTGTGAGTTGGGAGCAGGGCAGTGAAATGGCGGGGGACAGGGCGACTTGGAGGCGATTTGTTTGTGGCCACCCCAAACGGGATTGAGGCGTCTGGGAATATATATATATATATATATATATATATATATATATATATACATACAAGTCGCACCGTACACGAATCGGAATAAACACCCGTAGAGCACAGTTATCCCACAGGGGTGCCCTCGCTTTGTCACATCCCAGCATCCCCATTGCCCATTCGTGAAGAACTATAGCCCTCTCCTATCATGACACTATTCTACATCACCCATCAATTAGGGGGTCATCATCTCATCATCATCACTTCTAAAAAAAAAAAAAAAAAAAAAAAAAACTTCAAAATTCAACAAACACCTTCCCGTACCACAGGAGGTAGTCTCATCACAGATACTACATAATACTCAATTGCCGAAAAAAAAAAAAATGGAATGTAATCTCACTAACATCTCTGACAATTCTTAAACTTTAAATGAAACATTTTCCCTGACTACTGAGGTCCAATTGTTGTCACTAAAACTATTGGATAATACCTTACATGCTACAGTACTAAAATTAGTAGCACCTTATCCTAACAGGTAATCATCAAACTTCTTAGGAGCTCTCCTGGCTCTAACCTCTGTCAAAATGTCTTCCTCCTCTTCCTCAGTGAGGAGTTTTTCTTCATTATTTTTTCCAATATCTCCTCTCTCTCAATGTAATTCTTCAACTTCCCAGCCTCTCTTTCAATCACTGTACCATCAAAAATGTTCTCTAGCTCGTAAGCACGCCCTTCATCTACTACGCTGATGATCTTATATGGCCCTTTCCATTTCCTATTCAGCTTAACTGCTGTTCCAGGTAAGGGTTCCTCTACATACACCCACACTAGATTTCCAACTTCCAACTTAGTGTTCTTCCTATTCCTATTAGCTTTATCAATGTATTTCTTGGTGTTTCTCTTCAGGGTCTCTTTAAGTAAGTTTTTCACATTTAACCTTCACTATCATCTACATCTTCATCTGGTGGTAATGTTAACTGGCTTACTTCTCTATTTGGATGTCTACCTCAGAATGCAAAGAATGGAGAAGTTCCCAAGGTTGTATGGACTGCTTCATTTAAAACCTTCTTTGTTTCCTGGATATGATTTGGCCAAGTGTTTGGATGCTCTTGACCTAAAATGGCAAGCACGGTCTTCAATGTTCGGTGAGCTCTTTCTATAGCTGAATTTCCCTGAGGGTGTTAAGGGATAGTAAGTCCGTGTTTGGTACTGGCTCTCCTACAAAAGTCCCTGAATTCAGATCCAGCAAATTCTCCTCCATTGTCTGTTATGACCAAGTCAGGTTTACCGAAACGACATATATCCTTCTTGAATTCCTCGGCAACAGCCCTTGAAGTCTTGTTTCGTAATGGATAAATCCTCAGAAACCTAGAGAAATGGTCAATGACAGTTAAACAGTACCGGTAACCTGCTCTACTTCCTTGCAGATCAATCAAATCTATAGTGACCCTCTGACCGTTATCATCTACCGGCGGTAAATCCTTCCACTGATGAACTACTGCTCCATGTCTTTTAAACTGCTGGCAAGACTTGGATGACTTTACATAATTTCGGATGTCTCTCAGTAACGATGGCCAGTAGAAATACTGCTTTGCTTTTGCCAATGTCTTACGCTCTCCTAGGTGTGAGTCATGGGCAATTGAACATGCTACTGTATGGCTATCAGTGACTTAGGGACTACCAAGCATGACCTGACTTTGCCCATCTCCTTTCTCTTCAAGTACAATATGTTATCTACAATTTCAAAACGGTAAAATGGCTTATTTCCTGGGGTCCTTTTAGGAAGGTCTCCCCCCTCCAGGAAAATTATCACTTTGCCCCACACCTTATCAACTCTTTGAGCATCTCTGATCCTTTCCGCTGTTAATCCCAAATACCTAACATCATTACTTGGTTGTAAGGCACTCTCTGTCAAGTCTGTGATAGCTCCTACTGGTCTGCTTAGGGCATCTGGCACTGTGTGCTTAGCACCCTTCTTGTACTTGATCTGATAATCTCTCATCTCTAAGATGCATCTAGACATTCGAGGGCAGTTTGTTCTCTTTCTAACAATGGCGGTCAAAGGCTGATGATCTGTGACAATGGTGAAAGGTTTACACCACAGATAGTGATTGAAAAATCTGCAGGAGTTAACTACGGCCAGGGCTTCTTTATCTGTAACTATTTCCTCTCGGTTGCATTCAGTTTCTTCGAATAATATCCAATGGGTCTTAAGTGGTTATCATCATGAATCTGCATTAAGGCTCCACCAATATGACTGTTACTTGCATCTGTGTGCAGCTCAAATTTCCTGGTTTGGTCTGCTTTGGCTAGCACCGGTGCACGTATTAGCTTCTCTTTTAGAATCCCAAAAGCTTTCTCGCATTCATCAGTCTACTCAAAGATGGAATCCTTCCGCGTCAGGTTAGTTAATGGACTAACCAACAATGCAAAGTCTGGGATATGCTTTCTGTAAAAATTACACATCCCTAAAAATCTCCGAACCTGCTTCACACCCATAGGTATTGGCATCTTTGCTACTGCTTCAACGTTCTTTGGGTCTGGTCTTATCCCCTTTTCTGAAACTATGTGACCCAGAAATTTCACTTCTCTACGTCCTAAGTCACACTTGCTCAAGTTTAGCTTCATGCCCATCTGCTCTAGCCTTTGAAAGGTCTCTCGCAGTCTAGCAACTTGCTGCTCAAAAGAACATCATCCAGGTAATTCCGACACCATTCTTGCTTAACTAGAGGTCTCAAGACTTCCTGCATTTTGCGTGTAAAGATTGCTGGACTGATTGACAAACCAAAGGGTAGTCTTTTGAATCTATACAAGCTCAGCCCATCGGAAAAAGTTGTCAAATCTTTGCAATTCATCTAACATCACTTGGTAGTATGAGTCTTTCATGTCTAAGGTACAGTAAAGTTTCCTTCCTGCGCTCTCCTCCACTAGCTCATCAAGCCTAGGTAGGGGCTGAATATCTATCTTCACTTTCTTGTTCACTCCTCGGTAATCAATACACATTCTCTTGGACCCATCTGGTTTGTTGACCAGCACAACTGGTGACAGATACACCGCTGTGGACCTCTTCTATAATGTCTCTATCTAACATGTTCTGAATCATCTCGGCAATAACTTTCATAGATTTCTCCGGGTGTCTATACAATGGCATCCTAACTGGTTCGTCATCTACCGTTGGAATATGTGCCTCAGAACATTCAACCTGCCCAACTCTCTATCATCTAAAATAAATATCTGGTCGTTCTCCAAAATAACTTCTATCAGCTGTTTTCGGTGGTCATCAGCTATGTGTATCCAATCAAGTTTTTGAATTATGGAGGAAAGCCTGGTCTTTCTATCACCTTCCGCTGTAGTGTTGTCACTGTGGGGAATTAGACTACTATCAATTTCACTTACTGCTGCAACGACCTCAGGCAGTTTATGGTCAGACCAACCACATACTGAATATCCCCATACTGATGTTATCTTCACAGCCTTACTGTCCCTTGCCATCAAATCCATGTGGCTTGGCAGAAGTTAACTGGAGTTTCAGTTTGACCAATCTCCCGTACAATGTTCTCTTTGCTTCCAAGTTCTTTCCCAGAAAAATCTGCACAACTGATTTGACCTTTTTCAATCACGGAATATTTCCCTAGTCGTTTCCCTGGACTTAATCTGAATGGCTTTCGACTAGAGTTAATTACTGGTATATCGAATCCTCCATTTTCATCAACCACAAAACAGCTTCTGTGCATGGCTAGCTTGTCTCATGTGGAAGGCATAGTAAAATGATCCTTCTCAACAAGTATGATCTGGCCTTCCTGGAATTTCTTATTTGCAACTCTCAGGTAGGATAGCTGCTGTGGAACACATGTAACCTATTCTTTAACATGTAACCAATTTTGCTCAGAATCCTTCACAGTGCTCTCTACTGAACCCTTACTTTGTTTCTTACAATTTATTCTGCTGACAGAATGACCCTTAACAGTGTAAACTTTGTAATACTGCTCACCCCAATACAGGACTTGAGTTCTTCCATCCCACATGAATCTTGCTTTACTAATTAGGTCCGCTCCCATCAGGATATCTGAGGATAAGTACTCATCAGAAACCACAACCATCTTGTGTTGTACTGTGCAAGATTTTGACACCATTACCTTCACCATAACTTCCCCTTGGACCTTCAACGTATGATTTGACACTGTAACACTTTGCTAGTGGGTCTAACCTGGTCATCTATACCTAAAATCTTCACTAAACTGGCTTCCGTGAGCGTTGCCATAGAGCCCGAGTCTACAAATGCTGTTACTTGCCTGTTGTTAATTATTGTTATCATCAAGGTTGGAGTTTCAAGCCTCCTCTTTACGCTAGCAATGTTCCTATCCTTTCCTTCAACCTGGGCTCTAGAAGAAATAGCACCTTTCTCTTTAGCTACCTCCATTTTACCTTTAGGGTTTTCTTTTCTTAACCTGAAAGTAGTTTCACCACTCAAACGTCATGCCTTCGGGGTATTTGGGTCATTGCTTGGAGGGTTAGCCTTGCTCTGCCTTCCGGGGCACCCTACATGTCCCTGTCTCTGCCCCTGGGCCAAGCAGTCGAAACAGCTTGTAGGTGTCGGTTTCCTTGGGCACTGAGAACGGAGGTGCTTACTACCATCCTGACACCATTCGCACGGCCGGAGCTTGACTTCTGCCCTTTCTGAGCTAGCTACCACTTTGTTCAATCGGTACTTGTGGAAGACTAATGTAAGTCTGCGTTTATCTGTTCGTAGGGTCAATGCTACGGTGTACAAGGAATGTCTTAGTTAATTGTACCTAAAATAACAATATCCTCTCCTTAAAAAAAAAAAAAAATGCAAACTTGGATAAAGCGTTTTCAAAGATTTCCAAGGCAACCAGGAATGATTTTTAGCACAGGCTGTAATAAGAGTACTGTTGTACTTGCGAGGCAGCTGGTGAGCTATATGTCATCCACGTAATCTTCATCTAGTGATCTCTAATTTTTTATAAGATACGCATGGAGAGTTATTCTCTTGTCCTTGCTGTTTGTTGGCCTGTTCTGGTGACATGCAGCTGCAGCGCATTACACAACCATTCTGACGTCTACGCTACTCGAAGCCCTAAGCAATATGGTAGACTAACTTACCGAAGAAAGTCACATGATTAGCACGCTAGTGTTTATTTTTATGGCAATTTTAGTCTTGTCAGTCTGTCTCCATATGAAAGGTTCTGTATATCATGTATATCATATAATTAAATTTTTTGTCATTTCTAAGGAATTCATATGTACTGTACAGTACGGACACCAAAACTGTACAACATCATCTTAAATGTGACCTCATTAATGCTAAATAAAGTTACACTATTGCCTTAGATGTCCTATTGCTCACGCTTCGTGAACTAAATCCTAGGACCCCATTTGCTCTGTTTCTTGCGTTAATACAGTGTTGCCTTGGCATGACTCCGAGATTTCAATCTGATTATTAATTTCTTTATTATTTAATTTCTGTCTTGTACTTCCAATGGCTTTCCTACGTGCTATTTAATACCGCAAAACCCTGCTTTCATCCATTTAGTCAGGATTCAATCCATTTTCGGATAGCCCCGTCTGTACCCTGTGCTCGAACCTTTCTACCCTTTCACATAAAACCCTATCCAAATAAATAATATTGTTGGCCCTATCATACTGTATATATTCGCTGTCTTCCACGCCTCTGTACTTACTCCCAGGCTTAAGAGAATTATTAAATAATGTTGTAGGCGGGTAACATAATTCTTCCTTTGTTTCCTTCAAAATTTTTGCATACAATATATATATATATCTTCCAGACCTAGAGATTTTTGAGGCCTTAGCTTATTAATTCCTTTCAAGGCATCTTCCTTACTAATGGTTATTTTGCTAAGAATACTAGCAGTGTTATCATCGTAAATAACTGTTGCTTGAGGAACCAGGTCTAGACTTTACTTGGTAGATAATGGTACGAAATTGTAGGTCCGGAAATACTGAAAAAAAAAAAAAGAGTTTTTATACAGGCAGACTAGCGGAAGTGCTTTATAATGAATCGACTGCATTATCCTTTCCAATCTACAGGGAGCCATATCTCAATCATCTAGAAAAACATTTTTTGTAGGCCACGCTAGCCCTGTGTTGTATATCAACAGAGGTTTGGCAGCTGCACTTGGTGTCTGGCAGCAGCGTCTATTAATCTCAAGAAGATAAGGACAAAGGGTTGTCCAGCCGCAAGTAATTTACAAGTATTCCACTGCTGATTCTTGCAGAGGGTCAGGAAAACTGAATGAGGGCAATGTAGCCATAATCACACTAGTCTGCCCGAACTGAAAGTGGGTTTTTCAATATTTCAGAACCTGCACAGTAAACCCTTGCTTTCAAAAAATGGTATAGTGGATATTGGATTTAACAAATACCATGAGGGCCACCTAACAATCCGTCGGTTATACCAAACATTGTCCATTAAATGGGTTGCATCATGCGACCCTTCCAAAGGCCTCTGAGCCCGCTGAACGTTTTTTCAGAACGTACAATGTCTTAAGGGGGGCGCATCACGTGGCCCTTACAAACCACTCCCCATGCACTGTGTGACTCATAATGCAGCCACCAAGGTTGGCTATGGTTTTTCTCACCCACTTAGGCTTTGTTGATCTGCAGGCGGGAATAGGTGACAAGTTGAACTATTGGGGGGCTACTTCCAGTAGGCCTGAGCAGACCCGAAGTCTGTGAACACACTGTATCACACGTGATCGACGTCAGTCTTCCTGCATCTTTCATTGCATTCAGACAGCCGCATGGGTGTCTCACAGCTCTCGACCTTCCCAAGTGTTTTCCAATTGTGAAAAGTGACTTCTGGTAAGGTCCCAGCACTTCCTTTTCTGAAAAAGCAGAGGATTATTATTACCAACGCAGAGAAGATGGAGGTGATCAAGGTACATGAGGGCACGAGCAGGGCCGACCTCTTGCACAAGTAAGGTCATAAGAAGTCAATCCTTCACTATGTCTTGAAGGTTAAAGATAAAACAATGGTGGCAACGAAAAAAATGGGAAGTAGGAGGAAGGGGAAGGATATGTTCAAGACCAGGAAGCAGCCAAACGAGAAGCTGGATGAAACTGTGTATAAGTGGTACACACAGGAGCGAGCTGAGGGTGTCCTTGCGCATCTCCTGGACATCCAACACGCATCACAGAGACTTGCTACACACCTTGGAATCGAAGATTTCGAGTGTCGTGATGGCTGGCTGCAGGGATTCAGGAGGCGCCATGCCACTGTTAACAAGGCCATAACTGGAGAGATGCTCAGCTGCTCAGTGCCAGTGTTGATGCTGTGAAGCTATTCATCCAGCATCTTTGGAAACTGATTGAGGAAGAGGGTCTGTATCAGTTTCAAATCTTCAATGCAGACGGGACTGGACTCTTATGGCGTGCTTTTCCTCAAAGCACTCAGGCTTTCAAACATACTGGCAGCTCTCCAAGGCATAAAACAATGAAGGAGCATTTCTCCGTTCTGACCTGTGTCAACACTCTCATCGCCTACAGGCAGTCATAGTAGGTAAGAACAAGCAAGTTAGGTCACTCAAAGACATCATGGCTAAGTTTCCTGAGGAATACCATGAGAACAAGTCTGCCTGGTTTACCTGGTTCCACCACAGCTTCGATCCTCCCCTGAGGCAGCACCAAAAATGGCATGACATCAGTCCTAACGACATGAAGGCAGTGCTGCTGTTGGACAACACACCAGCCCATTCATCCGCCGGCAAACTCTGTAGCAAGGATGGGCGAAGCAAAGCCTTGTTCCTGCCAGCCAACACCATGGCCTTTATTCATCTCATGGACCAGGAGTCTACAGAGTGCCAAGAGGCATTACGGAAACCTCTACCTGCAACGGTGCCTGTTGTGACTGAGGATGGGATCGACCATGATAATTATGAGGACACCAGAGACAAGACAACCCACCAAAGTTTCAAGATATACACCAAAAAGGACGCTATCTTCAACGGAGAAGAGGCATGGGAGAAAGTGCCACTTACCACAATGAAAGAAGGGTGGTGCAAACTCAGAACTCCCAATACTTCAGCACCACAGCATGATTTTGAGGGGTTTGAGCCCCTGAGGACGGCAGAAATGTTGGCAGTATGAGAATCTTGCTGCGGAGTGGCTGCAAGAATGGCTGGATGAGGATCCTGATGTGTCTGGGTACCATCGTCAGACAGAGGAGGAAGTAGTGGCAGAACAACAGGAAGACAAGACTCCAGCAAAGGATGAAGACGAAGAGGAGGAGGAGGTGGAGCACCTGGACCGTCTCAAGCTTCAGGCATTGATGCTGCAGACACACTTCTGACCATCACAGACAAAATTGTAGGACCTCTGGCTCAATATTTAGGTCGTCCGGCTCATCAGGCTGGAGTATGCAGTAGCAGCAGCCAAGGATGATTCAGTCTAAGATTTCCCAATTTTTTAAAGCCTGCTGCCAAGAGGCTCCGCACAGAGTCAGAGCCTTCCATTGTGTCTGTAGCATCAACATCTTCAACCAGTCTCCACATAGCCTTAGGATTCAACACCACAGCCACCAGCACCTCAGGACTCTCTGTACCAGATGTGACACCAGAGCTGCCAGAGGCCATCTTTTCCGACAGTGAACGATGAATGGCAGTTAACTCAGTGTACAGCCTACAAAACGAGTGGCAGTGTAAGCAGAGTACGTCCATCTGTACAGGTACAGTGTACACTAAATGTGTTTCCTACCCTTTTTGCTCAAACCTGGCTTGAACCTCTCCCCATCGTCATTGTTGAGCTGTAGTAACATATCATAGCAGTGATTCCCAAACTGTGTGCTGCCGTTATATTCTTGTGTGTCACAAATCTGACAAACACGCAAAGAAAAGCTTTGGAGGCACTCTACATAACAAGCAGTAAACATCTATCTATCTATCTATATACCTAGGCTGCTTCCCCCAAGGAAAGGGAGGTAGCCGAGACAGGACGACTCACTCTCCATTTACTCATCCATTCAAACACATTCATTCGCATCTTAGCCCCAAAGGGGAGAACGGACAGATCCTCACCGCATCACACCGCACAAGGGTCAACTGCGCAATGCAAGCAGTGACATCCACAGCAGGGCCCGACAGCAGAACTGGTTTACCCCTGCCACATCATAACAGACCCATCCCCTTACCCGCACCTGACCTGACTAGCTGATCAGACCAAATGCGGAAGAATATCCCCTCAGGGCTGCGTCATCACTTATTCATTCACAATTTCTCTCCATTTATTTCTGTCACGCACAGCCACTCTTCCTTGCTCAACAGACATCCCTCTCGCATCCAGCGCTCTCTTCACACTGTCCATCCATCCTATTCGTGGTCTTCCTCTCAGTCTTACACCTCTCACATCAGATCTAGTTATCTTTTCACCAATCGCTCATTATCCATTCTCTCCATATGCCCAAACCATTGCAACACCCTCTGCTCAACTCTACCAGCCATCTCCCGAACAACTCCAGTTCTCCTTCGCACTTCATCATTTCGCACTCGATCCATACGCGTCACTCCACACATACTCCTCAGACATCTCATCTCCATTACATTCAAACTTTTCCTCTCTGCTACACCCATATTCCATGTTTCAGCCCCATATAACGCAGTCGGTACCACAACACCCTCATACAGCCTTCTCTTTACATCCATTCTAAGCGAACGACATTTAAACACTTTTTTCATTACTCCCAGCACCTTTCCTACTTCATTAATTCTAAACTTCACTTCTGCATCTATTCTTCCATCCACAGCAACATGTGACCCTAGATATTTAAAACAATCTACCTCCTCAAGCAACTCACCATTCAAAACTATATTCATCCCCCTACCATCTATCAACCTCGTACACTTCATCACTTTACTCTTATTCTCATTTACTTTCAATTTCCTCCTTTCACACACCCTTCCAAACTCCTCTACCAACTGTCTCAATTTCTCCTCTGAATCAGTCACCAATGCAGTATCATCTGCAAACAGCAGTTGCTTCAGATTCCACTCTCCTCCATCAACATTTACCAGACTCAGACCACCTAAAACTCTTGCATTCACCTCCCTTACAACACCATCCATGTAAATATTAAACAACCAAGGCGACATCACACATCCCTGTCGCAGCCTCACTCTCACGGGAAACCAATCACTCACAGCATTTCCCACTCTTACACACGCTCTACTATTTACATAAAAACTTTTCACCCCTTTTAGTAACCTACCATCAAGTCCATACAATCTTAAAACAGTCCACAAAGCCTCCCTATCAATTCTATCATACGCTTTCTCTAAATCCATAAATGCCCAAAACACATCCTTGCCTTTCGCTAAATACTTTTCACACACTTGTCTCACAGCAAACACCTGATCAACGCATCCCCTCCCTCTCCTAAAGCCACACTGCTCATCACTAATCACTCCCTCTGTACCCTCTCTAACTCTCATAATTAACACTCTACCATACACTTTACCTACAACACTCAACAGACTTATACCCCTAAAGCTAGTACATTCATACTTATCACCCTTGCCTTTATACAACGGGACCACACAAGCACTTGCCCAGTCAATTGGCATCAGACCTTTCTCAAAGCACATATTCAATAATCTTACTAACCAGTCAACAATAGTCACTCCACCACCCTTCAGGCATTCCACAGCACACCCATCCATACCTGCAGCTTTCCCTGTTTTCATCTCCTTTACTGCCTTCTCCACTTCCTCCTTCGTGATCAAAGAATCATTCAACTCTCCCAACACATTTATTCCTTACACCCTTCTATCTGCCACAATCTCAGCCACGTTTTCCTCCTCTACATTTAACAATCTTTCAAAATACTCTGCCCATCTCTTCCTTACTGCATCCATCTCAATTAACATCCTTCCATCCTCTGCTTTTACTCGTTCTTCCTTCCCAGACTCTCCCTTTCGCACCCTTTTCACCTCCTTCCAAAACATTTTCTTATTCTGTTGAAAATTCTCTGTCAGCCGCCTACCCCACCTCTCATCTGCTGCCACTTTAGCATCACGCACAGCCCTTCTCGCTCTATTCCTCTTTTTCCTTATACCTTTCATATGACATCTCATCCTTCCTCTGCAGCCACACTTCATATGCACGTCTCTTCTCAGCCACAGCCATACTTACTTCCTCGCACCACCATTCACTTCCTTTTCTTACACCACCACCCACACGTCTCACACCACACACCTCTCCTGCATGCTCCACCACAGCACTCTTAAACAACTGCCATTCCTCCTCCACACTGCCATTTTCCCGATCTTTCACTGCGTTCCACTCATCTTTCAATTTCTCCTGATACTCTATCTTTTTCTCTCTTTTATCCAACTCACTCACTTTCAAAACCTCCCTGCCACACCTAACCCTCCTAGCTCTCACCCATCTCTTACCTACTCTTAACTTTCCCTCCACCAGGTAGTGGTCAGACATACCTCCACCCTCCCCTCTCAGAACTCTCACATCCAACAATCTTCCTATTACATTCCTAGACACAACCACATAGTCCATCAAGGCTCTATCAACAACCCTTCCACCCTCCTGTCTCACCCATGTATACTTATAAATATCTTTCTTCTCAAACTGCGTATTCCCAATCACCATCTCTCGCTCAACACACATCGCTATCATTCGTTCCCCATTTTCATTTCTTCCAGGCACACCATGCAGTAAACATAATAACAACAAAAGAGTAGGTGACGTGATGTGGTCTCACATAGCAGCGAAGATGATCAGGTCAGTGAGGGAAAGGTAACGGACTAATCAGCGACCTGCAGACTAAGGATTAACCAAGTTTATGATCCAGCAGCCGGCCATTTAAGTCAGACTAACCCAGGAAAAGTTCATTCGTCTGAAGAAGCCTCTGTGCGAAACTAATTAGGAATAAACTTCTGCCTCAGACTCGTGTTTCTTTACACCACCCATATATATCTGTCATAATGTATCAACTACCTCGCACTTACGTTAAGTATGATCGGTCTGTCCAACCTGTCCCCCCTCTTGCCTTATCACCTTAACCTATCCTACCACTCCAGTAAGACCTGTGGACCCTCCCAAGAAGCGGCGACTGTGGCACTTTGGAGCTGCTGATTGGATGGCCCTCAGGCAGTACTTCTTTGATTTTCCCTGGAATGATTATTGCTCCCATGTCTGTGAGCTATCTCAGCGTGCTTTGCACATTGAGGAGTTTATTCTCTCGGCCAGGGAAGCATACATTCCTTTCTGATATTCTTTGACTAATGCACAAAAACCTGGGTTAATCACGCTTGTTATTATGCTGTCCACAACAAGGAGAGGGCCTACAAATGGTACCGGAGCCAACCCACCCCTGAATCTCATTTCTTCTATGTTTCTGCCCGGATTCGGGCTAAGTCAGTTCTTCGCTCTGCTAAAAACAGTTTCATTCGTTCTAAATGCTCTGAACTCTCCAACTTGAATTCTTCCCGCTCCTTCTGGCACCTTGCCACAAACCTTTCTAGCAACTTTGTCTCATCATCCTTCCCTCCCTTTTTCCTTTCTGATGGCTCTGTTGCTGTTGCTTCTACTGATAAAGCAGATCTCTTTGCTCAGACTTTCTCCTGCAATTTCACCTTAGACAATTCCGGTGCTGTTCCTCCATCACTTTCCTCCTCTGACTTCCTTATGGCCAACATTGAAATTTCTTCAGTTGATGTATTTTCTGCCATCACTGGTCTTAGTACTAACAAGGCATGTAGGCCTGATGTGGTCTCTCCTGCTGTCCTCAAGAACTGTGCTTCTGTGCATAAACCCTGCCTAGGTAAACTCTTTTCCCTTTGCCTGTCAACTTGTATGTACATTTCCTTCTTGCTAGAAGTTTGCTCACATTCTGCCTGTCCCAGAGAAGGGTGACAATTCCCAGCCTTCTAACTATCGCCCAATAGCTTTTACATCCTGTATTTCAAAAGGTTTTGAGTCTGTTCCTAAAATTTTTTTTTTTTTTTTAAGTTCCTTTCCTATCGCAACCCCTCTTTCTGATCGTCAGTATGCATTCCACCAGGGACGCTCCACTGGCGATATTCTCACCTACCTTTCAGACTGCTGGTCATCCTCCTTTCGGGACTTTGGCGAAACCTTTACCATTGCACTTGACATCTCAAAGGCTTTCGATCGGGTCTGGCATAAATCTTCAATTTCCAAACTGCCCTCTTACGGTTTCCTTCTTTCTATTTGTGCCTTCATCTCCAGCTTCCTCTCTGGCCTTTCTATGGTTGCTGTTGTAGACGGCCACCGCTCTTCTCCTAGAGCTATCGATAGTGGTGTTCCTCAGGGCTCTGTCCTATCACCAACTTCTAATTTGTATATCTAGCCCTATCCACTCATATACTGATGACCCCACCCTTCACTTTTCATTCGCTTCCCTCAGCATCCATCTCAGCAGTTATTTCAGCAAACAAAGAATGAAGCTATGGCACACCTAATGTCTGACTTGGTCCATATATCTGACTGGAGTAAAAGTAATCTTTTACTTTTTTAATGCATCAACAACTCAGTTCTTTCATCTTTTAACCCGACAGAATCTTCTGCAGGAGTATCCTCTAATTTTTAACAATATTCAACTCAATCCTGCATCATCTTTAAACATACTTGGGGTTTCATTCTCTCGGGATTTATCTTGGAAAGATCATATTACCTTTCTTGTAAAATCTGCTTCCAAGTGATTAGGTATGCTAAGCCAACTCCGTGTCTTCTTTATCCCCTCACAGTTGTTGACTTTATACAGGGGTTTTATTCGCCCCTGTGTAGAGTACAACTCTCAAGTGTGGGGAGGCTCCCCATATACAGCTCTTCTCAACAAGGAGAAGTCAAAGGCTTTTTGTCCCATTAACTCTCCTCCTCTTACTGGCTTCCTTCAACTTTTGTCTCTTCGCCGCACTGTTGCATCTTTATCTCTTTCCCATCGCTACTTCAATGGTCACTGCTCCTCTGAACTGTCTGCTTGAATCTCTCCACCGCTACGGTGGGCGCATACCACCCGTCTAACAACAAGCTCTTATACCTTTTCTGTCCAACTCCCTAATGCAAGAATTAACCGTTACTCTCAGTCCTTCATGTATGCAACAGGTCAGCTCTGGAACTGTCTTCCTCTGTCAGTATTCCGTACTGCATATGATCTCTAGTCTTTCGAACACGGTGTGTCCAGGCATCTCAAAACGAACTGTTGTGTTGTGTGATATTTGCCCCACACTTGGTGGGGCACGGGCAAACAAAGAGCCCGTCAGGGAAGCAGATGATGTTGGCTCTCCAGGAAGAGCATAACGGGGCCGACAAAACAGCTGACGAGGTGGCGAACAAGGCGAGGAGAAGGCGCGGTGGTTAGGGCAAACTGGCACACGATGGTCGAGGAGGGCAGGGCGGGACGGCAAAAGCACGGTGGACTGCGTGGCGCCGATGGAGGGGTCGCCGACAAAGTGCTGAGATGTAAAGCCGCCCCGACACTGCCCTCATCCCCCAGCCCCTGGTGGAAAGGGCGATGGAAACTCCCCCAGCTCTCCAGCAGCAGCAGATGGAAGCATGGAGGGGAGGCCCAGTCCCGGTCGTCACGAGGGCACAACCGCGGTCCTGGTGGTGGCGGAGGGAGGGTCATCGGCCGGGTAGTAGAGGGCGGAGGAGCCTCAACCTCCTGGTGGACCGAGCAGGGCACTCCCTCAGATGGAAGGACAGGCCTGACCCTCGGCTGGTACGGCTGCTTTGGAGAGCTGGTCCCTCCGGGAACAGCGGTGGAGGTGTTGCCTCGGCGAGAGGCGGGCTGCAAGTGAATAAGAAACGAACGGATCCTGAATTTGGCTCTGCCATCTTTTTTTTATTTCTTTCCTGGAGGGAACGAGCTTGCGGGCTCCCGGCCTTTGATTCCTTCGTTCTTGCATAAAAAAAAAACTCCCTCACTGACATCTTTATATAAGAATCACACTCTCAGGATGCTGCTTCATCTCAGTCAGTTCGGCCTAAACAGACGTCTGACAAGCCTAGTAAGATTATTCTTACCACCCTGAAAATGCATTCACGTCCTCACGTGCTTCCTACTCCTGCTTCAGCGAAAGACGAAGAGGCAGCTCTTCCTTGGGGAGTCTGGGAACCTCCTTATTGATGAAGCAATTGAGGATTCCACCAGCAGGCACCAGGATAAGTCCCCCGGTGGTCATTCGTCTGAGGGCGGGCGACATAAAAAGGTTAAGCACAATGACCCTCCTTGTAAATCTTAATCCGTCACACTCACTATGTTACAGTGCAATTGTAGGACTCTTGGGAATAAACTGCATAATGTGGCAAGCTACCCATCAATACACAGGCCAGACGTTATTTGATTTCAGGAGACGGGCTTGTAGGATCACCCTGTTCCTCGACAGTTCAAACACAACCACATGTATAGAAGATTATTATGGTCACGGAGATACCATTTACGCACATATATCACAATACAAAAACTGAAGTGATTTGAAATTCTACTCTGGAAGCTGTCGCGTGCAAGTAAATACTAAAATTTAATAACGCGTAAATCTATTTGTTCTCACTACTGTCTTCCCCATGGCCCCGTTGGCAGCGATGCTTTAAATTCACATTTTGAACACTTTCCAGGAAATAAGTTAGTTTCGGACGACTTTAACTCCCATACCTATCAGTGGAGTAGCTGGAGGATTGATGGTCGCGGGGAGCAAGTAGCCGACCTCTGCTTTCTGAACGATGGTAAAGCGACTCGTATAGTTGATCATACTGGTAGTTTTTCGGCCATGTACTTATCTTTGGGCTCCCAAGATATATATCAAGATTTTTCGTGCAACCTTTATGACGATTCCTTGGAAAGTGACCGTTTACCCACCTGTCTTTCTTACACACACGGCAATTTTCCGGGATCTTCCAAATTTAACTTCTAGAATTTAACTTTACGAAGGCAGATTGGCGATCCTTGTCAAGGATCGCCGATTAAGATATGTCTGGGGAGACTATAGATGTAAGAATCCAAATTTTAACTAATTCCATCTTACACGCGGCTGAGGCTGCTATTCCCAGGATTTCTCTAGTTCATGCGAAGCACAGAGCTCATTGGTAGATGCTGTATTGCAGACAATCATTAAGAAAATTAAATAAGAGATTCAGAATTTTTGAGTCATCCTACTGAGGAAAATTTTATTAAGCACAAGCAAGCATGAGCTGAAGCAAGGAGAGTAAATAAAGGGCTAAAGGTGACTCCTGGCGTTCTTTTGTGTCCACAGTGAATTGCATTACCTCACTGACTAAAGTCTGGTCCATCAATTACTAAAATATGAAATAATAAACGCCATTATATCCCTGTGACCACTCTGCATGTGGATAACAACATCTATGACGATCCTGGGAACGTAGCTAACATCATTCCCAGGAGTTTTTCTCATGTGATTAGCTCAGCTAATTACGACCAACGTTTCCAAGACCATAAATGCACGACTGAGCTACAAGTCTTAGACTTTGCCACAGAAAAAGTAGACTTTCCGTACAAGCAAGAGCTTACAATGAATGAACTTCTTGCCCTAAAATCACCTGAGGGCACCAGTCCTGGACCAGATACAATCATGTACAATATGATTCAGCATCTTAATCAAGACAACCTGATTAAGCTGTTAGCTTTGTACGGTGTGCTTTGGGCGTCCCGAACGTTCCCAAACTCATGGCACTTTGCGCACGTCATACCGCTACCCAAACAGGCTGGTCGTCTTAAGAATCCCACTTCATTTCGTCCTGTTTTGTTGAACTCATATCTATTTAAGGTCATGGAACAAATAGTTAATAATAGTCTTCTTTTTGTTTTAGAGTCGAAGAATTTCTTCAATTTTCGACTCTATGGCTTTCATAAATACAGAAGTACACCAGATCGTTTTATGAATTTGGTGTTCTTGGACATCCATAATGCCTATGACATGACATGGCGACACAGTATAATAACAAGCTCTATGCTTATGGCTTATGAGGTAAATTGCCCATATCCATTTCCAGTTTTTCAGGGGACAGAACTTTTCCTGTCAGACTACCGCATAATGTAACATACGATTTTTTATTCCAGAAAACGGGGTGCCTCGGGGAAGTGTGCTTAGTTCCACATTATTTAGCACTATGATCAATGATGTTCTGTCATCAGCTTCCATCTCCAGGAATCTTAAATACTCACTCTGTGCTGACGACTGTGCAATATGGCACTCCTCTCGTTGTGCACAATTTTCGGCTGGGTGGATTCTAGCAGCTCTCAATTCCGTCCACCAGTGGGCATTATTGTGGGTATTTAAATTTTCCGTCCCTGAATGTGCCACTGTAGTTTTCCACTCATAAAGTCGTTGTCTTGTATTTGACTTTGGACAACCAGCCGGAACTTTTTCTAAACTCTGTCAATTTTTTTGGGCTTATAATTTGATCGGAGATCAAGCTTTAAATTTCATGTTAATACTGTTTTGCTCCTTGTGATAAACCATTAAATGTTCTTAAGTACACCTAGCGGGTATTACTTGAGAAGGCCGACACAAAATCATTATTAATGGTGTATAAGTTTCTTATTAGGTTTAAAGTTGATTATGGCTCACAGGCGTATGGGTAGGCATCTGATGCCACATTGAGAAGGTTGAAGGTTGGATGTGTTACAGAATAAATGTTTGCGAGTGTGTCTTCGAGGCCTGAGGTGTACGCAAGTAGGCTGATACAGAAGTGGAGGTAAATGTACTTCCCCTCCGTATTCCCCGGGACAACCTTCTTTCATCTGGAATGCAGATCGTGCGGAAATTTAATATCAGCAGTGTGGCCTGTACCCCCCCCCCCCCGCGTCAACACCATTTTTTGCGGAGGGGTCGTCAGCCACTTGCCGTATGCCTCCACTA
This sequence comes from Coenobita brevimanus, assembly GCF_032717465.1. Classification (NCBI taxonomy): domain Eukaryota; kingdom Metazoa; phylum Arthropoda; class Malacostraca; order Decapoda; family Coenobitidae; genus Coenobita; species Coenobita brevimanus. The sequence goes on along the minus strand of NC_137019.1, from coordinate 22,240,496 downwards.
CCTGGTCATGGGCTTGGTGCTTGGTGTGGACCTCAACGGTTGTGACATGGTGCTTTAAAATGTAGCACAGCGGGAGTCGCCCAGCTTTACAGATGATGTTTCATTGCTCCCAGCACCAAAGACCAAGGCGCTGGAGGTGGAGGTCCACCACTTGTTCGGAACATCATTAAAAGTCATTTGGGATCCCACCAATTGTACACCGATTGTCCCAAGTCGAGTGAATGTGTGGGTGTTAGTATGTGATCGACTGAATGTGCCCTCAGGTTTCGGTTGCCGACAAATACATCTGTGTTTGCCTCTGAACTGTTTGCTATTGGCAAAGCAGTAAACCCTGCTCTAAATTCTCGGCATGACTAATTTGTCATTTATTCGAACTCTAAGTCAGCCTTTCAGCCAACTGCTTCTTGCAATACTGATTTTCATGAAATTCAGGGGCGGATCGTTAATAAAGTGCATTGGTACGACAAGTCCTTCACGCTGATCTGGGTGCTTTGTCCCTGTCGTATCTACAGCAATGAGCAGGTTGGCTTACTTGCGAAGTTGGATGTAGAACTCAAGGAGACTTGGGACGTTCCTCGTGATCTACGGTCGAGTCTTTCCCTCGGAGAGAAATCAATTAGTCTTCTGTGGCAAGGTCAGTGGACTACATTGAATATTCCAACCTTCAAGCTAAGCCTTGGCGACTAAGATTCTGTCAACCGTCCTGGTTGCATGGTATAAAGAGTATTGGCAAGCTTGCGTAGGAATAGTGCGCTTATTACGTACATATTGCTATATAATGAGAAACGGTTTCCACTGCACTGTGACGTCTGTGGTGCATTGCCACATCGTCCTGCGCTGTCAGAGATTTATTCGTGAAAGAGTTTCATTTATAAGTTATTTCGGAGCTGCATACGTTCCCTTCACACTTTCCACTATCTTGGGTGATGTGGTTATTGTTATCTTGATGATCTTCTTGAGGGAGACCGGATTGATGAATGCTGACTTTTTAAATGTATTTCGTAGAGGTTTTTATAGACTGTAAATATGTATAGATTGTGTACTTTAATTAGGGCAGACAGTTGACGTATATGAATTAGTTGCTGCTTCTAACAGTTCCATTTCTTATATTGATGTCCCCTACATTAAACCACACGTCTCGCCTGACAGTCACCATTTGATGAGTACAAGTGTGCAATATAGTATGGATGATGTTCTGTTGGGCGAGGTACTTCACTTTTTGTACATATGTAAATGTTTTGTATCTGTTTAAGTTTCCTTAAGTAGGGTCGGCAGGTGACGTATATGGAATGATCCGCGTCTCATGTGGTTCTCTTTCATATACAGTATTGATGTTTCCCATAGGCCCATACAGTAATGCGAGTACATGTGCCTCGCCTGACAGTCAGCAGGTGATGAGTGCAGGTGTGCAATGTAGAAAGGCATTACATATTTGCGGTCAGTGGTGTTCTGTTGGTCGAGGTATTTTAACCACTAGTGTAGGCACAATGGCTATTCAGTTAAATTTAGATGTTGGGATTTTTAGGCGTTAGTGTAGAGCAGCGATTTTTTTGGTAGGTTTATTGGTGTTTGACTTGTTTTTTGTCTTTTCTTTATATATTAGAAAAGGAATATAAAAATAAAAATGTGATAAAAATTTAACAAAACTGGCTTAATGACCTGGTCCTTCGGGCCAGAGGTCACTAGCCAAATAGTTAAAAAAAAAAAAAAAATGTGTGTTCAAACGCCAGTCCACAATTCAAACAACCCTTGCATTTGTGTGTGTGTGTGTGTGTGTGTGTGTGTGTGTGTATAATTCACCGGGTCGGTCAGGATCACTTGATGGTCGTGATGGTCAGCTTTTACCCTCCCGGAAGGGAGCTGAGAGCTCATATAGTCCGATCTAAGGGCAAGGCTATGACCTTCACACACGCACACACCCGTCCCCTTGCTCAAGGGGGACAGTAACCACCCACTTCGTCGGTGAAACTTTTCGCAACCTGAGCGAGGCGCGAACTCCCGTCCACCAGTTGGCAAGCGGGAACGTTACCATTGCACCAGCGAGTGTGTGTGTGTGTGTGTGTGTGTGTGTGTGTGTGTGTGTGTGTTTGTATTATTATGTGTTTGTGTTTTTGTGCGTTTGTGTTTGTTTTCGTGTTTGTGTGTGTGTTCGTGCATGTGTGCTAAAGGATCGAACATTTGACCTTTGCTTATAACCTCGACCTTTAATTATTCTCAACATCGTGTCACTTCGTCCTTACCCTGCCCTCAGTCCTTCCACCAGACTGATCTAAATCGGACTGAAACTGTTTAAGCCGACACTGACTTTTGACATTTTTCTCTCAAGAGCAAAAGGTCAGCATTTCCATTTTATCTAGTGTCAATCGAATAAAAAACGATTTTTTTATTATTCACACACACACACACACACACACACACACACACACACACACAGCGTTACAATACCGCTGCGCCCTTTCGCTCACTTGGGTGTAACCTGTGTGACTCCACCCTTCTTGCTTGCTTGCCATTACATGTGACTGCGGACAAGCCTGACTTACGAGTCTGTTCAGGAAGTACTGAAGGAGTTGGGGACAAAGGGTGCGCTGTAAAGTGGCTGAAAGGAGTCTACTCGTGTGGTGCTGTGAACCTTCGAGATAGATGGAGAGGAAATTATGTACCCTGAAAATGGTGGTAGAGAGTTGAACAAGAGATGAATCATATTTAAGGAATTGTTGTAAGAGGGAGGCAATATATATTTTTTTTTCGTAACCCTAAAAATAGGAGGAAATAAGTTCCAATGGTAGAGAAAAAAATCCTTTGCATTGTACACAGTGCCTGATTGAATTACGATTGTACTAGTACAGTGTGAGAGACGCAGGTTCATGATCAGACATGGACCAGGGATAATGGCCCCTGGACAGGAAGGTCCAATGTGAGCACGCGGTTAAACACAGCCCACATCCCCAGCAGCCAACGAATTCCTGATTAAACTTTTGCAAACTCCTCCAAGAGTGTAGAAGAATGGTGTTGTTATGGAGGAAGATCCGTTCCTTATCTTCACAGTTGTGTAGGTACCTGCGAAAGGGGACGATAGGCGTGCTTGCTAGGTTTGGATTAGACCAGTGATTGGTGGCTGAACAATGCCTGGTGACGTCATTCTTCAGTGTTGGGCACTGGGGCCAATGATTGGCAGGTACGCGCTTGGGATGCACTAGAACCCCTAAGAAGAATCCTTGTTGTTAAACTTGCTGTATTGTCCTGCTGCGTCTCCACGTGCACTGAGTAACGAAAAAATAAATAAATAAATAAATAACTGGTCGATACGATGACTAGGATGATTCACTGGACTTCCCTTCGGTGTTACTTTATACTGAGATGGATGGATAAAATAACAGACATGTATGACAGTTTAGGTTCGTTTGTGATGATGTGTGTCAGTCAGTAGCGTTCAGGTTTAGGGAGGGCATGTGTGGGTCACACTAACTGCACCTCGTTTCCTATAATGTGATTTTAATTTCGTCTGGTTCGGGGTTAACCGCAGAGGCCTAATGTATTTCACAGCTGTGTTGTCGTGGTTGTCGTCTCAATGGCTTCACCGTGAAGAAATGTATGCAAATTGACCACAAGGGAAATAAAACTAGAGCCAGTATGTACTTTTGAATATTACATCTTCACTTAGAGCCACTCTGTTTGAAGATGTAATATATGAAAGTACTTACCGGCTCTATTTTCATTTCTCCTGTGGTCATTGTATATATATATATATATATATATATATATATATATATATATATATATATATATTCACGCATATACATAGAGAGAGAGAGAGAGAGAGAGAGAGAGAGATACAGTATATACCTCCCCTACATAAGAAGGAATGTTGCTTCCCTTGAATTATTTTACAAATACTTTTATGGTAAATGCTCAGACGAAATTGCATCCATTGTGCCACCTCTCCACGCCTTCCCCAGCGCTACATGGGCATCTGGTAGCGCTCATGAATGGACTGTCACACTGCCATATTGCAGAACTTCTGCCTATCAGAATTCTTTTATTCCCTGAACTGCATATCTTTGGAACTCGCTTCCCCAGAGTGGTTTCCCCCCAAACTTTAGCTTACGGCTATTCAAGTCCAACTGTTACAGATTGTTTTTTATGAATGGAGGACACCTGTAATCAAGTGCATGGATTATTTTCTTATACTTTTGTTTTTCCTTCCTCTGTTCTGTTAATGTAATATATATATATATATATATATATATATATATATATATATATATATATATATATATATATATATATATATATATATATATATATATATATTTATTTATTTATTTATTTATTTATATTTATGTTTATATTTATATTCCTCATGGCCGACATTAAAATTTCATAAACCGATGTATTTTCTGCCATCACTGGCCTCAATACTAACAAGGCATATGGGCCTGATGGGGTTTCTCCTGTTGTTCTCAAGACCTTTGCTTCTGTGCTTACACCCTGCCTAGGTAAATTCTTTCGTCTTTGTGCATCAACTTGTACTTTTCCTTCTTGCTGGAAGTTTGCTCTCAATCAGCCAGTCCCAAAGAAGGGAGACCATTCCCAACCCTCTAACTATCGCCCAATTGCTCGAACATCCTGTACCGGTATCTCAAAAGTTTTCGAGGCTATTCTTAACAAAAAAAAATAAATAATAAAATAAAATAAAGCATCTTTCCTATCACAATCTCCTTTCTGATCGTCAGTATGAGTTCCGTCAGGGACACTCCACCGGCGATCTTCTCACCTACCTTTCAGACTCCTGGTCATCCTCCTTTCGGGGCTTTGGCGAAAGCTTTACCAATTCACTTGACATCTAAGGGCTTTCGATCGAGTCTGGCATAAATCTTTAATTTCTAAACTGCCCTCTTACGGTTTCTATCCTTCTATCTGCGCCATCATCTCTAGCTTCCTTTCTGATTGTTCTATAGCCGCTGTTGTAGACTGCCACCGTTCTCCTAGATCTATCAACAGTGGTGTTCCTCATGGCTCTTTCCTATCACCAACTCTCTTACTTTTATTCATCAGTGACCTTCTAAGCCGTACATCTAACCCTATCCACTCATACGCTAATGATTCCACCCTTCACCTTTCCATTCGGTCCCCGCAGCGTGCATCTCAGCAGTTACTTCAGTGAAGGCATGAGGCTATGGCATACCTAATGTCTGACTTGACTTGTATCTCTGACTGGGACAGAAGCAATCTTGTTTTTAATGCGTCAAGAACTCAGTTCTTACACCTATCAACTCGTCAAATTCTTCCACAGGAGTACCCACTAATGTTAATAATATCCAGCTTAATCCTGCATCATCTTTAAACACACTTGGGGTTTCATTCTCTCGTGATTTATCTTAGAAAGAACATATTACATCCCTTGTAAAATCTGCTTCCAAGAGATTAGGTGTGCTAAGCCGACTCCATACCTTCTTTACCCCCACACAGTTGTTGACTTTGTACATGGGTTTTGTTCGCCCCTGTGTATAGTACAACTCTCATGTGTGGGTAGGCTCCTCACATACAGCTCTTCTCAACACGGTGAGTAAAAGTCTTTTCGTCTCATTAACTCTCCTCCTTTTACTAGCTCTCTTCAACCTCTGTCTCTTCACCGCATTGTTGCATCTTTATCTCTTTTCCATCGCTACTCCAATGGTCACTGCTGCTCTGAACTGTCTGCTTGCATCCTTCCACCACTACGACGTGTTCGTAGCACCCATATAGCAACAAACTTTCATCCATTTTCCGTCCAACTCTCTAATGCAAGAGTTAACCGTTATTCCCAGTCCTTTATTTATGCAACGGATCAACTCTGGAACTGTCTTCCTCTGTCTGTATTTCTTACTTCCTATGATCTCCAGTCATTCAAATGCAATGCGTCCAGGCATCTCGAAATGAATGGATCTTGAATTTGACTCTCTCTTGTATTGTTTTTTTTTTTTTCCTTGGAAGGAATGGTTTGCTGGCTCCTGGCCTTTAACTCCTTCTTCCTTGCATAAAAGAAAATCCAAGTTTCTTTGAAGCGGTTTTATCAAGTGATCTAACATGAGAGGTCCAGCTGAGGGCATTGTTAAGTGAGACACCAAGAATTTCAGTACTTTTGGAGATAGGAATATTAGAAGCATGAAAGGTAATCTAGGAATCAGGCAATATGTGTCTACTAGTAAATTGTATATATTTGGCTTTTCTAGTGTTAAACGATACAATGTTATTATGTCCCCATTCCGGGATCATAGATAAGTCTTGATTTATGGAGATTGCAGTACTGAGTTGTGAGTTAGAGATATTAAACTTTGTAAATGGGTGTTTAAGTTTGAATGAACTGTTAAGTGTTGAGTCATCTGCATATGAGTGAAAAAGATTATGGGTGAAAGAAAAGAAATCATTAATATGAATTAGGATTATGGTTGAAGCCAGAAATGATCCTTGTGGCACACCAACATTAATCGAGTGGAAATTGGAACATACTTCATCTACTTTTACTCTTATCTTTCTAATGCTGAGATATCAAGGAATCAGAGGAACAAAAGATGATAGGCCATAGCAACGGAGTTTAGACAACAGGGAACGATGCTACACTCTGTCCAAAGCTTTAGAAATATCAAGGGTTACTGCATGAGTTTCTCCATGTTGGTCAATTGACTGATGGATGGTGTGAGTCAGGAGATTGAGTATATCAACAGTGGATCTTTCGTGACGAAAACCATACTGTCTATCACTAATTAAGTTGTTGGATTCAAGATGTTTTACAATGTGCATTTTTATTACAATCTCAAATACTTTACTAAGAGAAGATGTGATAGCTATTGGTCTGTAATCAGGGGGGTCAGAGGAACTTCCTTTCTTTGGAATTGGGTGGATATTGGCTTCTTTCCAAGAATTAGGGAATGAAGAAGTATGTATGCATAATCTGAATAATTTAGCTAGAATAACAGCAGTTTCTGGGGAACACTTTTTCAAAACAGTTGGAGAAATTGGAGTTTTGATGGTTGGTAAATTGTCCAGAATGGATTTTACGTATCTAGTCTGTATCTTAAGTGGAGCTATTTCTGCAGAGTCAGGTTCTAGTGAAGGGACGTTCTGGCTGACTTCCTCAAAGGCAAAATTTTTGGCAAATGCACTGGCAAGGATGTTTGCTTTACCACACGGGTCAGTTATAGTGTTACCATCAGAAGATTTTAATTTGGGAATGGGTGATAACTTGTTAAAGTTATTACTGAAACAATTGAGAGTTGACCAGAACATTCTATTGTCTTTAGGTTTATTTAATAGTTTGGATGATTGACTGTGAAGAAAGTTTGATTTAGCGAGATTAATTACTGCTCTTGCACGGTTTCCAGTAATTTTAGATTGACTGAGTGATTCAGATGACTTTAATTTTAAGTGAAAGTTAAATGCTAAGGACATCTGGGTCGTTGCTCTGGCACAATTGCTCTCAAACCATTTGGGGAAGTCCGATCTTTTAGTGAACTGTTGACTTGGTATGAACAATTCCATACCAGCTTGTACTAAATAATCTAAGTGGGACTGAGTAGAATTGATGTCCCTGGAGAAGAAAGACTGCCAATTTTCACTCAATTAACGCTGGCATGCCGCAGGGATCAGTTCTGGCGCCAACCCTATTCCTGGTTCATATTAATGATCCCTAATCTGTCACCCACAATCCCATCCACTCATATGCAGATGACTCAACACTACATAGTTCATTCACACTCAGACACCTATTTACAAAGTCTAATATCTCTACCTCTCAACTCAGTACAGCAAACTCCATAAATCAAGACCTATCTACGATCAGTGAATGGGGACAAAACAACTTTGTCTCATTTAATGCTAGTAAAACTAAAATTATATACAATTTACTAATAGACAGATATTGCCAGATTCGTACATTACCTTCAGTGCTACTAATATTCCCATTTCCAAAAGTATTGAAATTAGTGGCGTCTCACTTAACAATGCCCTCAGCTGGACCTCTCATGTTAGATCACTTGCTAAAACCGCCTAAAAAAAAACTTGGATTATTGTATAGAGTCCGTAACTTCTTCACTGATGAGCAGTTAGCTATAATTTATAAGAGTCATATGCACTCTCAGCTTGAATATTGGTCACCTTGTGGAATGGATGTGGAGAGGTTGCATTAAAACAACTAGATAAAATTCAGAACAAAGCTGTTAGAATTATTAACAACCCTGCCATTACAAATAAACTACCTCCCCCGCAAGTAAGAAGGAATGTTGCCTCCCTTGCATTATTTTACAGATATTTTTATGGTAAATGCTCAGACGAAGTTGCGTCCATGGTGCCACCTCTCCATGCCTTCCCTCGTGCTACACGGGCATCTGGTAGCGCTCATGACTGGAATGTCACTCAGCCATAATGCAGAACTTCTGCTTATCAGAATTCTTTCATTCCCCGAACTGCATCTCTCTGGAACTCGCTTCCCAAGAGTTGTTTCCCTCCAAATTTCAACCCACAGCTGTTCAAGTCTAACTGTTACAGATATTTTATGAACAGAGGACACCAGTAATCTGGTGTATGGATTATTTTTTTTTATTCATTTGTTTTTCTTTCCTCCGTTCTGTTATTTTAAAAAATGGAATATCAACAAGATAATTTCTAAATCCATCCCAGTCTGCCCTATCAAAGTGCCATCTGGTCACCCTGACAGGTTCAGAACGGGGAGGTTTGGGGCAACTGACTGAGACTGTTGTTGGAGGATCCAAGTGGTGATAGTACTTCTATCCTGTAATGATCTTGATTATTTGTCAGGAATAGGTCCAAGAGATAGGCATCATGGTTATAGTATTCTGGTTGGTTGTTTTACCAATTGCTTGAGATGAAACGACTCTGCAAAACAGCTTGCATTCTAGACTAATATCGTCCTGGAAGAATGCAATAACCATTCTACATTATGGATGTTAAAATCACCCAAAATGGTAATATCAGTGGCAAGGGTGAGGTAGTCAACTGTGTGGATATGGAGTCAAATACACTGGGTTCTGAAGAAGCATTTGGGGAGTGTAGACTACACAGATATATTTGGTAATATTTAGATAGTTTAGTTTATACAGTGAACAATCAAAATTAACTGAAGTGAAGTTCAAAATTGTGTCAACTGCAAATTCAGATTTGATATAACCACAGATGGCTCCCTTACTACTGAAGTTTGTGAGGAGATGGTAACCAAAGAAAACAAAATAGTGATATGTCAACATAGGGAGAGATTTGGGCTTCTGTGAGGAACAGGGCCAGAGGGGATATGAACTAGAGGAAAAGGTGACTGGAATTCATGTTGGTAATATGGCCACAACTGTTAGTGAAATATAAGGCTGAAACTGTGCTTCTCCTCTGACGAGCATGAACAGTGTTTGCAACAGCCAGTATCCACACAGTCGCTTGATCGTGACCAGGAGGACATATACCGGTATATATATACTGTATATATATATATATATATATATATATATATATATATATATATATATATATATATATATATATACTGTATATATATATTTAACCCATTGGAGCCCAGTGTCCTGAGTATTGGACAGAACTGGGATTTTTCAAGTTTTTATAAAGTAGGGAACCCCCAGGTAGGGACCTATGAGCTTCGCGATTATGAGCCGATATGCAGAGGGCGGTATGCTTAGTACCCTCCCAGTGCCATGCCTCGCCCAGCATCCCTGGGATCCAATGGGTTAATGACTGGCAAACCTGTCAGTCTCTTTAACCCATTGGAGCCCAGTGTCCTGAGTATTGGACAGAACTGGGATTTTTCAAGTCTTTATAAAGTAGGGAACCCCCAGGTAGGGACCTATGAGCTTCGCGACTATGAGCTGATAGGCAGAGGGCGGTACGCTTAGTACCCTCCCAGTGCCATGCCTCGGCCAGCACCCCTGGGATCCAATGGGATATATTGGACCTTGGACCTATTACTACCATGGACCAATTTTCCCACTACTCACCCACCCACTTACCCTGCCCATCCATTCCACCCGCCTTGCCCACCCCACCAATTCGTCCACACATCCGACCCGTTGTAGCTAATAATGACATGGATATATTTATAAAAAAAAAAAAAAAAAAAAACTATGGTAATTGGCTACCATATTTCCACCATGTTGATTATTTCTAATTTGTTTTAATCTTGGTACCTTTAGGAAAGCCAGTTTAGCAGCTGTAATGTACACATTGAAATTCGTCGTACAAAGTTACACCTGTTAGAGATGTTAAAAGAAATCATTCTGCATCCCCATTTCCACAGAAGACAGACAGACAAAGAAACATTCCTTAATATATGTTTATATCTATATCTATCTACCTATCGATATATATATATATATATATATATATATATATATATATATATATATGTGTGTGTGTGTGTGTGTGTGTGTGTGTGTGTGTGGCGTAGTACCGCCTTTTGCATGTTGTTCTGTACAGCAACGAGTTATTACACTACAACTGTTTCACGTTATGAAATATGTTTACAGTACACTAACATTTTTATATTCCATGGTTTTCGTGTAACTTTATAAATACACTCTTTCAGTTGTCCTATTGTCCCTTAAACCCCTTCTACATAACATTAAGTCCCTTTCATATTTTACCCGAAAATATTAAGAGATCAAGTTTCTCTCACTTTGTGCAGAGCTGGCGGACGAAACCCGAGAGGAGGCGATGATGTAGGGAGCCAGGAATGTGTGTGTGTGTGTGTGTGTGTGTGTGTGTGTGTGTGTGGTGTCTGGGGAAACCTCAAGGAACTATAGTACATCTTGTGGCCAAAAAACAAACATTAAGTATAGGCTAGCCACGTACACTCTATTATCTTTTCATCTTTTTTAGACTGAATTTTGTTTTTCCTTGATCTGTGTTAATTATGGTTAAATGTTAATAAACATTTATTACCACTCGAGTTTCAACTTACTAATAGACAGATAGATAGATAGATAGATAGATAGACAGATAAATAAATAGATAGATAAATAAGTAGGTAAATAGATTTAAATTATTCGTTTGTTACGTACTGACACTCAAGACAGTAGGCAAGTAATCTACCCATAAATATGCTCATCAACAGTTGCCGTGCTTCTGGCCCTTACATTTCGATGAGATAGGCTTACCGCTTTTAATTACTTATTCGTTCATTCATTTGGACCTGCGGTGGTTCGATCGGTAGCGTACTCGTCTCGCGATGTGTGTGCCCTGAATTTAGGGTTTGATGCCAAACCATGATGGACATATAGACTAGGTGCTGGTAGTATGTCCTTCCATATGCTTGTATATGTCAGCACCCTGTTGGTTCTACCGACAACAGCTACAGACTCAAACACACACAGACGTTAACTGACACAGCCGTCTGGTATTGACATGCCTTACTCTTAATACAGACACTTTTTCGTCATTAATACCTTGCCAGCATGAGGAAGAGTTAATTTTTGTTGTCACTCTCGTGCTGAGAAGTTTCATCCTGCAGTGAACCTAACATAGGCTGACACAGATACAGCCAACGAAGTTAGAGGAAGTTATGTATTCACCCGTGTCTGTCTGTCTGTGTACAAAATATCTCAAGAAGCTGCTATCGGATTTCAATGGAATCTGGTGGATGGGTGGTCCATGGGTCCAGGAAGAGTTTACTAGATACTGAGGTGGATCCAGATCCAGATGCACAAATATATAAATTTCACTGATGTTGGCGGAGGTCTGCGACCTCTGTGATTCAGTAACACGACAGACTAAGACAGTAGAGTTAATTAGTTAACTATGTGAAACCATTTAAGTATTAATCTGGGAGGAAAGAGGAATTATAGCAGTAAATCCTATTATTTACTTATTTTTCTCGAATTGGCGTTGCCAGAGGTATGCGCTCTCTGAATGCTTTCTGGTTTATTTACTGTAGATGAGGTACGGACGGAGAAATACAGGACAAATAGTCAGTGGACTGACTCTGCCCTGCAAGTGTATATAAAAGTATCCATACAGAAAAAAAAAAAAAAATGGAAATTGTTGGGCCTGTAGGGTGGAACCTGGATTTCGGCTGTATCAGTGATGTGTGGGTGATGGTGTGGCACGGTTCATTGGGAAGGCTTTTGAAATTTTCTCAATTGTCGTGTTTCTGGATCCTACCGTACTCCATCTTTACGCAGGAGAAAAGGTCATGATGATGATGATGATGGTAGTGATAATGGTTTAAATAACACTGATCAGTACCACTAGAACAGCGTGGTGAGAGCGAAGGTGAGAGTGAGCAGAACAGAGCAGGGCAGAGGGGAGCGATTACATTGGCTGGCCCTACGCTAGTAAATTTATGTAATTGTCGTGTTAGTACCATTGAGACGCTCTGGCCCAGGTGTGTGTGTGTGTGTGCTACCTTACACACATACCTTACATGCCTTCCTACGCACACAGTTCAGTCTGCACACAGATCAGCCTAGACACCGATACACACACACACACACACACACACACACACACACACACACACACACACGAAAACGACGGTATTCCATCTCATTCTTCTCCTCCTCCTCCTCATCATCATAATCATCATCATCGTCATCCACATCATCCTAATCCTCATCTTTCTTCTTCTTTTTCTTCTTTCTCTTTTTTTTCTTTTCTTCTTCTTCTTGCTATTATTGTTATTATTATTATTATTATTATTATTATTATTTTATTATTATTATTATTATTATTATTATTATTATTATCTAGTAGGTGGGGGCTCCCGCCATCCACTCACTCGATGTAGTGCTGCTCTCGGATGCCTGTCTTTTCTCCTCTCTTACTTCTTTCTTTCCTTCCTTCCTCTTCTGTCTTTCTTTCCTTCATTCTTTCCTCTTCCTTCTATCTGCAGGTGACTCTACACTGAGTGACAACCCAAATGGTTTCCTGTACACCAAGACACCATTGACTATGCTGGGTGGTAATCATATAACCAAATTATGGCAACTGGTAGTTTAGTGGATAATTAAAGCGCTCTAATCGGATTGAGCTGGTGCAAGTTTATATCCAAGGGAAGGTTAGGGTTCATTGCAAACGCAATGCCACTCAGGGATGAGTGAGGCTGGCCACTCTCATCTTAAATGTCAGAACCAATTTGCCTAGCCCCGGGCTTCTATGTTCCTCATGGGGCAACACTAGATTAGATGATGATGATGATGATAATGATTATTTGATCCTGCTAGCGGCAGTGGCTGGCTCATTAACGAATTAGTCTTTGAGTCACTTGTTGTAGCCAGAAGAGAAATGGACAAGACTAGAGCCGTCAGGGCGGCTCCTAGTTATTTTCTGTGTCTGACTGGAAACTAAGGGATGTTACCAGATCATACCAGCTGAAAGATGGCAACGGTTCTTTTCGGGAACCTTTTAAGACCATTTTTATGTATTGTACGACAGTCATCCTGGTGCCAGTCGGCCTGGCCGCTGGCAGCACACCCATTTGATCTCTCTTAGTGTGGGTCTTTCCTTCCCTTAACTCCCCAAATGAATTGCATACAAGCATATGAAATAAGTATCTCTAGTTTAGTCGTGCCTTTGTAGGGTGCCTTAGCCACAAACTCCCAAAAGTTGCCAGTTCTTACCTGATAATTGAATACATTAGAAGTCGGTCAACAAAACTACTTTCTTTGATGTGCTTCAAGTATCACTGTAGTCACAAGTAAAATATTATTAACATACCCACTACAGTGAGGAAAAGATGCTCCGCTATGGTAAGTAAATTACCAGAGTACGGTCGCATACTGTCTCCTTTTTGGGACCAACCTTGTTCTTAGCTCAGTCCATCGACGTTCATGCTTTCATTACTTGAATGAAATTTAAAATTCATATCCATATATCTGCAGTATTTATGAAACTAATATAAAGTAATTTGATTGCAAGATGTTAGTAGACCTCAGGTGAAGGCCGTATGCAATGATCCATTCGTCACACGAGTGAGGGACTTTCAGAGTGTCGTCTGTTACCTAACTGGTGAGGTTGGTTTTGGACATCGATAGATATATAGGTGGATACGGCATTGCTCCCTGGAGTTGAGGCTAGAGCTAGTGGCTGGCTGGCTGCCATCTTGGTGGTTACAAGATGATCGTCAACGGTACCGTGTTTACGCTTTCAACAGTATACGGTTTTTGTGTTTCTTGCTTGAAGCTGAAGCTACGCTTGTTAGTTTGGAGGTAAAACAACCGTTACAGTTAATATTCAATTCCATGCCATCGTGTGCAGCGATCAACCGCACCAACAGGCGGTTTAAGGACTGTGGACAGATGTTCCAATGGTGAGTATGCCTCGAGCTGATTTATACCAGCTACCTACCTATCTCACTGTATCTTCCATAATTTATATCTTAAGGGACCAAGGAATGCGATCTTAAGGGACCAAGGGATGCATAAGACACAGTGTCCTGGTTGAGGTCTTTTGGAAAAACTGAATTTAGATATCTGAGTACAATGTTCAGTTGAACCTTACCATAGGCTCAGGTTATGTATGTATTCATAGAGAGCAAATTCTGTTGACAACACTCGAATATGCTAGAAAATTACTGTGATACAGCATAACAGCCACTGGATTCTTTATCCATGCTTCCCTGTTCTCTCTGTCAACCTATTTGTTGGTTGCATTTTCTAGTAGTAAGGCAAACAACAACACTGTATAGCTTTTCTGAGTTTTGATATTCAGTGGTAAGAGTGTGCGAAGCTGCGGAACGTTGTTTGCAAAGGATGCTAATTTCTTCGCAGGGTGCCTTGCCACAGTCACTGCACATCGCGTCAGCGCTTGCTACCGCCGTGTTGGACAATGTTGGACGGCAACAACTGTTTGTGCAGTTGCATGGACACATACTGTACTGTCCAGCGGATCATAGTCATTTATTTGCGGTGATCAAATGCATTGCATCTTGTTATATCAAAATTAGGATCTTGTTATATCAAAATTAGGATCCATTGTCTGGCCAAGAGCTTCACGGAGAAGCTGAGTGGACCATCACTCAGGAAACAACCGCCCAAGTTAATCCTGTTCAGGTATGAGTGATTGTGTATGCTGCTGGTATATGTTGGATTATGTTATGACTTGTATTGCGCTATACACGATCTCTTGCCTCTCCTCCGATATATAATTTCATTTTTTTTTTTTTTTTTTTTTTTTACGTGTCCGACTCTGGGCAAAGGCTCAGGGCCTATTTCTTGGGGGCAGTTACATCTACTCACTGGCAAAAACCTTGTATATTTGGCTTCTGCTCTTCAATAAGCTGTGATCGTTTGTGTGCAGTTTGAGTTATAAAAAAGCCCAAATGCTAAAATAATACTTGACAGCACGAAAAAGGCCAGCATAGACGCATCCAGCTCATCGGGAGTTTTCCTACGGGACACTGACAGTGATCAGATTGGTGCTATTCGTATTATGACACCATAAAGGGTGGCAATGGTATAGTAAGTGGGTTTTTCATTACCAGAGACTTTATTTATGGCAGTAAATGAGAAACTCCCAAATTAATAACGTAGGTACCTCAGTTCTGATGAGAGTTCCCTGTTTTGGGGGTCGCGTCACGTGTGTATACATGCAGGCGCTTGGGCTCGATGGGACCACCAGGATGGCCGCCGCTGCCACGCACAGGCTTTAGCACCCTGCGTGTAGTTGTACACGGCATGCTTCATGCAGTGTATATATATCAGTGGTGTAAAAACATTAGCATACTGTCTCATTTCCGGGACGAATATGTTTCTTAGCTCAAACACCAATTAATTACTATGACTCATACTCATTCCTTATTATTTCAATATGTGAACAATTAACGTTCATATTTCTATACACAAAAGTAATATAAAGCCGTTTGAACCCAAAATGTTAGTACAGAGCAATTGAAGATTGTCTACACCGACCTCACGCACCACGAGTTAGGATTACTCGGCGACCGTGATTTCGGCAGGCGGCTTCATCTTCCCATGTTTCTGTCTATCTATCTATCTATTGCCAGACGCCTCAATCCCGTTTGGGGTGGCCACAAACAAATCGCCTCCAAGTCGCCCTGTCCCCCGCCATTTCACTGCCCTGCTCCCAACTCACACCCCCCTCTCTCATATACCTCTCCACCCCATCCCTCCATCTCATCCTCGGCCTCCCCCTCCCTCTTCCCCCCTCCACCTCACTCACATACACTCTCTTCGTCAGTCTTTCACCCTCCATCCTCTCCACATGGCCAAACCACCTCAGTCTGTTCCTCATAACGCTTCCTATCACATCCACATCCACACCACAACGCTCCATTATATCCTCATTCGTCAGCCTGTCTCTCCACGTGACTCCACAGGCTCCTCTTAAATAACTCATTTCCACTGCTCTCACTCTTGACTTGTGTCCTTCCAACAATGTCCAAGCTTCACTTCCGTACGTTAGAGTTGGTATCACAATACTATCATGTAGTAACTTTTTCACTTCCATGCTCACTTCCCTGTTTCTTATCACTGCTTTCAAGGAACCAGCAACCTTTCTTCCCTGCTGTACCCTTTCAAGCACTTCACCCTCCAAACCTCCATCCTTACTCATCACACTACGCAAATACTTAAAAGTACTTACATTTTCCAATTCCTCACCATCTAACCTCACTGTACATTCACTAACTTCACCTCTCTCAAAGACCATCACTTTACTCTTCCCTACATTCACCTTTAGGTTCCGTTTCTTACACACTCTCTCAAACTCATCCACCAAGCCTTGCAGCTCCCCTTCGTCTTCACTCAACAACACAGTATCATCTGCAAACAACAGTACAGGGAGTTTCCAAACACTATCCTCTCTCACCAGGGCCACTCCAACATCCACTACCCTACCTTGTACCTCTTTTATTACCCCATCCATGTACAGATTGAACAACCATGGAGACATGACACATCCCTGTTTCAAACCAACTTTCAAAGAGAATAATTCACTTAGTTCACCATCCACACGCACTGCAGCCTTCGCACCATCGTACATACTCTTCACAGCATTCAACAACTTCCCATCTACTCCATATATTCTTAACACTTTCCACAATCCTTGTCTATCCACCCTGTCATATGCTTTCTCCAAATCCATGAAAGCCGCATACAACTTCTTTCCCTTCTCTAGAAACTTTTCCACTAAAGATCTAAGAATGAATATCTGATCTACACAACCTCTTCCCTTCCTAAAGCCTCCCTGTTCTTCTCCAACTAATTTCTCTGTTCTTTCTCTAACTCTGTCTATAAGTATCCTACCATGTTTCTGGCTTTATAATTATACTTTTTTAATGAGTAACATTCGGTACATTTACTTCAGCATTTGCCAGATTTAGCATTAATCTGTTTGAAAACTGCATGATAGGCGTCTTAAAATAAACGTACAGCAAGCCTTGTAATATTGTGTGGTGAATGTTATCAAACCACTTGTCGTTTTGTGTATTTTAGTAACTGTTCTGCAATATTTTTCTTGGTACATCATGTCTAGAAAACTGCTATAATAACTAATGATTACATTATCGCAGAATTTATGTACTGTTCATTAATGATTATCATGGAAGGGACTTTAGAAAGCATGCGATTGTGTGAGCCAGGCAAAGGTGACCAACTTCAGCTGAGTTATCAAGTGAGAATTGGCAACTTTTGGGAGTTTGTGGCCTAGGCATCATCATCGTCATCATTATTATTATTATCATCATCATCATTTTATCATCATCATCATCATCATCAGTTTTTACTTTATAACCATTAAGTTTAGATGGGAAAACAGTTCTGCTACCATCAGCAATAAGAAAATTAAGATTCATACCTGAAAATAATGAAAGTGTTCATTGTTCTGATGATAGGTGATGTTTCCTGACATTAGCTGTCTTTAAATGAACATAATGATGTTGGCTGTCATGGTTATCTTTGGCTGTACACCATAGTGATAATCTACAGGCACCTTTGTCGTGGAAAATGTGTCCAGTATTCACGATGACAGAATACTTCGTGACACCTCTTTTTTAGCGATCTGTCATGTATTATATACTGTTACGTCCCAGTCCCCACACTGCCACAGGATCTAACAGCAGTAGTACAGTACAGGAAGGAAGTTGCCCAGTGACTTGTTCTTCTTATGGTCAGCCTTTAGGTGTGCAGTACACAAGATCAGCTGAGGCGAAAATAAACACTGGCTCCTTAAAGTTCAGTATTTATTTTCCAAATAATTCCACTTAATTCTTTTCAACTTCGCTGTTCTCACAAGCACTGGAGCTATACACACTTTATAGATTGCAGTTACACTTAATGTTTAACAACACTTCAGTTAGTACACTTAATGCTTGCTAACACTTCACTTATTACAGAAGTACTGAAAATAATCTTCACTGACAGTAATTACACTTAATACACTTCACTGTCTTCTCAAGTTCCACTGATATACAAACTTCAATAACCCGTCACTGTTTGCCACTGTTTTCACAAGTACCAAATATATACAACCTTCACTGACAGTAACTACACTTAATGCTTGCAAAGCAACTCTCCACAAACTTCACTAACAGCACCGCACCAAAACCGACTTGACACCCGACTAAACTTGTAATAATCTCTACCTCGTCCTATATAAGCTTGCATTACTCTCGAAACTTCCACTTCTCCAACATTCTAGGACATACTGTCTTGCATCAACCCCTAGCAACAACAGTTACCAACTACGAGACATCAAAATATTCTAGAGTTGTCTTACATTACATAACACTCTAAATCATTAACCATACGAACTTAAATTACATAATTTAACAAGCAATTACTTAAATAAAACATTATAAAGAAAAAGAGCACAAAAATAAATTAATGTTTAACTTACGAAATAACTACGCTCACAAACACCAGGCAAACTGGCAACTCTGACGACTCGTACCGAAACTTACGGTACCAGAAACGTCTCGAAGGTACGAGACTAACTAACTGGTAAATCACCCATCATAACACTACCCTCCCCCCCCCTAGTTCTTTGTCGTCCCGACAAAACTACACAGTATATACAAACATAAACCCTAATCTTAATAAAACATCCAACTGTACACAAAATAATCTTTCAACGTATCAGGTCTTCTTCTATTCCGCTTCTGACGATGTCCTTGCTCTTCCGCACAGTCCACTCCTCCAGGAAGGTCTTGATCCTCTTCTTGACACAGCACACATCACATGTCCGGCACCACTCTTCAACATCCTGACGCATGCCAATCCAGTAGAACTTGTGTCACAGCCGGCTTAGAATTGTCTTCACTCCCAGGTGCCCACTAGTAATCTGGTTATGGGGCTTACCCAAGATCTTAGACCTCATCTTATTTGGAACCACCAGTTGCCAACACTCACTGAGGCAATGGGGAGTCTCCCACTGATGCTCCAGTAGACCGTTGCAACAAAGGTCCCACTGACTCCAGCGGCTCCCAGTCGCAGGGCCCAACCTGGAAACTCCTCCCCATGATGGTCGCACTGCACTCCGCTGCAGCCACTCCAGCACCGGTTGCAAATCTGCACCCTCCATCTGCATCCTCCCCGGGTCTTCTCCGTCCAACGCCGGCCCCATTACTACAGTACAGCGGCATTTCTTCCTATGATTCCCATTCCTACTACACTCCTTGCTGTCTGTTTCTCTGTCTTCTCACACGCTATTCATCAAGGTTCTCCTGCATTACTTCGGTGGTGGTTCTTCTGCAGCCCTCTTATCAACCCAACCATTCTGATCCGCAAATAACTCAAACTGTGCACGGTAAGCTTCCCAAAATACACTACCATTACTTCCTTGAGGTTTCTTCTTAACTGGATCCCCATTACAGCCATGCACTTCACTGGTTTGGGGCCTAATTACTGAGGCATCATAATTAAGTCCAGGACTTACAATTTCTGCATTCTGATTATTCAGCCCTGTAATGCCATCTTCAGATGCCCGGGATCCGTCAAGATTCACCATACACTGTCCATTCCCTTCATACGCTCCCTGTACACTAACCTGAGGCTCAGCAGTGCAATATTTCTCTACAGCCTCAATTTTCTCACTAATTATCTACTCATGATTGACTACATGCTTCACCTGGTTATCTACATGCTGTCTGCACTCCATCACTATTTCCTCACTAATTGACTTCAACTGGTCGTCTACATGCTGCTTGCATTTCGTCACTATTCCCTTACTAATCTTCAGCTGGTTGTTCGCATGCTGTCTGCACTCTGTTACTATTCCCTCGCTAATCTTCAGCTGGTTTTCCACATGCTGTTTGCACTCCGTCACTATTTCTTCATTAAGTGTCTTCAATTGTTCATCTACATGCTGTTTACACTCTGTCACATTATTGCTTACCTCATACTTCTGCTGCTCTAGCTTGGCACCTACTTCTTCCTTCAATTGTTCTTGTTCTTCCTTCATTTCCCCAATTAATGCATCTGGCTGTCCTTGCATGGTCAGGTGTAATTCCCCATGTTGTTCCTCTGATGCCTCTTGAAGTTGCTCATATCGTTCTTTTTGTTCTTCACGTTGTGCCTCTAATAGTTCTTTGAGTTCTTTCTTTGCTTCATTCAGTGAATGTAGTTGTTCTTTAATTTCATTTCTGAGCTTTTTCTTTTCTTCACTTATGGTCTGTAACAGTTTTTCGTGTTGTCGAATTTCTACTTGTATTAGCTCCAAAATTGCCGCCAAAGGCACCTCGTCCTCCTGCCCAGCTGGAGATCTTGTTTTCACACCTTCCGCTTCCATGTCGAAGGTTAGACTCACTGCAGCCCTGAAATAACCCTCACTCCTGACACCAGTGTTACGTCCCAGTCCCCACACTGCCACAGGCTCCAACAGCAGTAGTACAGTACAGGAAGGAAGTTGCCCAGTGACTTGTTCTTCTTATGGTCAGCCTTTAGGCAGTACACAAGATCAGCTGAGACGAAAATAAACACTGGCTCCTTAAAGTTCACTGTCTTTATTTTCCAAATAATTCCACTTAATTCTTTTCAACTTCACTGTTCTCACAAGCACTGGAGCTATACACACTACACTTAATGTTTAACAACACTCAACAGTTAGTACACTTAATGCTTGCTAACGCTTCACTTATTACACAAGTACTGAAAATAATCTTCACTGACAGTAATTACACTTAATACACTTCACTGTCTTCTCAAGTTCCACTGATATACAAACTTCAATAACCCGTCATTGGTTGCCACTGTTTTCACAAGTACCAAAAATATACAACCTTCACTGACAGTAACTACACTTAATGCTTGCAAAGCAACTCTCCACAAACTTCACTAACAGCACTGCACCAAAACAGACTTGACACCCGACTAAACTTGTAATAATCTCTATCCCGTCTTATATAAGCTTGCATTACTCTCGAAACTTCCACTTCTCCAACATTCTAGGACATACTGTCTTGCGTCAGCCCCTAGCAACAACAGTTACCAACTACGAGACATCAAAACATTCTAGAGTTGTCTTACATTACATAACACTCTAAATCATTAACCATACGAACTTAAATTACATAATTTAACAATTACTTAAATAAAACATTATAAAGAAAAAGAGCACAAAAATAAATTAATGTTTAACTTACGAAATAACTACGCTCACAAACACCAGGCAAACTGGCAACTCTGACGACTCGTACCGAAACTTACGGTACCAGAAACGTCTCGAAGGTACGAGACTAACTAACTGGTAAATCCCCCTTCATAACAATACGTTAATATTATCATCCAGAAGCGTCCGGCTTTCTGGTCGGTAACGTGTGTGTGTCTGCCAATCTTCCTGATCTGGGTTCACCCATGTTCATACCCTGTCAAGGTTTGTTCGATGACACAGACTGTCTCACTCATAGTCACCCAAACACAGTTTCCATATACAGTTGTTAACCAGCACTCAAAAGCTTTCCACTACTGCACCCAAGCATGAAAGAATGGCTGGGGAAGGGTCACTGCTTAAGTTACAAAAATTGTTTTTCCTCAGCCCTATGGATCAGTTACCCTTTAATCTTAACACAAGGCACACTTATACTCCCTGTGCCATGATCATGGCTTCCCCGGCAGACTCCGTGACGCCACGATCGTGGCTGCTTTCAAATGTCCCACTCATGTGAGAATGGGAAGTTTGTTTTGGCTGAGGCTAGACGTCACACATCGAGGCTTATGATTGGCCCACTGTTTCCCATTCTCTCTATAGCTATCCAATCGCGTCTCAGCTTTTATTATAGAGTCAAACAGAGAGCAGTAGGTCCGCCATCTTGCTTGTGAGTGAGTGAATATCGGGTGCATGCTATATATTATCCTTTTTAGCAGATTTATAAGTGAAATAGCTAATATATATATATATATATATATATATATATATATATATATATATATATATATATATATATATATATATATATATATATATATATATATATATATATATATATATATATATATATATATATATATATATATATATATATATATATATATATATATATATATATATATATTCTGTATATATATATATATATATATATATATATATATATATATATATACAGTATATATATATATATATATATATATATTACATCAAGAAATATATATATATATATATATATATATATATATATATATATATATATATATATATATACGTCCACCAGTAAATGAGTATTTCAGGCTTAGTTGTGATATATGACATTTCATGACAGTGCTGTTTTGGGCTATTATTGACGGAAATAAGTGAACGTGGACTTGCTATGTCTGCCCCAAGTGAAACAAGGGATATTGCCCAGAATACCACACCAGCTACAACAAGAGTCCCAGGGAAGAACCTGTACGTCTTCTAGGAATATTTGTTCACTTGTATGACTTCAAATACCAGTAAGTTTCATGTCTGTACATATATTACACGAGTTTTAAATTCTTTACATTTTTGGCCCGCAATTTCGCTTTTTTTATTTTATTTATGTCTGTCCATGATCATTATTCCTTTTTTCTGATTTTATCATGGCAAAGAGCAGCTTCTAAGCCTTCAAATGAAGTATTGAAACCCCATACTTTGTCTAGTATTTTGAGTTCATAAAATATCAAACAAAACAGACAGTTTCAAAGTTCTCGCTCGTTTTTTTATGCACACAATCTTACGGTGCCACGAAATTTTAATCCGGAGTATAAGGGTGTGTTTGGTGAATCTGACCGCCCTTGTCAGGCGGTCGTTACAATTCATTCAATATTCTTTTATGCTATTTTTTTTTTTTTTTTTTTTTTGCTTGATACTCGTATCAACATACCTGGAATCAATAACATGTAAAAAATATTAGTACTCTTCGTCGCTGAGAATCCTGCGGGAAATATATGGCTAAAGAAAGAAGTTTTACATCCAAATGCAACAAGAACAGGGATAAAAATATTGTACCTTCATACCGAGGAGAAGGCATGATTCTTGCATGTCTGTTGACCCGCACGGCACCTATTGTTTAACCCGATCCCTGGTACCGTTGATCTTTAGTATTTTCTTATGAGCGAGTGAGCAATGTTTATTCTCAGTTAAGTTTGGAAATGAGCGATCCGGCCCGACCCGGGCGAACTGTCATGCTAAGCAGAAGCGTATAACTTTACTCCTATGTGAAGGATTTTTTTTTTTTTCTGCATGTGATTCATTCAATAGATTTTCTTACCAACTAAAAACTCAACAAACATGCGTAGGAACCCCTTGGAATCTCGAGTTTTCTAAGGGAGCCTTCGGCTCTAAGCGGTGAACGCCTCTGTTACGAAATCAGATTTTAAAAGATTTTCCGTCTTAACACTGTGTTTTTGTACGTCAACTCTAGCAGTTATATATCGGAGATTCAACCTATAATTTTTTATCTCTCGTCACGTGGCCACAAGGCGCACTTTGCTGGTTCTAATTAACGCGATATAGTTTCCTTACGCTGTGGAAATCCCTAGGAGCCAAAGCTCCGTATTTGATGGGAAAACTCCTCTCTCTCTCTCTCTCTCTCTCTCTCTCTCTCTCTCTCTCTCTAGGGGGCACGGTGGCTCAGTGGTAGAGCATCAAGCTCGTAATCGGGGGATTGCGGGTTCGAGCCTCGCCCGGGACCGCCGTGCCGGGAGTGGTAGCGCGCTCTTGTAACCTAGCAGGGCTACATGATCCAATACAAGGTCTAGCTCGAGGGAACGCCATTTCTCCCATTCTCTCTCTCTTTCTCTCTCTCTGTATGTGTATGTATGTGTGTGTGTGGCTTATTATGCTCTTATTCTTATCCAACACAAAAAATGTTTGGCGAGACCATCCGCCTCTACATTAATGGCAATACCTACAGTACGTCCCGCCACTGCCGACAGCATGACAAAATCTGAAGACTGGGATCACAGGCTTTTGCAGAGGCTGGCCAAGATGCTTTAGGAAGAGCGTGGCAGGAAGCTTTGCAAGAAACTCTTCCTCATTATTCCAGCCATTTTTTCCATCGGTATATGGAGTCACCCACAAACGGAAATAGAAACTGTAAAATGTAGGAGTATCAGTAGAGTGCCCTGAAATGGGCAAGACATCAGTTCAATGGTCATTCACACCTTGGATATTCTTGGTTCCACATCTCAGGTGTAAACACACACACACACACACACACACACACACACACACACAACCGTTTCGTCTGTGAGACAAAGACTGTTCCAACGACTGCCAAGCTAAAAAGAGGATGAGCCTTATTATGTGCATCTCATACTTCATCTATCCATTCAAACAATCGTTATTATTTCGCTTCATTTGCGTAGATATTTACCTCGCTTATTCCCACATAAGAATTTACAAATTTCAAATAATGACTTTTATGTTAAGTACTTCGTCAATTGAACAGTGTTCACGTTTGGGATTTTAAAGTGGATAACTGTACTATGAATAATACGAGTTTTAAAAGCTACTGACATTTTAAGGACACTGTATAGCTTTCACCTTAGAAAGGAACTTTGTATTAATTTTGTGTACTGTAACCAGAGTGGGAGGGAAGTTTTGCATTTTCGCTCCCATAACTGTAATAAGTTTGTCTACTGTGATTCAGATATAGTGAATGGATTAACTTGTTGTATGATGTCCACAAGACTGAGTGGTAACCAGACATCACTGTGTACATTCCTTCACTATACACTCGTTGTCACCTTGTAACCTCCCTCACTACATCCTCTTGACAACAGTCCGTTGCAGCTTTGCATTTTTAACAGCATCACTAACCTCCTTGTCCTACATTTTATTGAGATCAGTGGCCTTGCTTTCCACTGCACTTTAGCGACGTTACTACACTTCCTTCACCTACAGCCAGGTGACAGCTGTCCTAATGCAGGCCTTGTTTACGTTCACCTCACCTCAACTTTTCCGCCATTTCTACCCTTTGCCGCCGCCTCCCCATTACCTCCCTCCCTCCCTCCCTGCCCGTAATGGCGACCCGCGCTAACTCCACCGCTTAGTGCCCCCATTTCTCAAACCCAGGGGGCTGGTGGGGCTATAATTATGCGTGACTTGACAGCGCTGATGGCCATATATCTTGTGCGTCACCCGCCTTCCCATCTCACTTTTTTTACTCCTCCCTTCCAAACCATTATATATTTTTTGACCGAGATGTCGTTTCGGGTTTATATTTACTTATGAAAAAGTGGGAAAGGGCCTGAATGGGCGTGGAGGATCGCGAGGGTTTTATCTAGATGGGTCGTTTGTTAAATGAAGGAGGCAGTGTTACTGGACGTAGACTCGGGCCAGGAATTCTTCATTAACTTCAGGTGCGCGGGAGCCACATTAGACGACTGGGTAAACCGCGGTGGCTCAGTGCCGGGCTGTGATGCTGTTACTTGTATTTTTTGTGCTTGTGACTTTTGTTGGTGAGGCCGTGACATGTGTTGCTAAAGTTGTGACAAGTGATGAGTTTGTTTTTGACAGAGATGGAGACGGTTTTAGCTCCGTGTTTGATGAGCTGGAAGTTATGACGCGTTAACTTTGTTTACATCATCTTGTTTGGTTAGGTCTGTCTCCTTGGTGCGTTGGACTGTCTTATCTGAGGGTAAAATATCGCACTGGGAAATTCTGGTATGTGACAGGGTGAACTGAAATTCAATGGAAAATTAGAAAGTCTAGCCAGTCTCAGTTTGAAATGACACTGAAATGGACCACACACATGGAGTGTACCTTTAACACTTCCGTTTTAATCGCATTTACCTACTGATGATTTTATTTAAATGAGAGATCTCAGTACCGAGTGACTAAAGGGTTAAGGCGGTTGTAAGGAAAGTTGACATATCCCATTCTGAACTGACATTTACTGGGTTTTTAGGACCTTGGTAAAGAGTAGTTGGAGAGGGGCTTCTGACACACCAAAAAAGCTGGGACGCTAAAATGTTCTGACAGAAGCTGTGTTATATTCTCCAACACTCTGACATATTCTCTAACACTGGGACATGTTTGCTAATACACTGACATGTCCCTTTGCACCCTGATATCTTCCCCAACACTGTGATGTCTCCTAACACTCAGGCATCTTCTGTAACTCTGGAATATTTTTTAACACTCTTGCCTGTTCTGTAACACTCTGACAAAGCTCTGAGAAATCTGGCAAAGATCAGGCACCTTGTTAGCCACCGTTACACCACTCGGGTTTTGTCACTACACATTTCTGCTCAGGTGTGTGTGTGTGTGTGTGTGTGTGTGTGTGTGTGTGTGTGTGTGTGTGTGTGTGTGTGAGGGAGAGAGAGAGAGAGGGGGGGGGATAATTATGAATAAATATGAAAGCAAAAAATATTAATGGAAGGACGACGTGGAGAAAGATGATGAGAGGATGAAAGAAAAAAAAGAAGACACCAGAGAGAAATCATCATTAAGAGAAATAAAGTAGCCTAAAAAGGGAAAAGTAAAAAACAAAGAAAGAGAATGAAAGAAATAAAATCGACGAAGAGCTGAAGGATGAAAGTGGCTGATGAAGAAAGGTATGCGGGATAACTGAGAGAACGAGGGCAGATGAAAATGAAAATCCAGAGAAGGTATGGACTGTAGACTAAGATGAAGACACGGGAGAGAAAATGGAAGAAAAAGGGCTGAAAATGGACTGAGAGAGAAGTAAATGACGAGAGAAAGCTTGGAGGAAAGGAAATGATGATAGGGACTCATGACTATAATGAGGGGGAAATGAAAATGAGAGAAAAGGAAAATGGGTGTACGCTAACCAACATGACAAAAGGAAGGCGGAGGAAAGGATATGAAAGAGAGCAAGGAACCTGAGAGGAGGAAAATGTAAAGGAACAGAGAAAATGGAAGCAAGAGAAAACTGGAGAAGAAAGAGTGGAAAGAAGGATTTGAGGAAAGGGTAGAATTTAAAGGGAGAAAAACTAAATAATATTTCAAGTAAAAGAGACGAAACTAGAGGAGGGGAGGAAAGTGAGAGAGGAAAACTAAAAGAGGAAAAAAAAAATGGAAGTAAGAGAGATGAAACTTCTGAATCAAAAGAAAGCTGAAGGGAAGGGGTATGAGATGTGGGCATGACCACTGTACAATACGGCCGTGATGTAGTGCAGACCATCCCCGAAACTAAGACCTAGACTGAGATCTGCGGACCAAGACCTTGCCTGTGAATGAGACTTGCAAAACCGAGATTGGGAATAACATCTACAGACCGAGACTGAGACTGAGACTTTCATACCAAGGCCGAGATTACCATCTATAGACCGAGACTGAGACCTGCTGTCCGGGACCGAGACCGGTGTTGAAATTTACAGTAATTTTTACATGACACAAAATATATAGTAATAATAGCATTCATCAACTGACATTTTTACGTGTCCGACTCTGGGCACAGCATTGATATGAAAGTATATACAGGAATATCGGCATCACGAATATTGTGATGTAACTAACAATGCCATATTTAGGTGCACCGTTCAAGTCTGATGTAAGGAATATTGATTAAGGCATACAATAGTTAGGCTGTAAGTAGGAAACACCCCTGGAGATGTTTCATAAAGTGGTGTGTCAGAACTATGACCCTTAATGTTTTAGCTGCTGTGGATGGGCGGAGTACAAAATCAACACAATGTGTGAAAAGCGCCTGGGAACATACCACTAAAAGAGCGAGTGGTTGTTGACCTACCTGTTATTTATTATGTGTCCGACTCTGAGCGCAGGCTCAACACGCCGTTCATTGAGGCCCAGCGGTCCTGCGTGCCACACACACCACTTCGGCATTAATACCCACAGTCCATATTGCATACATGCTAGGGTTGTCTCCTTCTGGACTGGTGTATTGGTATTAGAGGGGGCGTTTTTTGACATGCCGATAGTTTTCGTGGAGATTGGTAAAGTCTGTTTTTACAAAATTCGGTTAATCAAATTTGTTCTTTGTCCCAACCTGGGATCGATCTTGCATTAGTTCAGACACTAGACGACACCTCTAACCACTCGGTCACCTCCTGCCCTGGTGTCTGATCGACGGTTTAAAGGCAATTATCGAGACATCGGTGGTGCCTACTTACCAGGTCGTCCCGCTAGTTTCATAGAGTCCAGCCTGTGATGGGTTGTCATATGCTGCTCTGCCCTGACGTATATTTTAACTGCTAGGTGACATACAGTGTCATGCCCCTGTCAGCTTCATTGTTTGCTGACCAGTATTCCTGATCTTGATATATGATGTGGACTGATGTTTCATACAGCACATCTAACTATATTTGTCTTCACGGATGTACAGTACTTCTGAACCTCATGTCTACAACAAACTACATCAAGATCAGGAGTATCGGTCAGCTAGCAAGGACCTGTAAAGTTGACAGAGATAGGATCTAATATGACATCTTCCAGTACAACAAACATACTCCAGGGGAGATGAGTAGACGACAGCACATGAGATCCTTAGATTCCCGTTCCATGACAAGAGTGGACAAAATATGTAAGAATATATTGCTTTCCCTAGAACAGCTACCAGTAATTATCTTTCAAATCCTATTTCCACCGTTCCCTGGAAGTGTAATTTAAAATGACAAACAGAACAGGTAGACCTACTTGGGAAAAAAAAAAAAAAAAAAGCATTAAAAAAAATACGCCGCTCGTTTAATACAAAAAATCCGCACTTTTGTATTAAAAAAAAAAAAAAAAAGTGCATATGATATGAGGATTCGCGCTTTCGTAATACGGCGCTGTGGATTGCTTGTAGCTGAATAGTGTCGTCTGGTGTTGGCTGAAATTAAGTACAAAGTTGATAATTCAAGACTACAGCGGTAATCGATACAATGTTCAACCGTTTCACTGTGGTAAGTTTCATTACCATCTGACATTAGCGGGAAGAAGGAGCATCTCTCTGGCCAAGGTGTTAGCAAAATTATGTCCACAGGTATAATTAGAGGGGCACTCGGTAGAGCACATCTCTCCAACAAGGGCAACGTAATTTTTAAACCACTCTTCATAATGGGTTAGGTTTTCTCATCATTGATTAGGGTTTCGTAAAAAGTGTGTTCCTGATCCAGAATCTATAATACGATCCGGATAGGTCGCAAAATTCAATCGACTGTTCCTTGGGACATGGGCTATCTACCTACCAAATTTGATCCAAATCTCTTTTATTTTATTATTTTTTTTAGTAATCCTGCTTACAGACAAACAAACTAACAAACAAACAGGAATGATAACATAGTCTCCTTGTCGGTGAGAATAATACATTTAATAAAATGTATGAAGATATAGGGATGGCAGAGTGCCACAACCCATGGGAACTAGGTCGAGGACGTGTAACCCCATCCCTCCACGATTTTTTTTTTTATAAGAGCATAATTATATGTACTGCAGGGCTGAGTAATAGTTGCATCATAATCATGGCACTCTTATTCTCTTATTGTACTTATGCTTAAGTAATTGTTACACCACAATGATCCATACAAGAGTTTTAAAATACATCGGGGTGAGGTGACAAATGCTTGTACTCCCTTGACCTAGTTTTTTGACATAGTACCACCCCTTCGTCTTCATGCATTTTTACCTCCTCCAAGGAGGTTATGTGTTACCCAGCGTTGGTTTGTCTGCCTGTTGACAGGATTACTCAAAAAGTTATGAACGGATTTTAATGAAAGTTCGTGGAAGGGTGGGCCATGGGCCAAGGAAGAAATAATTGAGTTTTGGGGCGGATCCGGGTCTGGAGTATCCGGCACAGTATCTCCAAAAGTTCTCAATGAATTTCAATTAAATTTTGTGAAAAAGTGGGCCATGGACCAAGAAAGAAGTGATTAAATTTGGGGGCGGATCCGGATCCGGATCGGTATCATATATCCACGGATTCGGATCCGAGATTACTCAAAAAGTTATTAACGGATTTTGATGAAATTTTGTGAAAGGGTGGGTCATGGGTCCAGGAAGAAATTATTAAATTTGGGGGCTGATCCGGATCCGTATCCGTAGTATCCTGCACAATATCTCCAAAAGTTTTCAATGAATTTCAATGAAACTTTGTGGAAAGGTGGGCCACCGACCAAGAAATAATTGATTAAATTTGGGGGCGGATCCGCAACCTATATCCGCGGGTCCGGATCCGGATCCTTTTTAATGACATTGGCGGAGGTATGCACTCTCTGAGTGCTTTCCCGTAATAAATATATTCATTAGACTTGTTTCACTGTCTTTTAAAAGCCTCTGTGTTTAGAATTTTCGAAGAGTTTTTGTGAGTGTCCAACTTAGAAGAGCGTCTTAATAGCCAAGGGTTTTATGAAGGTTCTGACTAACCAATTACTGTTCCGAAAAATATCCTGAGCTGAATAAAATCGTCTGGATACAGGCAGGACGGAGAACTCAGAGAGTGCAAAAATCTCATCCCGCAACCGATCTATGGCCGAACCTTTGACTCTCCCCTGTGACTTTGACCTTTGATCAATTGTTCTGTATCTCAAATGCTGCATTCTTGCGTGACCCTGAACACTTTCAATAAATTTGGTTGCTCAACTGAATCAAAGATATTTAAGTTAGCCTTGCCCTATGACACTGGCCTTTGACTTATTGTTCTCAATTTGAATAACTTCATCTTTGGCTGATGATTCAACCCTTCCACTGTGTTTGGTTCTAATCGGTTCAAAACTATTTGATTTAAAAGGCCGAAACATAATCCTGAACCTTTACATATGACCGATTGTTCTCAAAACTGAATCACTTCGCCTTTTCCTGATCCATAACTTTTCCATCAAGTTTGATCTAATTGAGATCAGAACTGTTTGAGCCAATCTTTCTCTGACCTTTGACCTAGTAGCTGTTTCGATCCATAAAAACAAACATTGCAATTAAATGATTGAATCAGTAGACCTATGCGATTACACACAGTGCAAAAAAAAATGTATTTACTATCTTATAAGCTCGCATTCGTGTGCGCATGCTGGTAAAGTCATGTATGCTCACATATATTTATATCTTCTGCAGTACTTACTTGCCCTCCACACCACCATACACTCTTGCACAAATACAAGACGTATTCAGAAAGTGTATTTATTGTATCACACACAAATGGTACTCACTTGTAAGATGTATTTAAACTGTGCAGTCTATTTGTCATTAATGATAATCCATAGGACTTTTTTGCCACTTCGTTTATTTCATTGTTCATGTATTACCTGGGATTCTACAATATAAAATATAGTGCTGCAGCGTGTGTCATTTTGAGCTCTTGCACAACCTTCAGTTACTATTGTAGTTATCGTTGTTCTTTCCTAGTTTCCAATAGTATTTGTAGCTTAGCCATAGTCTAGTGCATACCGAGCCCTTCCATTTACTGGTGTTTTTTTTTTTTTTTCCCCTCAGGTAAAGGTGATATTTCTCACTGCGGCAGTATAGTGGTTAATAGTACTTCTAGGTTTGGCTTAGTATTTTCTGTTTTCTTTTTAGTGGTAAGTGGTGGCGACCATCATCCATTCACTTGATGTAGTGCTGTCTGCTTCTTCCTTCGCCTTTATCATTCTTTTTCTGTGTCTGCCTTCCTCTCTTCCTATTTCTCCCATCCTTCCCGTCACTTTTTATTACTCTTCTTTCCTTTTCAGATGGATTTACATTGACGGACAAGCTTAATGTTTCCTGTAAGCCAGGAAACCATTTACAACCTGGGTGGTAACCATATAACCAGTCCATACGTGTTCTATACGTGGCAGCAAGTGGGTTGGTGGAGGGTTAATGCCCCTCCCCGTAGAACAACTAACTCAAAGAAAACAGCCACCGCTT
The DNA here is from genome assembly GCF_032717465.1 of Coenobita brevimanus. NCBI lineage: Eukaryota > Metazoa > Arthropoda > Malacostraca > Decapoda > Coenobitidae > Coenobita > Coenobita brevimanus. The sequence continues at coordinate 22,208,288 of NC_137019.1, read as the reverse complement.
ACGGGCATATGGCGTCTGGCCATAGAAACATAGATTTTCTTTTTCTTTCTGGAATTTTCTTCCATAAGTCTTCACTTGTATCAAGGTTAACTCACTTTATATTTAGTTCAGTGGCCACATTTTTTGGCTATTGTATCGACCCAGTCATTCTCACCTATGCCCACGTGAGATGGAATCCACGTGAACATTTATGTTTCTTCCTTCAGTTTTAGGTTCGTGTATGGTGATTCTACATTGTATAATTATACTGTCCATCACCCGTGTTCCACAACTGAGAGATTGTGCTCCCTAACTATTCATAAAGAAATCGCTTTCAGACCATATAAAACTGCGTATAATTCAGAGTTGATAATGTAATGTCATTCAGTCTATAATCGTCTTCAGTCTCTGCCCAGCTATTCATTTCCGGTATGTAGTCCCTATGTAGGGAGGGAGGGAGGTAGATTATTGGTAGGGAGGGAGGGAGAGAAGAACATTAGAGGTAATTGAATACATAACCTAAAACCTACCGCTCAGTTTGTCGTAATAAAGTCCCAGTTCAGTAGGCTATTTGAAAACTTAATCAATCTGAGGGTAGGAGGCACTTAGAAGATAAAGAAAAAAAAACTGCGACGTTGAAGTACAGTACATCCTTTGCAATAACCATTTTCCCGCAAAAATAAGAGATTACGAAATCACGAAATATAAAGGAATAAACTGCTAAGCCATTCATAGGGACATAAACTAGGTCTTCGGTGAGATTGCACAAAAAGTCTTCAGTACAAATAATTATATATATATATATATATATATATATATATATATATATATATATATATATATATATATATATATATATATATATATATATATTGCGGGAACAAGGAGTAAATGAGAACATTGTAAAACTGCTCGAAAACATATGCAAAGAGGGAACCGCCACAGTTAAATTACATAAAAACTAGGAAAAAATTAAGATTGAGAAGGGCGTGTGACAGACAGATACAATTTCACCAAAATTATTTAAAGCACCCCTTGAAAGCATTTTCAGAAAGCTAGACTGGGAAAACAAAGGCGTGAACATAGATGGAGAAAACTTATACCATTTAGGATTTGCAGATGACAATGTCCTAACATCAGAAACAGCGGAGACATTTCAAGAAATGTTCTATCTATCTATCTATCTATCTATTGCCAGACGCCAGAATCCCGTAAGGGGTTAAATGACCTAAACAGAGAAAGTCTCAAAGCAGGGGTAGAGATGAACCGGAGTAAAACTACCGGTACCGTAAATTTTTAATCCAAATACACCAAAGAGCATCATCAGAATAAGCGAAAAAGTTCTTGAAGAAATTGAGGAGTACAATTGCTTGGGGTAAATACTAAAACTAACGAAAGACTATGATAGGGAAATAAAAAAAGACGCATTACAATTAGATGGAAAGGTTTCGGTAAACACTGAGACATCATGAAAAGTAGCTTGCCAGTATGTATGAAACGAAAATTTTATAACGAATGTATAATCCCAACTATGACGTACGGTTCTGGGACCTGGAAAGTGACAAAATCGATGGAAAATAAACTAATCCATTCTCAAAGAGCAGTGGATATGTCAGTGTTGATAATATCTTTAAGAGGCAGGAAAAGATCAATTTGGGCGAGAAAGCAGAGTGGAGTCAAAGACATTATAGAAGTTTAAAAAGAACAGAAATGGAGGTGGTAAGGTCCTGTAGCAAGAATAAGGGATAGCCGATGAAGCAAGAGGCTGACTGGCTGGACCCCAAGAGATTGTAAGCATAGCAGAAAAACGCCAGACAGGAGGTGGAGAGATGAGATAGAGAAGTTTGCAGGCAAAACGTGGCAGAGATTGGTCCAGTCAGGGAATTCGTGGAAAAGGTTGGGGGAGGCCTTTTTTTCAGCAGTGGACTTGCAATGGCTGATGATGATATATGGATATATAGATAGATAGATAGACAGACAGTAACTTCCTCAACCAATACACTCCACCAGATCGTGACCATTAGAGTCAGCTCGGTAATATCACCAGTCTTTGATCTGCCTAGTGAAGTCACTCAAGGATGTGTATTGTCACCCATACTTCTCAAGCTCTGCACAAAAGACAGGAAAACACCAGAGGCCAACATGTGTATTGATATCTGCTACGCTGATGATGGCACACAGATTGTTGTAACAGATAATACACTAAAGAAAACGAGTTGTTAATCTGGCGGGGTGCAAGAAGATTTTACAGCTTTGAAAGAATGTACACTAGTAGCTCTAGGAAGAGCAAAAACTGTGGACATAAAGAAAGAGAGAAACTAGGCAAAGTTGTATAGGCTAATATTAGGTGACACAATGAATCCGTGTGACATGAGTGTCCAGCATATCAAGACACACTGATTACAAGATATCGTAGGAAAACATAGTTGTCATCTCCTTCAGGAGATTTGGGCACTTTGTGGAAAAAAAAAAAAAACTGTTTAGTGAGAGCTAGTTTGTTTGGAGACTGGATAAATGGGTCGTGCCGGCATGGCCTTCATGTGGCATAACCATCAGTATAACAGCGGACTGATATATGATTTATGTATTCATACCATTCACGCCCATTCGGGTCGTTCATATCCTCTTCGGCTCAGTCAAATCAGTTTAGGGCTCGCCTATGGCCTTTCAGGTCAATTCAAGTCCAGTTAGGCTGATTCAGGTCGTTCACAATCTTTCCGGCTGAGTCATACTAGTTCAGGTCAGTTAAGGGCCATTCAGGTCCATCCAGTTGAGTCCATTCAGACTGATATATGTCCATTCATGTCGTCCAGATGCACTGAGATCATTTGCACCCAACCAGGCATAGTCAGGTCTGCTCAGCTCCGTTCATGAACATTCAGATCAGTTAATCCCAGTGTAGTCCATTCAACTTCAATTAGCCCCATTCAGATCTTTTAGGTTAGCTCAAGCCTTTCTCTTGCATCCAGGATCTGACATGTCAGTGTGGGAGGGGGGGCACTGGCAGGGATTGTAGTGCATTAGGGGTCGTAATAGTCCAAGAATGTCCCGTGATTTTGTGTGTTATGGACTAACTGACAGTCGAGACACTAGATTTTATGATAATCACCGGCGTAGTCTGCGTAGAAATTGGTGGGATGCATGTAAAGAAGTGGACGGGATGGGCTGGAATGATGGTGAATAGTGGGGTGTGCCAGGATGTAAAGATGGGTGTTGTAAGTAGCCCGGTAAAGTGAGAATAAAAGGTGAGGAGGAAAAAATGAGAGGGATGGAAAAAAAAAATGTGGGTGGTATGCATGGGATGGATTAACATGGTGGTGGGAACACCCATTGTAAATGGGCATTGTTGAGGCGCGCCTTCAGTAGGGGGAATAGATTTGAAAGTACAGTACTGAAGGGAAGGTTTAGAAATGGGTGGAGTAGGTGGAAAGGAGTGGACGGAACGGACAGGATGGTATGAAAGGAGTGAACGGAACGGATAGGATGGTAATGGGTGGTGGCCTTGGTGGGTCAGAGTGAGACGCTGTGTGAAGATGGCCAATGTAGGTAGGCGGGTTTAGGCCTGGTGGTGATATATATATATATATTTTTTTTTTGCTTTCTCCAACAACAAGAAAATAAGAACACGTTGCTCTAATGTACTTTGCATCTCTCAACGCATTTAACAACGATACTTTTGACCCTGTATTACTCCCAGATCCTACCCACTTGGCCTCCAAAACACGAATGTTTCAGCTACAAAGAATACAAAATACAACCCTGAAGTCCTTCATCGATCTACACAGCAAGACCAGTGAGGAGCACCACACCAGATTTCAGATCAAGCTCGTAAGCGCACGTTTAAGAGAATCTGCTTGTAAAGTACTGAAGTAACTAGAAGATTAAAACACTAAACTCTCCCACATAAAGGATTTAGACAGAAGCACAAACATAAAACATTTTTGGTTTCCCTTGAACCTCAAAGCGCTAAGGAGCCACCAACGATCCATCACTTTACACACTAACACTGTTGTATACCACTGCAGCCTAAAACACACACTAACCGAAATGACACACCAACCCCCACGACAACCAGGGTATAAAAATAGATGCCATGTAAACGTAATACATTCTCTACTTAAAAATCCCTACAGTTTAACACACTTTTGGAAAAGCTCGGCGACGACTACGATAAAGGTGGCTAGGTAGAGAGAAAGAGATGAAGGAAGGAAGGCTAGAGGTGGATAGGGAGGAAGGAAGGAAGACTGGAAGTAGGTAGGTAAGGAATGAGGGAGTGAGGGAAGAAGGATAAAGATAGGTAGGTAGGGAGGGAGGAAGAAAGGAAGGCTAAAAGTAGGTATGCAGGTAGGGAGGGAGGGAGGAAGACTAGTGGTAGGCATGTAGATAGGGAGGAAGGGTAGAGGTTGGTAGGAGGGAGGGGCTAATGAGGGTAAGATGCATGAGGAGAGAGATACTATCAGCCTGACTCCGCTTGGCAAAAACACCCATGATGCTCCAGCCACTACACCATCCCTTCATACCCGTCACCACACCTGTACACTCCTGTCACACACACACACACACACACACACACACACACACACACACACACACACACACACACACACACACACACACACACACACACACACACACACTTCACCCGCCTGTATGAATTAAGTCTTGTGGGCCAACTGATGTCCCTCACTCGCTGCTGGATTAATTCTTTGCACCTGGAATGGAGTTCTAGAGTTGCCCGACCAGGGGACGGTTAAAAATTACAGTACAAATTCCCTCAGACCACCATGGATCATTCACAGCTGAATAAGGACCGGCATTAGCTGGATCGGAGTAAGGGTTGTTCTGAACACGAGAGGGATAAGCGCCTTGAAATACCCGTACATCATTATTGCTGTCCTAGATTAATCTCCCTTTTCTCAGTGGTAGGAGTGGGAACTAACACTCAATTTGTGGCGATATAGAATGTATAAAGGTTATTTTTGGCTTGTGGATAGTTTACTGGGTCCCGGGTACAGGATATCACACACACACACACACACACACACACACACACACACATATATATATATATATATATATATATATATATATATATATATATATATATATATATATATAAACAAAACTGCAGTGGAAGACAGAGAAGTTAATGAGATAAGATCAGATGAAAAGCTTAGAGGTCATGAGAGAAGAAGAGGTAGACGAGTAAAAAATAGGATGGATGATGCGAGAGGGAGAGACAACAATGTAATCGAGGAGAGAGGGAAGGGGGGGAAAGGTAGAGAGGAGACCAGGAGAAATGACATATAAGGGAGAGAGAGAGAGAGAGAGAGAGAGAGAGAGACAGACAGACAGACAGACAGAGACAGACAGACAGACAGAGAGAAAGAGAGACGTGGAAAAAGGTGACAGACGGTAAAGGGGACAATGAGGGAAAGCTAGGGATAATGGTGGCAAGTGACCTAAGAGGGAGGAGAAAAGGGGAGAGGGGGAGGAGGAAGGGGAAGATGGAGAGAGGCGAGGGAAGAGGGAGGGCGAAGGTCAGGTTAAATGGAAGGGGATAATAGAGGGAGGGGTAAGTAAAAATGGGAAGGAAACGGAGGGTAAAGGAAAATGGAAGGATAGGATAAACAGAGAGGGAACCAAGCAGAAACATTTCATATGGAGAGAGGACATGAACGTGAGAGGAAGAGATGCGTGAAAGAAAAATAAAGGGGAATGAAGAGGTGAAGAGTAGAAGATGTATGTTCAGCGAGAAGGATATAAAGAGAAGAGGGATGGAGCAGATGGCGAGCGATGGAGGTAACGAAAGAAAGGGGGAACATCAATGAGGGAAGAGGAGGAAGTGAGGGAAAAGAAAATGTGCTGGAAGGATGAAAGGACACTTGACCAGAGGGAAGAGGGAGGTGAAGGGAAATGAGAGAGAAGTTGCTGAGAAGACAGGAGTAAGAGACAAAGACATTGGAAGAATAAAAGGAAGAGGGGAGAAGAAACAAGAGAGAGAAATGTGGGGACAGGTAGTAGTGCAGAGGAAAGCAAAAACGATAGACGTTTTCATCTTTTGAAGCTATTTTTGGTAGAGAATTAAGACCGATATCTTATATGAGTCGAGGATAACGACAGAAGGAAGTCCCTCCCAACCCCACTCCCTTCTTCCGAAGCCAACAGAAAAAAGTGAGGACTAGCTTGCAACACATAATTCTCATGGATATTTCGTAGGAGAAGACAGACAAAATCATATTCTTTATTATCTCAATGTGTAGGGAAAAACTGATATTACAGTAAGTGCATTCGGATTTTGATCTGAATAAGAGATTTAAAAAATACAGATCACTTTTTTGTTGTATTCAATCGTAAACGTGTTTAGCTGGGGTGAGAAAGCTAGATATTTACCTAAACATAATCAAACGGACGTCTACCAATTTGCAAGACAGTTTCTTCCATACGTTTACAACCCTGCGGAAGAAGAAAAAAAATTTATTTGACTGAAAAGGTTTGCCAGTAATTCTTTATCCATTACCTCTTAGTTTATTTCGACCGTTTAGTGCGAAGTCCTTATGAACTTCCAAAATATCATATCCCCGGGAAATTTTCAAACGCTACCATTAGTACACCTCGTAGTCAGAGCGATGATGTGCTCAACAGATTTAGACTTTTTTTTTTCTTTTTGCCAGCGTTCCACGAGTGATTTCTTCCTCAGCTGGATATAATTTTTTGTCACCATCAATTATATATATATATATATATATATATATATATATATATATATGTGTGTGTGTGTGTGTGTGTACAGTATGTATATACTGTATCTACTGTATCTACTGTATCCTATAAGAAGCAGAGTGACCTTTAAATAACGCTCCACTAGAAATTCACCTGCGGCATATTGTATTTCGGGAAGAGCTTAGCCGCTGATGTGGGCGTGGACGTGGTAGTGGGAATGGGAACTGTTGATGAGGTAGGGTAGACACTGATCTCACTAAGCTATGCCCACAATACGCGAGAATTCAACCGACGGAGAGGAATAAATGAGTTATAGATGCGCCACCTTGTATATTGATAAGGTGACCACAACTAAGGAAATGTACAGTACAAGGCTGTATCTGCACCATTCCCTCTGAGGTTTACTGCCAGACCGAGCCTTCTCCACAGAAGGGAAGCAATGCCAGAATTCACCCCTCCTCATACTTCTCAAGTACGACGGAAAAGGATGTTGCAAGTGAGATCAATTTTTGAGAAAACAGAAGCGTTTAAAATGGTACATTTTCGTGACAGTCTGTTGATGTCACTGGTGCGAACAGACTTGGTGCCAGTATATGCAGACATACAAAAGGAAGTACCACCAGCACCACAGCAAAAGTCCGCCACGGCTGGTTTCGAACAGTCGTATCGCACATCGGGAGAGGAAACGACAACCACTAAGTTACTGGTTTTAACTGTGCAGGGTGAAGATGATATCTGCTTAAGATCTTTCTGTTGTATTTAGGAATCCATTCCTTTTGTTAGCATTCTTTATTGCCTGTGTTCGATGGTAGGTGGAGGCGCCCGCCATCCACTAACATGATGCATTTCTGTCTACATCTTCCTTCATGTTCTTTTTCTGTGCCTTTCCTCCCTTTTTCCTATTTTTTTCATCCTTTCTGTCACTATTTGTTACTCTTCTTTGCACTTCAGGTGGCTCTACACCGAGTGATCAGCCAAATGGTTTCCTGTAACTCAGGAAACCATTTACATCCTTGCGTGGTAGCCATATAGCCAAATAACAAGGTGACGTGGAACCTACCATGATGCCCCTGTTAAGTGGATGGAGAGAATCCAATGCGTCGTCCACCAAGGAATCAAACTTGCACACTGATTCCCGCTCCTGGCTGTAGCGAAGCGCTATCAGCCGCATTGGAACATCGGTTCACTGCAAAGGACGGCTTTGCAAGGGCAGTTGATTGCCTGCGATTGATGGGTCTGCTCGATCAGACAAATTGGGGTAGCATAACAACAACTGCCTTTGTGCACTGTCGGCTTGGTTACAAGCCATTTGCTATTATTATTATTATTCACTTTTTTTCTGGTTTGCATTCTCGAGTTCAGTATTATATAGAGTATTGCTATCTTTTTTGTGTCTTTCTGTCTACATTATGAGTTTGTATTCACCAGTATTAAAGTTAGTTTGACATATTTTAGCACAGTAAACAACTGATCAAGATTTCTCCGAATTACCCATCTTTGTACTGTACAAGCGTGTCCGCTTGTCAAGTTTTACATCCACAACAAAATTCGATAATTTTATATAACAAATACTCGTCGGAAGGATTAATATGAAAAGAAACAGAACAAATACCAAACTGAAACTTGTGGTGCTCCACTTGAATGGCTTTATGCTGCTTAATCCATGGACACTGTGTTCCCTAAGAAGTCTTTTGTGGAGAAAGTTATCGAACGCAATTAGAAATCTAAACAGATGAGGAATATGAAAGGCAGAGGGGAAGCGAGAGAGAGAGAGAGAGAGAGAGAGATGGTGAGTGCAAGGAAGGCAGGGGAAGGGGAAAGGAAAGCAAGAAGGAGGGAATGAGAAAGAAAGGAGGAAGAGAGGAAGGAAGAGAGAATAAATAAAGGGGGGGGGGAAGCAAGGGAAACTGGGAGAAAAGTGTTTGCGAAACCAGAAAGGTGGAGGATTATGGGAAATAGGAAACGGAGATCGATGTGTGGATAATTAGACAGACTCATAGAGATGAAATTATATACACACACACACACACACACATATATATATATATATATATATATATATATATATATATATATATATATATATATATACACACAGAGGGGGGGGAGGACAGAAGAATCAAGACAGGGAAATTTGATATGAGGAAATGAGAGGTGAGGGGAAGGGGAGGAGAGGAAGAAATGTGATGGGAGGAAGAGAGAGAGAGAGAGAGAGAGAGACAGACAGACAGACAGACAGACAGACAGAGACAGACAGACAGAGAGGGGTGGTGAAGGGAAGGGGTGAGGGGTAGGGGGATGAGAGTGGTGAGAGGCAGGGAGCAAGTGACCAGAGAGAAATGGGGGGAGGGAATGTAGATGGGGGGATAGGGGAGGGGAAGGGCATGTGAGTAAGGGGGTAGAAGAGGGAAGGGGGATGAAATGTGGGGAAGTAGGGGTGGGGTAGTGGACGGCTCTCCCTATAAAAAGACTGTTTACTGCTGCATTTAGAAGTGAGTCAGAGAGGTGAGCAGGCTGTCTCCCTCCTGTCTTCCTCTCTCTTCCATCTCCCTCACGTCTTCTCCTCCACTTTATCATTCCTCTCTCTCTCCCTCTCTCTCTCTCTCTCTCTCTCTCTCTCTCTCTCTCTCTCTCTCTCTCTCTCTCTCTCAAAATCTCCTTTCCTCTCACCACCGTCTTTTTTCCTTTCTTCTCATATATTTATCTTACTACCTCTCTCTTTGACATATCCACATGTTTTTTTCTTTCTACTATCTTTCTCCTTTTCTTTCGCATCTAGGTAGGGGCGCCTTCCATCCACTCTCCCGATTAGTGCTTGCTTCAGGTGACTCTCCACTGAATGACAAACTAAATGATTTCTTGTATGTTGGGTGGTAAGTGTTTCCAGACAAACGTGGATCATAAGTGCTTACATCCGAGGGTTGGTTGGAGTTTATTGAATGGTACTCAGGGGTGAACAAGGCAGGCCACTGTGGTCTTAAATATAGGGACTGAGAAACCTAGCCCCGGGTCCCTACGCTCCTGATGGGGTTAGAAAAGCATTGGGCGATAGATAGACAGGTAATAGGTAAGCCTTAGAAAGAGTGCAAAAATTATACCCATATTTGTAAAGGTTATTATTTGTGGAGATGCAACAGTCTGGGGACAACCTGGACCCTCTTCAGGAATGAATATAAAAATAGCACATGTGCTGATATGTGGTGGAGGTGAGGGGGTGACATACAGCTTAACTGCCTCTAAATAATATGGATTTGAGAGACGAAAATCACGGCTAACAAATTTTGATAAAACTTATCAATTTCCAAGTCAGTAATAGCTGTGCCGTTAACTATCACGTTTGACTTCCAGAAAGACGTCGATAAAGAAACCGTGATTAATTATTTTCCAGAGATGAAGCTTTCCTACCACAGGTAACATTTACTGATTAAACAGCTGATTACATAAAAGGAAACAGACACAGTCAGTGGTGAATAGTTTCTTGGGTTTTAGTAGGCAATGGAGTGCCACAGGAGGTCAGTTCTAGGGTCTGTCCTCTTCCTTGTTTGCATTAAGGACAAAAACGTCGGATTAAGTAACTTCTTATCAAAATCTGCACCTTACACTAAAACTGGTAATGCTATTCTGACCTACAATGGCAGGCTAAATTTGCAACAGGATGAACAAAACTGCTAGGTCATCTCAGTAACAAATGTTTGTTGGCGTAGACAAATGTCAGGTGTTAGAACCTGGAAATGGCATAAATAGATAAATAAATAATACGAAAAGAAAGGCAAAAAATAAACGAACTGCAAAATACGGCAGGTTTTGGAGTAACTTTGTTTCAAGAGCTAAAGTAAAAAAAAAAAAATTATCCCAATATTATAAAGAAGCTCCCTAAATGCTAAAACAATGTTAGATTCATCAACACATATTTCAGATTTAATAATAAAGATATCATCCTATTATGTAAGGCCCATGTGAGGTCACACATTGAATACGCAATAGGGCCGGCTTTAAGCCACTTGGACCTACTGTTCCCAATTGGGCCCCGCGTATAAGGGGGCTCCGCGTTAGGGAGCTAGGGTAGGGGAGAGCGTTGATGGTTCGGATCATGGTTCGAACAGTGGTATGGTTCAGACAGTGCATTTCCTGATAAACGAATGGGACGGGTCGTGAGGTCTTGCATAAAAGTGCAGAAGTTTTTTACGTCGACCACACGGAACCTTCAAGATCCAAACGCCACACTTTTCGATGCAGGTCAGATTTTTTTTTTTTTTCACTCCTATGCTATAATTTGAGTGTATGTCGTAAGTTCTACCCCCATGAACATGTCAAAGAAGCGAATTAAGCATTATTATGGTGAACCTGAAGGCCACACCAAAAATGCATCCAGCTGGGACCCGCAGCTTCTTAGGCCGGCCCTGTTACGCAGTATTGTAATGGACTTCTCATTTTCGTAAGGACAACTAAATCAGAGTCAGTGTAGTTCAGGTCAACTAAATTAATACCATGCGATGAAAGATTTCAAGAGCTGAGCTTATTCTCTCTTGTTCAGGCATTTGCTGAGTAGAAGTTTAATTGAATGCTTTATAGTCTTCAGTGATTTGAAAACATGGACATTGCCGGTTTGTTCACTTCTTCCCACACCTGCCTACAGTTTAAAAACGAAGGCCACAGTGTTGTGTCAAAAATTGTTTTTTTACCTTTGACATGATGTGACGAATGGAACAGAACTACATAAATTATCATAAAGACCTCTACATTAAACGTTTTATCTGCCAAACTTGATGATCAGCTGTTAGATAGTGTGAGATAATAACCACTGTACCAGATATAACCATCTTATCAAAACTGATATTTGAAAACACCAGCATAAATTTGTGTAAAAAACAGACAAGACAAAAACTGTAAGCAATACGTGTGATCTAAGCAGAGGTATGGCGACTCAGAGAGATGCAGTGGCAAAAATGATACGGTAACTTAAGAGTAGCTGAGACCCCTTCTTCTAACCTGGCCCAGTTAGTCACATATTGCTTAGCGGTTTTGTCCTGGACGAAGTACTGACGCATTATTGATGTGAGCACTTTTAGGCCATGGTTTGTATGCACAGGTAAAAAGGTTATATTATATGGTTATATTACATGTATTCCAGGAATAAATGTCCAACTGAAAAGAACAACTGTGAAAATAAAAAAAAAATAAGATGTAAGTGTAAAGCAAAAGTGCATTATTTGTAGCACTGTTTCTTCTGAAAAGTAACTTTATTTTCAACAGTACTTCCTATAGCTCCCATACAATTTTTTTCAGATATTTCCGTTCGGCAAGTTGTCGCTTCTTCTTGTTTTCCTGCACGACTGATTACAAGAGGCTCCGAGGTGTAAGGGAGGGCTTTCAGTGTTGCTATCTTCTTACATTTCTATAATGCGAATATAAGTCACACTGTTGTCAAAATCAGGCTTCCTAGAATAGCACAAACTGTACCCCCCCCCTCTCTCTCTCTCTCTCTCTCTGTTCCCCAGCCCGACAAATCACTCCCAGCAAAAACAGGCCTCCATCTCTCAGTCCTTCCCGGTATACAGCAGTGAGTAGTCTCGCTGTCGAACCTTGTGACACCGCTGACGGATGCCAAATGTTATGATATGTCGAACTTGGTGTGAATAAATCATCATCATCATCATCATCATCCAGTTTCACAATATTTCCTTGTTGAGAAAATAATTGTTGTCTCATTGTCAAATCCTGTGAGGCTGTTGATGATGAACAAGATATTGCAATGCGTAGCATTCATTTTGGTCCATCTTCATTATCATCACCATCACCACCACCATCATCATCAAAAATCATGCTATTTTAGTGGGTTGAGCAGAACATTTTAGCTTGAATAGGACAGCAAATATACACAGACTACTGACAAACATCCAAGTGAACATACAAAGTGTAGTGGTGTAGGTGAGAGGAAAATACTGCCTGGTACTGAGGCTGTTTGGGTATAAGAAGACCATGGTGAAAGGAAAGGCTCCCGGGAAGAGCGTGTAGAGCCGACACTAATGTGAGGAGGGAAAGACTGAGAATGGGATGGGAAGGAAAAACTCCGATGGCTATAAGATGGAGTGCAGGAGCGAGTAGGGATAATATGTGTTAAAATCTAGCATATAGTCCCACAGCTACAGGCTTGGAAGTGATAACGCGGCACCAAAGATAAACGTTTAAATTGTAAGATAGGCAATTGCACAAAGATTACATTCAGTCTCTCCTGCCCTTCCCTCTCTCTCTCTCTCTCTCTCTCTCTCTCTCTCTCTCTCTCTCTCTCTCTCATTTAGTGACGGATGTAAGAGGTGCCTCCTCCATCTCGGTGTGGTAAACTGTGCCCTCAGAAGTTTCATACATATACATAACGTAGAAATTTTATGCAGAAATATTAGAAAATAGAGAAGTACATGTCTGCTTAAACTGTGAATGATTATGCTTATCTTTTTTATACGTGCTATATGCCAATAAGTGTTCGTGAGAGATCTGGAGGACATAGAACTGATATCTTCTGTTATATTATTTCCATTTTTTTTTTTTTACTCATTTATGCTTATTGAGACATTTATGTATACGAGTGCTGTATTACATCAACTAACACCTCACCACTTGCTGAAGCTTGATCCACCAGTGCGGCATTTTCCAGTCTCGTGTTCTTTTCAATGCCGTCAGTTTTCAGGATCCCTTTCCTTTGATAAAACTTACAATGCTTCTCAGTTTGTATTAAAAGTCATGCAGAATTTGTAAACATTCACACAAATTGCTCTAATAGAATATTCTAATGAATATGTCTTATGTTGATATATAATTAAACACAACGCCTCTCATTTGCGTGGTTGGGTAGCAGTAACAGTAATTAGACGTTTACCATACTGTAGGCCTGGGGCAGAGGTTTCCCAGTGGTGAGTAGAATCTAGAGTTACCCCAGTAGATACGTAAGTCGTCATCTATTGTTTTATATTGATGATGATGATGATGATGATGATGATGATGATGATGATGATTACTACTAGTATCATCATCATCATTATTATTATTATTATTATTATTATTATTATTATTATTATTAACATCGTCATCATTATTATCATCATAATCCCTTTTCTCACATAAGGATTGCAGTAAAAATATAATACGGAGGTCTGGGGTCTCCGTAACAGATTTTCCTCCGCCCCCTAAAGCCTCATCTTGACCCACCACTGCTCTCTCTCTCTCTCTCTCTCTCTCTCTCTCTCTCTCTCTGTACCAGCCTTGCAGAAATATAAAACCGTTCGTCACCCGCTTAATCATGAAACCGTCTGTAGGAGGAGGATAAAGAAATTGGCGTGGTGAGCAACAGAATGAATGGGATGGGCTAGAATGTTGGTGGATGATGAGGCTGTTGCAGGAAAGTATACCCTGTGAAGATGGGTGTTGTAGTATACCCTGTGTAGATAGGTGTTGTAGTATACCCTGTGTAGATGGGTGTTGTAGTATACCCTGTGTAGATAGGTGTTGTAGTATACCCTGTGAAGATGGGTGTTGTAGTATACCCTGTGAAGATGGATGTTGTAGTATACCCTGTGAAGATGGGTGTTGTAGTATACCCTGTGAAGATGGGAGTTGTAGTATACCCTGTGAAGATGGGTGTTGTAGTATACCCTGTGAAGATGGGTGTTGTAGTATACCCTGTGAAGATGGGTGTTGTAGTATACCCTGTGAAGATGGGTGTTGTAGTATACTCTGTGTAGATGGGTGTTGTATTATACCGTGTGTAGATGGGTGTTGTAGTATACCCTGTGTAGATGGGTGTTGTAGTATACCCTGTGAAGATTGGTGTAGTATACCCTGTGTAGATGGGTGTTGTAGTATACCCTGTTAGATAGGTGTTGTAGAATACCCTGTGTAGATGGGTGTTGTTGTATACCCTGTGAAGATGGGTGTTGTAGGATACCCTGTGTAGATGGGTGTTGTAGGATTTGTAGTCTGAGCGAAGTGAAGATTTATTTCAAAATATCCTGCAAGAGGTAAAGTGTCGAGGAGTGAGTGGGGTGTGTTAAAGATGTGGGCGTGGAGGACAACTATATGGGTGGAATGAGGTGCAATTGTGGTGGGGATGGAGGGGGACCATCAGAGTATAACATGTGAAAAATAGGTGTTGCAGGATTAATGGTTTGAGTGAAGTGAAGGCCTACATAAAAATTTTCTCCAGCAAGCTAAGCTCACGTTGCTGTCATTAGTCTGATGCAGAAAATAGGACTTAACTGGAAGTGTTCACACTGAACGAAAAAGGGTATTCATGATATTCTCGCCTTTTACGGGGTGTCTGATCCTGCCACAGCGCAAATCCTTGACGGAGATGATGGGTGATGCAAATTAGACATGCAAGAGCAGAAGGCATTTGGTAATTTTCATCACGTTAACATTTCATCTAGTCTTATCTATATCGTTTCTTCTTACCTAATCTCATTGTACACACAGCCTCATAGAGGATCATAAAAAATAATGCGTGAATTATCACCATTCAAGCACGTTAGTATGCATAACTTCCTACTCACACTTGCACTGCAATTTCGATGCAACAGTGAGGATGATTCATATAGTTGTGCACCATAAATGCAAAGTTCATAGTCGTAATATTAACATTATAGCAACTTTATTAGTAGTAGAGGTTGTGAAATCACACGCAAGGTTAAAATCAGTATGCCACACGACCAGAAACAAAGCTAGATCAGAGACCATCAAGACGACACATTTCACAAGCTCATAAAACTGTGGCGGGTGATGTGTGGTTTAGGGGCCGTGCGGCGTTGTCAAATTTACGAGTATAGCTTCACCGGGCGCCTCGTACAGAACTTGAGGGAAATCATTTGTCTTCCCTGGCGGGTGGTGTGGGGAAATGTAAAAAAGAAAAAAAAAAAGTTTTTTCTTTCTTTCTTTTTCTTCAGGTATGTGTGCAATGATTCAGAAAGATGAAAAGTAGAGAATATTTGCTCTGGAACGGTAAGGGCAATTGAATATATTGACTGTTTTTGGTAAAGTCATCTTGAGTTTATTTTAGGGCCATATGGTCTGTGTTATCTGGTGCTAGAAGTTTATGTTCAGTTCATTTCTTGATTTTATTTATGCTTACTTGAGGTATTCGGCCGGAGCATGAGTCTTGCCCAGGGAAGATCGATGTCCCTGCCCTACATAGTCCCAGGCCATCCTTGGGCAAAGTGTAGCGCCCATTAGCCCTCCAAAAAGGCAGTAAGTGGGTGGTTACCATTGTCCCGGGATGTACTACCATGGGAGTGACGTGGGGTCACGGCCCGTTAGCTGGCCTTGCAGGACACTGGCTGGCGCGGAACTCATCCACATTTACCAAGCAGTCAAATTCCGGGCTGAGACTATAATTCATACATATCGCCTGTACACACCTCACCCTCATGAAAACCATGCCTTTTCCAGTTCTCCGCACCTTGTCATGTGGATGGACTCTGTTCCGACCCTGGCGAGAGGATGCCTGCCACAGGAAGGCTGCTGCTTGCTTGTGGTCGATGGGTCTGCTCGGGCAGGCAGATCGGGGTGGTGCAATAACAGTATTCTTGCTCACTCAGGAACTATAGTGAGTCAGTTGGTGAGTCCGAACGTGTAGTGAATCAGTCGGAGGTGAGACAGAGTTTGATGAATCTGTTTCTGTTAAGCCAAGAAGTGTTATAAGTCGGTTAGCACGTTGGGAAAGGAAGTGAGTTACAAAGAATGTGTAAGTTTGTGCAGGTTAATGAACTGCCAAGTGTTGAGTCAGTTGATGTTGTGAGTCAGGTGTTCTGATTCAGCCAGTAGATGAAACGTCAGCAGGGGGATGAGACTGACGGCTGACACTTCAAGGCTGAAACAGGCATCTGGATTTTTCACTGAGCAAAGAAAATGTGGAGAGGAATGTCAGGTGATAGAAAGTGAAGATGTCAGGGGGGAGGAGAAAATATCATTGTTCATGTTATATCGCCATCATGAAGGCGGAGTCTATCTGTACCGTGAAGCTGCCTGCCTCTCTTAATATTAATCAGTTTCGGTCTAACGTTAGACGAAAACAAATTTGTTCTAGTGGAATTTTCTGTATACTGTAATTATACAGTAGAATACAATTTTGGATGTTTATGTCACGTTTTTTTTTTAAATAAGCAATATTAAAGAATAATATTCAATAATACTTGAGAACAAGGACAAAGAACTGACTTGTGAAAATCAAGCAATGATTGATACTTTATGCCGGCTTACTTCTCCGATTCTCTAAGGACGAGAATTTATTTACTTTCTCAGCAGTACACAGCAGAGACTAATTACACACAAATGCTATTTGTTAGTACTGCTAGCCTCACGAGAAAGTGACTCCACCCCTGACAATCAATAACTAATGCTATGAATGATAAGCAGGTTCTTGGTGGTGCATTAACTCCAAGTTGCACAACGGATTTAAGTTAAAAAGGACTGGCCTAAGTACCAGTTATGAATAATTCAAAAGCGTTTATGCAAACTAGGAGCTATAAGTGAAATAAGCTTAATGTGGAGAGATAAAACACGAGTTTACATTACATTAAGCTCAAGAGAAAAGAACTGTAATTTATTGATTACAATGAAATAAATTACTACATGAGTCTCAAATGAATTCAAAATAAGGACACACCCACTTACTCACTCAAAAGCAAAACTGTTAAACCTAGGAAAATACGAAAAGAAATACTGGTCAGAGAGTGGGCTGAGCGAGATGAACTGGGCGTCATTGCTGAGGAAGGATGGTGCCACACACGCTGAACCTCTCGCCGATTCACGCTAGGTGGAGATTCAGGAACTCGCTGTACTGGGCCAACGAACCTAGTCCCACAGTGCTCTAATCCTGACTGAATTCAAATTGTGAGAGAGGGGCGAGTGTCGGCTACGCTCTTGTCAACGGAATTAATGCGAGCAATCATGCCCATAACAAATCACTCAGCGAAAGCACTAATGTCGCACACAAGGACGATCACTTATGTAATAGTGAAAAATTTTCTGAAAACACTCCCAATCGGGTGAATACGTGGCGGTTGACTGAGTGATACTTATGGGAATTCACTAGAATTCGCGGTTTCCCACCAAAGTTCAATGTCACAAGTTTATTTAGATAGAGAATCGCGCCAACTAGTGACATTACGCCCCATCAAAATCAATTTTTTTTCCTCAGGAAAAAAAAAAATTCAGTTAAATACATATAAATCCTAACTCAGTCACACAAGATTCACACTGTGGTGTGTGTGCTATCCTGCTACAGGAGAAAATCACAGTCGCCCATGAGCGTAAAAACCTCGTATTTACGTTAATAGAAGCAAGCTTGAGGAAAAAACTCCGTGACGACGGTGAAAAATCCTGTACTCAGGTCAAACTGAGTGATAAGTTTGCTACATTTACATTAACAACTAATTGTTATGTAGCGTAATGTACAGTATGTAATAAACGGTGTAGGTGTGACAGTTGTGGTGTAACTGCACCTACGTGTAAAATGATATAATACAAATCAGTAGTAAATAATGACGAAGAGGCAGAAGAGAAGGGGTGGCAGCATGCGACAGGGACCACCAGCTGATCTGCACGACAGTGCTGCACCTGTGAAAGGAATCAAGGTGGAGCATCAAAAGTGTCATTTCTTTCTCTCTCTGCCTAACAATCAGTACTTATGTTATTATTAACCAGGAAACATAGTCTTTGGATTTACAAATCTCTCAGAACCCTGTAGTTTACTGGTTAACTCTTATTAACCAGGAAACGTGCCAGTTCTTGAATTTACAAATCTCTGAGAACGGGCAGTTTACTAGTTAGCCTAACATTATTAACCAGGAAATGTGCCAGTTCTTGAATTTACAAATTTCTTAGAACAAGCAGTTTACTGGTTAACCTAACACTACACTTATGATTAATGACAGGAAGCTGAGAATCGCTACGCAATCTCGGGCAGGTCACGTTTTAACACCCACCGTGGGTGTGAACACTCATGTGGATAATGTGCATTCTCCTTGAATCCTCAGAGAGGCCCACAGCTCGAGACGTTCCACAAGGTAATTCATATACACCCTTGGATTGTCTCTGCGGGGTTCTCGAACTTCCCCCTTAACCTATGGTATACATATATGTACAGGCCCTGGACATGATGTGTCCTGTGAGGCCAATGGGCGAGACGTCAGGTCTGCACCCACTTCACCACTGCCCTCTCTTTCAACTGCTTCAGAGATTATGGGTGTGGGTTCAAATGGCACAGGAAGGACATGTCCCTGATTAGTGGT
The DNA here is from genome assembly GCF_032717465.1 of Coenobita brevimanus. Classification (NCBI taxonomy): domain Eukaryota; kingdom Metazoa; phylum Arthropoda; class Malacostraca; order Decapoda; family Coenobitidae; genus Coenobita; species Coenobita brevimanus. The sequence goes on along the minus strand of NC_137019.1, from coordinate 22,189,308 downwards.
ACGTTGACACACATTGCAGGAATACACGAAGCTATCTATTTCTTGTCCCATCCCTGGCCAGAAAAAGTCAGCACGGATGCGGCCCTGGGTTTTCGTTTTGCCCATGTGACCTCCTGAGGATGAACAATGACCCCATTCTAACACTGCTTGGCGATACTTAGCAGGAACGACAAACTGCAGTTGAACCTCGCCCTGAGGTGTTCGTGACTCACGGTACAGCCGTCCTTGTTTACGAAGGAACTTGGCTTGACCTCCCCGTGAATACTTTATCACTCTACCTTTTGTTTCTTCTGCACGGCAGCAAGTGTTGGGTCAGAGTGTTGTTCTTGAACAACAACTTGGCTACACATCAGATCTTGCAGCGATTCAATGGTCACTGGAGTGACACAGTTTGGAGCCTCGGCAATGCTCATGTTTCTGCAGCCGAAGTCTGCGTAGCGTCATCTTCAGTGCAACTATACTTGGCACCAGAAATATTGCCTATGATAAGGTCAAATAAGGGTTCTGGCATGACAACTGCGACTGTCGTACCAATGTAAAATGGAGATGCCACCTGGATACATGCCTCAGGGAACAATCTCATTGATCCATCAATAAGGTTAGCTTGGATCTGTCGACCTGTGTACTCCTCAGGCCGAACTAGACTCTGCCTGACAGAGTAACATGAGGAACCATTGTCTCTCAGGACCTTCACAGGAATGTCTCCCACAAACCCTGGCTGAATAAGGAAGGAGCTGTCACCTGTGGGAGGGCCTGTGGAGGAAGCAGCCAGCCACTGATTAGGCTGCTGAATAAATGATGCGGCAAACATGGTGCCCTGAGAATTAGATACCTGAGGGGTTGTACACACCATCTGGGGAGATGGAGCATTGACCACCTGTGGCGGAGGGTTCACTGTCGCTGAGGGACTAGTGAACTGTGAAGTACCTGTACTGATGGGGTTGGCACCACTGTGTGCTTGTTGGGGAATGAAGGCTGCATTTCCATCCTGCCTCCTATGCGCTAAAGTCAAATGTCCTGACTGAGGGTTAAGTGGTTTGTCCTTGACCTGCTGCTGCTTGAAACACCGGTACTGCTGCTGGTTAGGGTTCTGCTTGTCGTACCGCTTCCACTCAGGTTTCTGAGTGTTTTGCCCCTGGTCCTTCTTCTGCGGTTTTGGACCTTGGCCATTATTCTGAGAACGGCCTTGTTGCTGGGGTTCAGTCTGAGACAGTTTCCCAGATTTATCAGCTTTCCTGTTCCAGGTATGCTGCTTGCGAGTTTGATACCCGTAGGCAGTGAAGAATGCATCCGCCTTCTCCACCATTTGGCTGGCATCCTTTACCTGGCAGATCTTAAGCTGAGCCATAAGTTCAGTAGGCCACGACTTTTCTAGCTGCGTGCACAGCATAAGGTCAATTATCCCCTCACGCGTGGAAGGAGTTTCATCTTTCTCCATCCACTCATCTAAGTAAGCAGTAAGCCGGTCAAGAAACTGAATGGCAGTCTCTTTTTCCCCTAAACGCGTCCTCATGAACTGACTCTTGGCGTCGTCAACTGTGATACCGTACGCTTTGACGAGTGCGGCCTTCATCATCTTATACGTGAGATTGTCTCCACGAATTCTGTGGAGAATATCGAAGGTAGGGCCCTCAAACAGGCTAAGAAACTGAAGCCGCTTAGCTGCCTTATCCAGCTGGTAAAGTTGAGCTATGTCTTCAAAACGAGCTATGTATGGCTCGATTCACTCGCCTTCCTTGTATTGAGGAAGCTTGATGTATGGGGTCGCCAGAACATGTGCAGGGAGAGCGCTCATGGAGCTTGGGCCAGCTGCTCCAGATGTGTCTGAAGCCAAGGAATCTCACTTGAGCTTCAGCACTTCAAGTTCATGTTTTTCGCGTGCTTCTCGCTCGGCACGTTCGTGTTCTCGTTCTCTGTCTTGTTGTTCGCGCTCATATTCACGTTCTCTCTCACGTTGTTCTAACTCGTGTTGACGTTCTCTCTCGGGTTCCTCGCGCTGTTCTCCCTCGTATTCGCATTCTTTTTCGCGTTCCTCACGCTGAATTCGACGCTCTTCACGAGCATCATTCTTGCGTTGCTGCTCGTAACTAAACCGAGAGAGGACATAGTCTTTTATTTTCTCGGGGTCAGTAAGCCCCATATCTTTAGCTTCCTGTACATAGACGTTGGTAGACATGATGCTAAGTCAATCTAAATGAACTACAGACAAAGTACTGACTGCTATTTTGCAGAGAAAGATGCCAATAATCGAGAATAAAGAATATAGGCACAGGTTAGTGATGACCAGTTTTATCTAGTTAAACTGGTAAAGAAAGAAAATTAAACAACTGACTGTGAAAACTATTACGTAAATTAATAAAAATGAAATAATAATCACCAGTAAGATAGTGCCTATAGACTTTAATGATAAATACCTAAGTATGAGTGAGTGAGTATTATCTCGTTGATAACTTTAGAACTAGGAGTTAATATCCTGGATTGAGGTCGCCAGATGTCACGGGGTTTTTGAAAATAAGCAATATTAAACAATAATATTCAATAATACTTGAGAACAAGGACAAAGAACTGACTTGTGAAAATCAAGCAATGATTGATACTTTATTGCGGCTTACTTCGCCGATTCTCTAAGGACAAGAAATTATTTACTTTCTTAGCAGTACACAGCAGAGACTAATTACTCACAAATGCTGTTTGTTAGTACTGCTAGCCTCACGAGAAAGTGGCTCCACCCCTGACAATCAATAACTAATGCTATGAATGATAGGCCGGTTCTTGGTGGTGCATTAACTCCAAGTTCCACAATGGATTTAAGTTAATAAAAAGGACTGGCCTAAGTGCCAGTTATGAATAATGCAAAGCGTTTATGCAAACTAGGAGCTATAAGTGAAAGAAGCTTAATGTGGAGAAATAAAACACGAGTTTACATTACATTAAGCTCAAGAGAAAAGAACTGTAATTTATTGATTACAATGAAATAAAATACGTTACATGAGTCTCAAATGAATTCAAAATAAGGACACACTCACCCGCTCACTCAAAAGCTAAACTCTTAAACCTAGGAAAATATGAAAAGAAATACTGGTCAGAGAATGGGCTGAGCGGGATGAACTGGGCGTCGTTGCTGAGGAAGGATGCTGCCACACATGCTGAACCTCTTGCCGATTCACGCTAGGTGGAGATTCAGGAACTCGCTGTACTGGGCCAACGAACCTAGTCCCACGGTGCTCAAATCCTGACTGAATTCAAATTGTGAGAGAGGGGTGAGTGTCGGCTGCGCTCTTGCTAACGGAATTAATGCGAGCAATCATGCCCATAACAAATCACTCAGCGAAAGCGCTAATGTCACGCACAAGGACGATCATTTATGAAATAGTGAATAATGTTCTGAAAACACTCCCGATCGGGTGAATACGTGGTGGTTGACTGAGTGATACTTATGGGAATTCACTAGAATTCGCGGTTTCCCACCAAAGTTCAATGTCACGAGCTTATTTAGATAGAGAATCGTGCCAACTCATGACAGTTTATAACTTTTCATTAGCTTCATAGTGAAGGAGTGCATGGTTTATTCAGGACTTAGTACCTGTCCCTGTCCCAGAGGGGTTCGGCGACGGGTATTGTTTTCACTCGATTTGTCTGTCTGTCTGTCTGTTAACAACTTTACGCGATAACTACTGGTGTGATTTTGACTAAAATTTACAGGGATGATGGGCTATGACCTTCTGATAGCCTAATTAAATATTGGGCCAAATTGGACCAAGCCCCAGGCTGTAGGCCTAAAAATGTAAAAAAAAAAAAAAAGGATAAAAAATTGTTTTTCCGTCATAACTTCTTTCAAATTCGTCATATCGACATGAAACCAAAACCTGAAGCCGCATCTTTCAAATCTGCATCCTATAACATGCCTCATTACATCAAGGGGGTCACCCCTCAATTAGCGGTTGGGGGTCAATGTCAGGTGGGTCAGGCCTAAAATTTCAAATGGGCATAAAATCGTCAATTTTCACCCTATTTACCCCAAATTTGATAGGTGACATCTTTGACTACACATCCTGTTGTGTTTATACGTGAGCACTAAATTGACTGTTGGGGACAGGTTTGCTGTGCCTTGGCATCGCTTCTTGTCTTGGTTGATGTTTTCTAAAAAAAATTCCTTATACTGAGCATTTACGTACGTTAAACAATATTTTGGGTTTGTTGTACTTACAGGTTCTTCACCGCCAGCACGATGCACTTGCCCTGTGACCTTGACCTTCGAGTGACCATCCCCAAAATCGAATCCCTTCGTTTTTGCCTTACCCTCAACGCTTCCATTATGTCTGTTGTAAATTGGAATAAAACAAAAATTAAGCTAACCATGCTAGGTCAGACTTTTACTTAACCCCGCGATCTTGACCTTTGACGTATTGTTTTCAAAAGCAGCAAATATTTTTTGTTTAGCTGAACTTCGATCTTTCATCCAAGATTGGCTTAAATAAGATGATGTTTTAAAGTTATTTTAGCCACACACACACACGAGGCACCGAGCAGAGCAGACGCACGTCGCCACCACTCCATACCTGGCCAAGCTGGCCAGTGGCATTACCTAAATTATTATCTTTGTATGAGTCAAGCTCTGTACCAGGTTAGACTAAATGGTGTTCTAATATAAAAAGACGTTTTAAGTAAGACTGTTGTTCAAATAGTAAAGAAAACAAATTACTGCAAGAATGCACAAAATCAGCTGTTCAGTTGTTTTGTCTGCGACTCTGCGCCAGGGAATGTAAGTAGTATCTGTGCTCTTAGCACTGCATGATGGCCACCTACTTTAGTAAAGTAAATTTGGAAAACAAAAGAGATAAAGGCAGAAAGCAGGATGATGATTTCTATCAAGAACTAGTTGAAATGGAGACTTACAATAAACTGGTGGAACGAGTAAACAGATTAGAGATGGCTTTTCAGAATGAGATGGATGAAATTAAGAAACAGATGCACCGCAGAAGGAAGAAATAGAAAAATTAGGAAAGGAAGTCAACAAGAAAAACACAACAATAGACGAGCTGACAGTAGAAGTGGGTTCACTTAGGAGGAAAATTAGTGAAATGGCAAGTACAGTAGTCAACCACGAGAGTATTATGGAAGAGTTCAAAAATGTTACAGAGACAATTAGGCAAGTAAGCAGTCTGACAGATCAGAGCAGTGATATTGAGGAGAAGATAACACAGGTGAATGAAGCTGTGCAAAGCTACAAAAATGATGTGGAAAACACTTATGCTGAAATGGTGAAAGTAATTGAAAGACTAAGAAACAAGGGTGGAAGAAAAAAGCATTAAAAAGGAAGTGAAAAGAATAATCCAAAACAATCCTGAATTAGTCAGAGATTTAGCAGATATCAACAAATCTATAGTAATCACTGGTATAGAAGAGGAAGAAGTAGGAAACAAGATCTCGAGAGACAAAAAGGAGATGGCAAAGGTAATGAGCATATTGAAGGAAGTATCAGAGGAAATCTGTGGCAAAGACATAGAGGAACAAAAAAGGTTAGGGAAATATGAGAAACAAGTCAAGGCCCCTAAAGGTAACCTTCCAGAGTGTAAACACTGTGGAGGAGATACTCAAAAATGCAAAGAAACTTATGGAAAAAAAGGAGTTCAAAAATGAATGGATAAAAAGATGCCTAACACAAGAGGAACTGGAATTACTGAAAGAGAAAAGGGAAGAAGCAAAAACAAAAAATGAGGGAAGATCAGAGAAGAAGAATAAATTTTTTTACAATGTAATTGGATTGCAGGTACGAAAGTGGTACATAAACAGGAGGGAATAAAAAGGAGGAAGGTAGTAGAACCAAGTCATGACAAGTATATAAGTAAGATGATTAAGTTGACGTACTCAAATGTGGATGGAATGGTATCTAAATTATTAGAGATGAATGATTATATCAGAGAAAATGAACCACATATAATATGCCTAACTAAAACAAAATTAACACCAAGGATATCAAATGGCATCCTAAACTTAGAGGAATACAATATATGGATACGAGATAGGAACTTAAAAGAAGGAGGAGGATTTATAATATTAACAAAGAAAAATCTAAAAGTCAAAGAACTAGAACTAGATATACCCTCACAAGTAGAACTGATTGCAGTAGAGATCAATACATCTGAAGGGAAAGTAATTGTAGCCAATTTGTACATGCCACCCAGATCAAACACATGGGAAAGAGGTGAATATGAGGATCTGGCAGAAAGTACAATTCAGAGTTTAAGAGCATTACTACATAGAATGGAGGAGAAATCGGAAAAAATTATACTAACTGGAGATTTTTATACAAATATAAATTGGAATACTCTAGATATAATAAGCCAAGAAAGCTGCTGGGACCAAAAGCTCCTGGATCTCGTGCAGGAGTTTTTCCTAACGCGACATGTAAGGGAAAGCACTAGAAAAAGAGAACTCAATGTACCCTCAATGCTAGATGTTATATTTGCCAGGCAAGAAAACGATATTGACAATTTAATATATCACCCTCCATTTGGCAAAAGCGACCATGCAATACTAAATTGCAACTTCAGGATTGCATATGACATAGTTAACAGCAATGAAAGTTACAAAATAAGCCTAAATTACAAAATGGGAAACTATCATGACCTAAAGAAGTACTTCTTAGAAATAGATAGGGAAAAGGAGCATAGAGGACAATATTTAAATGCTATATATAAAAAATTCTATGAACTTTATGAAATAGGAGTCCAGAAGTACATTCCACAGCACAAAGAAGCAGAAAAGAAAATAAAGAAATGGTTCAATACAGAATGTAAAAAATCAAAAGAAAAAAGAGATTTGTTGTGGACTAGATACAGAAGACACAATTGTGAAAGGGCATATGACAACTATAAGCAGGCAAGAAACGATTATACAAGAATAAGGAGGGACGCCCAAAAACAGTTTGAGGAAGATATCATAAATAAAAGTAGTGATCAACCGAAGCTGTTTTACAGCTACAACAGAAGCAAAACCTAAGTAAAAGATAAAATACAATCCATTACGGATGAGGGAATCACCTACACACAAGAGAAAGATATTTGTGAAGCACTAAATAAGAATTTCCAATCAGTTTTTAAAGAAGAAAAAAGTTTTGAGAGGGATTATGTGGAACATGCATGCCCACACATACTACCAGATATACAAATATTAGAAAAAGAAATACAGGAGGAGTTAAGTAAATTAGACAAAAGAAAACCAAATGGTCCTGATGAAATTTCATGTTGGATGCTACATGAATATGCAAAGGAGTAAAGTTAACTTAAGTAAACCATTATCTTTAATTTTCAAGAAGTCCTTGAGACAAGGTAAACTAACTGATATATGGAAGAAAGCAAACATTGTTCCCTTATTCAAGAAAGTTAATTGACAAAATCCATGCAACTACCGACCAGTATCACTAACCAGTGTTGTAACTAGCAGACATGGGGTCTATTACTGTGTTTCTATTACTATTACTATTAATTTCAATTGCTCTCTATTATATTACTATTATAATTACTTTAGTGGTTATCTATTACTATTACTATTACTTGGTCATCTATTAGTATTACTATTACTATTAATATATCGTTTATGATAACGGTATTAATTAAATTGAAAATGGTTTTTATTTTCATTATCATTGGGAGGCTGTTCCACTGAATGCACAAGTGTGTCTAGATCACCTGATGGCCTGTTGACCACTCTCCATTCTGCACGGTCTCCTGTGGTGTACCTGCAGCTTGGTGAGCAGCCAATAGGTAACCAAGGTGAGAAAGCTGTTTTTATTGATTATGGTAAACGGTATTAAAGAAGTGTCTGTAATGGGAAAGTAATATACAATAATTATCTATTACTTTACCTTCTATTACTATTACCTTTACTATTACAGCCAGGAACTTGTGATCTATTATTATTACTATTACTGTTACTTCGATAACCCTGTAATAGTCTATTACTATTACTATTACATATTACTATTACCCCATGTCTGGTTGTAAGCAAGGTATTAGAAAAGCTTACAAGAAAAGCTTGGGTAAATCATCTAGAAGAACACAATATGATAACAGAAAGACAGTTTGGTTTCAGAAAAGGAAAATCATGTGTTACTAATCTGTTGAGCTACTATGACAGAGTAATAGACACATTACAGAAAAGAGAAGGATGGGTGGACAGTATCTATTTAGATTTCAAGAAAGCATTTGACAGAGTACCGCACCAAAGACTTTTATGGAAACTGTACCATCAAGGAGGAATCCGAGGCACACTGTATTGCTGGATGCAAGATTTTCTCAGAAAAAGAGAAATGAGAACAGTACTAAGGGGAAATTACTAAACATGGAGGGAAGTGACTAGCGGAGTTCCACAGGGCTCAGTGTTGGCACCAATCATGTTTTTAGTGTATATAAATGATGTAGACTAACACTGGAAATGAAAGCTGTCTAAATATGTTTGCTGATGATGCAAAAATACAAAGGAGAATTACTAACACAGACTCTTGTTAAGAGCTACAAGAAGAATTAAATAAACTTCATGAATGGAGTGATACATGGCAAATGGAATTCAATGTGGACAAGTGTCGTGTAATTAAGTTTGGTAAAAGTGGAAAAAGACCTAACTGGAATTATAAGTTAGGAAATAAAACCCTACACACGTCAGAAAGAGAGAAGGACCTAGGCGTGATTATCAATAACAGACTATCTCCGGCTGACCACATCAGTGAGAAGGTACGGAACATGTATACACTGCTTGCAAATATGAGAATAGCGTTCACATACATAAATGAAAACATGCTAAGAAAGATAATAACATCATTCATCAGACCAGCCCTGGAGTATGCATCAGTAGTCTGGAGTCCTCATTTCAAAAAACACATAGACAAGATTGAAAAAGTACAAAGGGCCGCTACAAGATGGGTACCAAGCTTAAGGGATCTAAGCCACGAAGAAAGACTACAAAAACTGAATCTACTGCACTACAGGAGAGAAGGAATAGAGGTGACATGATTATGCTATATAAATGCATATCAGGGAAGGAGAAAATAGACATAAATGATTACATAACCTATGGAGATGCATCAGCAAGAGGACACTGCAAAAAACTGCATAAAAAGAGAGGCGATAAAGACGTAAGGAAATTTAGTTTCCCAAATAGAGCAATTGATCAGTGGAATGCACTACCAAATGAAATAGTGTGTGCCAAAACAATTCGCAAATTTAAGGATATGTATGATAAAAATGGTTTAAGACACGGGACAGTACGAACTTGACTCATCCCTGTAAAGATACAATTAGGTAAGAACAATTAGGTAAGAACACACACACACACACGCACACACACACACACACACACACACACACGTCTAGCAAAACAATATCCCTTCTCGTTTAGCAAACATGGGTATAGCAACAGCTCAGTATGTACGAGTGGTAACTGTATGCTTCTTTTACAACGATGATTTTGCAGTCATTTTACTAGCTGTCCCTTTTCTACTCTTATTTTGTTGTCGTTGTTGTTGTTGTTGTTACAAATTGTTGCTGTAACTGTTGTTGTTGGTAGTTATGTTGTTATATCAGCGCTCGCTGAGCAAGAAAGGGTACTGTGTTTTGCATGCCTTGTGTGTGTGTGTGTGTGTGTGTGTGTGTGTGTGTGTGTGAACAAATTAACTGAAACAGTTTTTATCCTGTCTTAACCAAACTTGGTGAAAAGATTGAGGGTCACCCAAAGATTTAACTTTTTTTTTTTTTTTTTTTTTTTTTTTTAGAACAATAGATTAAAGGCCAAGGTGACAAGGCTAAGTCAGACTTGGACCTAGCAAGGTCAGCCTATAGCTTTCACCGGATTTACACCAAACTTGGTGGAAAGGTTGAAGGTACGGAAAGAATGGAGAGATGCAGTTTTGAGCACAACCAGTCAAAGGTCAAGATCAAAGGTCAAGGCCAAAGTTCGACCTATGTGTCTGTATGTAAACATAGCTGCAACAGTTTTGATCTGATTTCGACTAAACTTGATGAAAGGGTTGAGAATCGGCCAAGGGCTTGACTTTATTTTTATTTTAAAAAAAGATCAAAGGTGAAGGTCACATGCCAAGGTAACTTAAAACATTTTTATCCAATTTAACTCAAACTCTGAGGAAGGATTCAGGCTATGGCAAGGACAGTGGAATTCTATTTTGAAAACATTCAGTCAACAGCCAAGGTTACAGCGAAAGATCACAGGATAATGTCAACTCAAGCAGTTCTGAGCTGATTTGGACCAAACTTGGTGGAAGAGTTACAGGTCAAGATCACAGGGCAGTCTCATGTGCGTCCCTTTGAAACTCACAGGGTTGAGTACTGCACACCCTGAGTGCTCTTTCTGGTTGTTGTTATTTTTATCGAAACCAGAGTAACGTGAGTTCATTCAGGAAACTTATTTCATTAATTGACCCCAGGCAAGCACCGACTCGAAGGACAAAATTATCTGCAGGTTTAACGCCCACCATCTTGTTTCCTCAGTAACATTTAATCCCTTGAATCCATTGAAGTACTGTGCTGTCGGCGTCAAAAGTCATGTCATCATCTCCAGTTTTTCTCGCTTCGGATTTCAAAAATGGGTGAGTATTGTGAAGCAGTCGACACTAATTACTTTATTGGCCACAAATCAGTGACATCAGAGTTGGTTGCTGTGGATTCGCGAGACTATTTTAAACATTAAAAAAAAAAAAAAAAAGTAGGACAGACGACAGGACTTCTGATGCCGTCGGGTGATTGCTACTCTGGTTAGAAGCAGCTTTTGGAGAAAGATACAACCTTTATTAACCTCTTCACAACGGGAAGGCTTTGGAAAACTGAGAATATCATCAGGTGATACAGTAGCAAGAATGGGTATCGTAATAAAATAATCATCATATGCAAAGGGGTTAATTTCCCTGCTTGACACCTCATAATCCCTCCTCCCAACCCCAGCTTCACCCTGAATACCTGGAGCGTCTTTATGAGTCGACCAGACATCATAGAATGTTGGCCACTCGAAATATAGTCTTATTTTTGTGTGTCGACGCTGCTGTGTGATACTGGGAGAGAGAGAGAGAGCTTTGTATGAATGGTATGGGATGTGAGTGTGAGTCAGCGTTGATTGGTATGTGCCCTTCTGTCTCTTGCCGTAGTTGTGGGTGTCATCAGAGACGATCATATACGACAGGTGTACGTTTCATTCCCCTTTTGTTTTGTTTTGTTTTGTTTGTTGTAAGTACTGTTTAGATCATTTTAAAGCCAAACACCACAGTGGAGCATTTTGTATCTTTAAGTAACGTTCTTGTCATTAAGCCATTTTGACCGTATTCGTCTGTATTTATAGACATGTTAAGAAACTACGCCTAGTGAACAAGTCCTTGGGCCCTTATGTTTCGTTTGATATCCACACGTAACATAGTACCACCGTAAAGTTTGTTCTTTGGCTGAAGTGTCAAACCCTTAAGAAAACATTACCATAGATAAGTTTTCTCCTTTCTCAGTGGATGCGGGTCTTCATAAAGGAGAAGCGGCGATTCCACTTCCCTGGTTGTCGAAAACAGCCCACCTTCACTTCTCTCATTCTGTGCAACTCGGGAAGATCATCAATTCAAGGTAAGAAAGAACCCTTTGGCTCTCTTTTGGCTTCCTTTATGCCCTCTTTGCCGTGTTTCCTTTGATGGGGAGTGTTAAAAGTCCCCAGTGTTGAGACCGTATCACACCGGCCTCCCACAGACGGTCTCGAGCGCGGGACTGGCGAATCCCTGGCTCTGTGGTCTGTGTTTATACCGTGGCAGGTGTGCGGCGAGGCGGCTGACTGGACCACCAAGCTTCCGTACACACCTCCGCATTTTTTTCTTCATTCACCTTTAACTGACCACCCACAGAGTTCAGAAACACTCTTTGGTTAATTGCGTCTGATGCTTTACTCAGTCTCTTATCACCCGTGTCTGGGGTGCATGGTGGGTAGAGAGCAAAAACGAGACTTCTATTTACATTACCCTAATGTATGTTTGGAAACCATTTTTGAAGCCACCACGAAACTAGTGCATGAAGTATGTCTAATTTCTTGTCTTATAATAATGATAATAATGGTAATAATAATAATAATAATGTATTATTATTATTATTATTATTATTATTATTATTATTATTATTATTATTATTATCATTATTATTATTATTATTATCATTATTTTCGTAGCTATTAATTATTATTATCATCCACCCACTCAGTGTTGTGGTACTCTATTTCGGGGTAGCTCTACACTGAGTGGCAAACCAAAATCCTTTAAGCCAGGAAATCATTAACACGCTGGGTGGCAACTTTATAATCAACAAACACGCATTCCCTACGTGTCAACAAGTGGGTTGGCGGAGGGTTAGTGCCTCTCCCCGGAAAACAACTAACTAAATATACAAATAAGAAGCCTCGGACCAGGACGGACAAGCAGGTGACGACTAAGGACCGAACAAAGGGCATCGTTTGGATCGCAACATGGACTATAAAGGGTGCGAATGATGAGGTGAGAGAGAAAGAGATTTTCCAGGTGCTTGAGAGTGCAAAAATAAACGTATGTGAGTTAACTGAGACTAAATGAAAAGTCAAGAGTGTGAGAGAATGGGAGTATGGATGGGATACAGGTAAGAGTGAGAGCTAAAAAGGCAAGAGAGGGTTTATGTATTGTTGTGTGCAAGAGATGGAAGGAGAATATAAGAAAGTATGGATCAGTTGGTTCAAGAACTGAGTGGGTAAAATTGAAAGTAGGATTACAAACTGGGCGATTGTGTGTGTGTGTGTGTGTGTGTGTGTGTGTGTGTGTGTGTGTGTGTGTGTGTGTGTGTGTGTGTGTGTGTGTGTGTGTGCGCCAACGCAAGATCGTGCAAGCAGAGTGAAAGAAGAGTTCTAGGCAAATGTGGAAGTATGCATGGAAGTTTGAGAGGAATGAGAGAGTGTTTTTTAAGGGAGATATGTGTGGAAAAGTAGAGAATGTGAAGATGGATGGAGTATGGTGAGTGGGGTGTGCCTGCAGAAGTGGATGAGAACGGCAGTGCTCTAGTGGACATATGTGCAGGGAGGGGTTCAGTGATAGCCAGTACCCTCTTTAGGCACAAAATGATCCACAGGTATACGTGACGAGTGATGAAAAGGGTGGGTGGTGAACTGACTGAACGGAAGGCAATGATTGCTCATGTGTGTGTGGATGAGAGAATGAGAAGTTATGTAATGGATGCAAGAGCATACAGAGGTAGGGGGAGTGGACTTTCGGACCACCACTTGGTGGTGGTGAAAGGCAAGGTTCAAGTGCAATGGAGGAATAGAAGGAGGGAAGGGCAGGAGGAAGTAGTCCATACAACGAGGGTAAAGACTGCAAGTGGATGCAAAAAGGCAGAATATACGAGAGAAGTGGGGGAGCGATTAAGTAAACATGATTTGGAGCAGATGGGGGACGTGGAAGGTGTGTGTAAGATATTCACAGAAGAAATCTGTCCAGCATATGAGGTGGTGTGTGGGGTGTAGAGAAGACGTAAGGGGGTGCAAGGAAAAGCATGCTGGAATGAAGAGGTGAGACAAACTGTGGCAAAAAAGAAGAAAACATATAGTGAGTGGATGGGAAGCAGAGGCGTGGAAGAAGTTGAGAGACCGAAGAAAGAGTTATATGGAAAGAGGAAGAGAGAGGTGAAAAGGTTGGTAAAAGAGAGTAAGAAGAGAGTGGATGAGGAATTTGGACGGAATTGGAGTGTTAAGCGGAGGGAATGTATGAAAATGTTGTAGAAGGAGGTAGGCTAGAGAGAGTTAGACAGGGTGATAAAGAAGTTAGTAGGGGAGTGAAAGATAAAAATGGTAGGTGGATTGTGGAGAAGGAAGAAAAAGCGAGCATATAGAGAGAACACTTGAAGGAATTATTGAACACAAAGAATAAAAGTAATGCCATTATAAGTGGCTGGGGAATGGCTGAGACAAGAAGGGAGGTGAGATGGGAGGAAGAGATCAGTAGGATGGAAGTAGTGGAAGCATTGAAGAAAGTCAAAATGGGGAAGCCCCAGGAATTGATGGAGTGTGTGGTGAAATGCTGAAGCATGGAGGAGAGATAGTTGTAGAATGGATATGGAAGATGTGCCGATTGGCCTTGGAGGAAGGTAGAGTCCCAGAGGATTGGAAGTCAGGTATAATTATTCCCCTGTACAAAGTAAAAGGGGAAAAGGAGGTGTGTGGTAATCATAGGGGCATTTGCCTTCTTAGTGTAATAGGAAAAGTGTATGATAGGATGCTTATTGACAGAGTTAGGGAAATAACAGTGAAATTAGTTGGTGAAGAACAGGGAGGTTTTAGGAAGGGATGATGTTGGATAGATCAGATATTCTTTCTTAGGTCTTTAGTGGAAAAGTTTCCAGAAAAGGGAAAGAAGTTGTATGTGGCCTTCATGGATTTGGAGAAAGCAAGCATATGACAGGGTGGATGAACAAGGAATGTGGAAAATATTAAGAATTTATGGAGTAAATGGGAAGTTGCTGAATGGCGTGAAGAGTATGTATGAGGGTGCTAAGGCTGCAGTGCATGTAGATAGTGAACTGAGTGAATTTTTCTATTTGAATGTTGGATTGAAATGAATGTTGAGCTGAAACAACGATGTGTCATATCTCCATGGTTGTTCAGCCTGTATATGGATAGGGTTATAAGAGATACAAAGTAGGGCAGTGGATGTTGGAGCGGTTTTAATGAGAGGACAACGTTTGGAAACTCCCTGTACTGTTGATTGCAGATGATACTGTATTGTTAGTGAAGACAAAAGGGAACTGCAAGGCTTGGCGGATGAGTTCGGAAGAGTGTGCAAGAAACGGAATCTGAAAGTGAAGGTAGGGATGAGTAAAGCTATGGTCTTCAAGAGAAATGAAGTCACTGGAAGTACTGTGAGGTTGGATGATGAGAAAATGGAAAATGTGAGTGCATTTAAGTACTTGGGTAGTGTGATGAGTAAGGATAGAAGTTTGGAGGGTGAAATGCTTGAAAGGGTACAACATGGAAGAAAGGTTGCTGGTTCTTTGAAAGCAGTGATAAGAAATAAGGAAGTGAGTATGGAAGTAAAAATACGAAGTCGCTACATGACAGTATTGTGATTGCAATTCTAACGTATGGAAATGAAGCTTGGACCTTGTTGGAAGGACATAAATCAAGAGTGAGAGCAGTGGAAATTAGTTATTTGAGAGGAGCATGAGGAGCCACATGGAGAGACAGCTGACAAATGAGGAAGTGAAGGAGCGTTGTGATGTGGATGTGGATGTGATAGAAAGCGTTAGGAGAAATACACTGAGGTGATCTGGCCATGTGGAGAGGATGGGGAGTGAGAGACTAACGAGGAGAGTATGTGAGTGAGGTGGAGGGAGGAAGAGGAAGGGGAAGGCTAAGGATGAGATGGAGGGATGGAGTGGAGAGGTATATGAGAGCTGGGAATGTGGGCTGAGAACAGGACAGTGAAATGGTGAGGGACCGGATGACACGGAGGCGATTTGTTTGTGGCCACCCCTTACGGGATAAAGGCGTATGGCAATAGATTAATAGATAGATAGTACCTATATTTAAGACATTCGATTAGAGCATGGAGTCATTATAATCATAAATATTATTAGTAATAAAGTTCAATCTTGTGTGTGTTAATGAATTCGATTTGTGTGTGTGTGTGTGTAATTCACCGGGTCGGTCAGGATCACTTGATGGTCGTGATGGTCAGCTTTTACCCTCCCGGAAGGGAGCTGAGAGCTCATATAGTCCGATCTTCGGGCAAGGCTGTGACCTTCACACACGCACACTCCCGTCCCCTTGCTCAAGGGGGACAGTAACCACCCACTTCGTCAGTGAAAGTTTTCGCAACCTGAGCGAGGCGCGAACTCCCGTCCACAGTTGGCAAGCGGGAACGTTACCACTGCACCAGCAACGGCCATAAAACAGCTTTATCGTACTTTTCACATTTTGAGCTATAGAAGCATTACTATGGTCCTTTCACAGCAAGAAGTCCGTTCAGGGTGTGGCAGAATTTGGAATTCCCCCGAGTGCGACGTTGCCAATTTGACCACCAATTATCGGATTATCACTCTGTCTCCCAACCTACCCCCATCACACCTCTCTCTCTCTCTCTCTCTCTCTCTCTCTCTCTCTTTATATATATATATATATATATATATATATATATATATATATATATATATATATATATATATATATATATATATATATATATATATATATATATATATATATATATATATATATATATATATATTTTATTTCCAATTTTTTTTCCACACCACTTATGAGGTAAAAGTCTAGGCGCGTTTTATTTTTAAGAGGTTTCCCCTGTAGGCCTAATCCTCTCTCTGATCTTTAATCATAATTTTCTTCGTCATCAGAACTTTCTGTTATATTGACGAGAGAGAGAGAGAGAGAGAGAGAGAGAGAGAGAGAGAGACAGGTGGGATGAGGGTAGGTGATAATCCGATAATTGGTGGTTAAATTGGCAACTCTATGGCGTGGCAACATGGGCAAAAAGCACTGCCACGTGTCATAGAATTAATTCAAATCGTTGTTATAATTCTAAAAAGTGATACTCAATGTACTATATAGCTTCCTTTACTATATACAGAATATAAAAAACAATTTCAAATAGCACATAGATGGGAAATAAGAGAGAGAGAGGCATGTACTACGGTTGATTTGGCAGAATCGCTAGAGGTGATTCACCAGGTGGGCCCCACCCTGAACGGACTTCTTGCGGTGAAAGGACCATAATGAGTGTAGAAAGCTCTGACTTCTTCAGGCATAATCTTGAGGTCGTTCCCTATCGGAAGTGTTTCATTCATTTTTCCCCTCTCTCCCCTAGTTTTCGAGTGTCAACCTTGTGAAGAAGATTGGCTTAAGCATCCCTAGCAGTTGTTTAATTGTGGTAGGTACTTCTACCCTTCAGAATTAACTGATTCCGACCAAACCTGGACACAATGACCAGCCTACGACCTACTGTAGTTGTGTCTGCAAGGTTTTACTACTCGTTACCTAGCAACGGACAGCTTAATTTCTCCATGGCCGTGAGTCCAGAAATTGTCGGGACCCAAGTGGCCAGCCCCAGCATCATTTTTCGAAACTCCTGGAGAACTTGGCAATGTAAGCTTTAGCATTCTAAACCCGTCCTGCGCATCCCAATGAAACACACAAAAAATCTGCAAAACGACTGCGTACACGCCGGTGAAAACTAGGGAGAGGAGTGAAGAAACATCATATTAAGAAATACCCATATTTTTACCCCTAATAATGATTTTAGTGGTACTGAAATAGTGTGAAATGACTAGATAATGTGTATTACGGTACAGACAATATCAGTACATAATATGGGAGGTTTCATTTAATATATATATATATATATATATATATATATATATATATATATATATCATTAATATTTTCACAGTTTTTTATGTTTATTGTCTATGCAAGTATCGAGTTATTTCTGTTGTCTGGGTGGTTTAGTTTGTGTCCAAAGAGTGGCGAGAGATGGTATTTTTGGACTCTTAACAGTGATTCCCAACCAGGGTTCCATGAAACCCCAGGGTTCCACAGCACATAATCAGTGGTTGCTCCAAACATGAATATATATTTATATATATATATATATATATATATATATATAACGAAATAAACTGAAATATAATTTTGGTAACAGTATGGACCCTATTTTTTCAGCATTTTTCTAAGAACACACACACACACACACACACAGATATATATATATATATAAATATATATATATATATATATATATATATATATATATATATATATATATATATATAGTAAAATACAAAATTCTCTGGGTAGATAGATACATAGATAGATAGGTAGATAGATACTGATATATATATATATTACTGTCGGTAGGGGTTCCCTGGGATATTGAAAATTGTTTCAGGGGTTCTTCCAAGGTGTAAAGGTTGAGAATCGCTGTGTGTACAGGCTGAACCGCAACGGCCAACTTACAGTAAAGCTGGCCATCGTCGCCTTCCGGCTTGTGTGAATGGAAAAGTGAAGGGCTTAATTTTGCCACATGCTTAGATTTTTTTGTACTTTAAAATATAAATATCAACTGCCTTGAAGGCCCTTCATCCACCAGTAATGGTGATCACAATTTTCTTGTCTGAATAATGATGACTTTCGACCTCGGTGGAACCAATAAAAAAATCACTTCAGTATGCTGATTCGGTAATGTAGGTTGCTCTGGAGAATGAAACTGAACCTTGGTTTGAGAAGATGGTTACAGGAGAGTAGGAACATCCTTGTCATTGATGATAAAAAAAGAAATGCATTCTGTTTGTCAGTTTTGTATTGTGGTAAACATGCACAATAAGAAAACATTGTTGCTAAGAATCTGCATCCAAAAACTCTTATGTAAACTAGAACAAATAAATTATATTGTTAAATTCCTTTTTTCTTGTTTCGTTTCTTTTTATTAGGGTATTCAAGAACTTGAATAAAATAACACTAAGAAACTAGGAAGCACTCAGAGAGCGTATATCTCCGTCAATGCCATTGCAGGATCCGGATCCAGATTCGGATCTGCTCCAAAATGTAATCAATTCTTTCTTGACCAATGACCCACCTTCCACAAAATTTCATTGAAATTCATTGAGAACTTTTGGAGAGCTCGTGCGGGCAAACAAACAAAAAATTCTTGGATCCGGATGATCATCCGGATCACCATAAAAATTTAATGGATTGTTCTCTGGGCTGTACCCTACCCCTCCAAACAGTTTCAGCAAAATCCAGACATAATTTTTTGAGTAATCCTGGTAACAAGCAGACAAACAAACAAGCCAGTGCCAACAAAAACATAACTTCCATGGTGGAAGTGTATGTTTTCACCCTTGTTTGTTTGTTCGTTTGTTTGTTTGTACTGTATGTTAGCAAGATTACTCAAAAATTAAGAGAGAGATCTGGACCAAGCTTGGTTGGTTTATAGCCCATGTCCCAGGGAATAATCAGTTAACTTTTGGGACCAATCCGGATCGTATTACAGATTCTGGATCCGGGAAACACTTTTTGCCAAACCCTAATCAGTGATGAGAAAACCTAACCCATTATGAAGAGTGGTTTGGAAATTACGTTGCCCTTGCCGGAGAGATGCGCTTCACTGAGTGCCCCTCTAGTTTATGTGTGTGTGTGTGTGTTTTTTTCTTTTTCTGTGACTAATTGAATTGTATATAAATTATTCACAGGGTATAGTTAAGACGAAAATAATCTAAAACATAAAAGAAATTTGGTCGTGAGTAAATGAAATTTTGTGGTGACGAAAAGGCTGAGGGTCAAGCAAAAACGAAGTAATTAGCTCGCCCGGAAGGAGCCCAACAAGGGTTTGTTTTTGATCGAGTTTGTTTGTTTCTTTGTTTGTTCAACATTACGGAAAAACAGCTGAATGAAATTACATGAAACTTTCAGGATATGTGGGAACTGGTCCCCAAAGAAATTGATTAAATTTTGGAGGAAATCGAGTGACTAAATTTCTAAAAGGTCAAAATCAAAGTCACAGATTTTCAGAGGGCTACAACTTGAGAACGGTTGTAAATAGAGATATTTACTATTAGGAACATACAGAAACTCATAATATGGGCTTTCATTTGGCGCCAAGACCTTTGACCTTGAATGAACTTGAAATGTCAAACTCAAGGTCACGGATATTCAGGGGGCTACACTCGAAACTGGTTGAAGATAGTGAGATATTTACTATTATCAACATATTAGAAATCCCTTATGGGTTTTTAATTGCTACCTTGACCTGTGACCGTAAGTGACCTTGAAAGGTCAAACTCAAGGTCACGGATATTCAGGGGGCTAAAACTCGAAACTCGTTGAAGATAGAGATATTTGCTGTTACCAAGATATAGCAAGTTTCACATGGGCTTTCATTTGGCAGCATGATCTTTGACCTTGAGTGACCTTGAAAGGTCAAACACAAGATCACGGATATTCAGAGGGCGTAACTTGAAAACATTTGCGCCATTGCCTTAGACTTTAATTGCGCACCGAGGCTAAATGGAAGAAACGAGTCAGTATTTAATAGCAATAAACTGCTGTCGGGGGAGGTTTGTTGTGTCTGGCACCACTTGTTCGATTTTGAGAATAATTAGTCAAAGATCAAGGACATAAGGTACGGTCAAATGTTCGGCCTTATCCCGAGTGTAGGGCACGGAGCAATCGCTGAGTGCTCCTTCTCTTGTGTCTCAAGTGTTGTTGTTTTGAAAGTCACACGTAACAAACAACCTGACCGTTTATTGTTCCTGCCAGCTGTGCCGATTGTGAGTCAGTTCAGTTAACGATGAAAATAAATGTAACAATTTTTTGTTGCTGGAATCACCACTGCCACAGACACCAAATCGTTTATATTTCTGGCATTAATCGTTTATGTGTCTGGCATGAATAATGTTGTGCTGGGCTAATATATGGCCCGGGCCTCCCAAAAGGCGAGGCAGTCTATAACAACAACAACAACAGTGCAGAGCATGATACCATTATTAAAGACAACCATTCATATGAACTGGTTGCATAAATCCGTCATAGGCTATGTAGTTTGAGGTTAGAAGAACCATAGTAAAATACAAAATTCTCTGGGTAGATAGATACATAGATGGTAGATAGATAGATACTGATATATGCATACATATATATATATATATATATATATATATATATATATATATATATATATATATATATATATAAAAACACACACACACACACGAGTGTGTGTGTGTGTGTGTGTGTGTGTGTGTGTGTGTGTGTGTGTGTGTGTGTGTGTGTGTGTGTGTGTGTGTATTTTCCCCCTTCATTATTTCCGTATCTCATTTCATCCTTTTCTTTGCACCCTTCTTTCCTTTCCTTTCTCCAATTATTTTATATCTTTTAACCCTCCACTGTGTACTAATTTGAGAGAGAGAGAGAGAGAGAGAGAGAGAGAGAGAGAGAGAGAGAGAGAGAGATGAAGGGGCTGGCGGCAAAGATTAATGTGGTGAGTGGGCTGGAGTGAGGAGGGTACGACTCGTGTGTCAGTTTGTTCTCCCTTCACTCCCCTCTCTGCTCCCTTCCCTCACCCCTCCCCTCCCTCCCGTCTCCTTCCCTCATCCCCATCTCCACTACCCTTCCCTCCCCCTTTTCCCTCCCCTCCCCTCCTTCCTTCGTTCCCCATGCTCCGCTGTTATTTCCCTCTCCTATTATTCTTTCACTACTCCAAGCCACATCCCTCTTCATCATTCCTCCCTTGATCTCTCGCATTCCCCCTTCCTTCATTATACTTCTTCATTTCTCCTCTTTTCCTGCATCCTCTTCTCCCCTCACGCCTTCTCCTCTCCTATCCTCTAACTCCTTCCTCATCTCTCCTCACTCCCTCACCTCTTACCTTCTCCTCTCTTCCCTTCCTCCTCTTCTCTTTTACTCTAATTCACTGACTTTCTCACCTCATTTCCATTCTCTCCTCTCCCTTCCTCCCTCTCCCCACCTACTCCCCTCTCTTTCCCCACTCTGTCCCTCCCCTTCTCTCTCCTCTCACTCTTTCCCACTCTTTCTCTTCACTCCCTGCCCTCACATTCCTCTCCTATCCCCTCACCTCCTCCCCTCTCGCTCACCTTCTCTCTCCCGTCCTTACAATTACCTGTCGTCGTCCCCTCCCATTTCCTCTTCCTATTAATTCATTTCCTCTTTTCACTCATTCATTTCCTCTTTACTCACTCATTTCCTCTTTTTACTCTCTTTTCCTCTTTTTACTCACTCATTTCCTCTTTTTACACGCGCATTTCCTCTTTTTACTCAGTTTTCCTCTTTTTACTCACTCATTTCCTCTTACAAAGTCATTTCCTCCTTTTACTCACTCATTTCCTTTTTCACTCACTCATTTCCTCTTTATACTCACTTTTCCTCTTTTTACTCACTCATTTCCTCTTTTTACTCACTCATGTCCTCTTTTTACTCATTCATTTCCTCTTTTTACTCATTCATTTCCTCTTTTTACTCACCCATTTTCTCTTTTTACTCACTTTTCCTCTTGTTACTCGCTCATTTCCTCTTTTTACTCACTCATTTCCTTTTTTTACTCACTCATTTCCTTTTTTTACTCGCTCATTTCCTCTTTTCACTCACTCATTTCCTCTTACAAACTCATTTCCTCTTTTCACTCACTCATTTCCTCTTTTCACTCACTCATTTCCTCTTACAAACTCATTTCCTCTTTTTACCCACTCATTTTCTCTTTTTACTTACTCATTTCCTCTTTTTACTCACTCATTTCCTCATTTTTACTCGTGCATTTCCTCTTTTCACTCATTCATTTCCTCTTTTACTTACTCATTTCCTTTTTTACTCCTTCATTTCCTCTTTTATCACTCATTTCCTCTTTTTACTCACTCATTTCCTCTTTTTACTCACTTTTCCACTTTTTACTCAATCATTTCCTCTTTTTACTTGCTCATTTCCTCTTTTCACTCACTCATTTCCTCTTACAAACTCATTTCCTCTTTTTACTTACTCATTTCCTCGTTTTGCTCACTCATTTCCTCGTTTTGCTCATTCATTTCCTCATTACTCTCATTTCCTCGTTTTACTCTCTCATTTCCTTTTTTTACTCACTCATTTCCTTTTTTTACTCACTCATTTCCTTTTTTTACTCACTCACTTCCTTTTTTAGTCACCCATTTCCCTTTTATTCACTTACTCCATTCCCGATTCACCCACTTCCTTTTCTTCTCTCACCTTCTCTGTCTCACTCCTTCCTTAATCACCCCTTTCCCTCTCTCTCTCTCTCTCTCTCTCTCTCTCTCTCTCTCTCTCTCTCTCTCTCTCTCTCTCTCTCTCTCTCTCCGTATGCCATCCACTCTCCTCCACCCCTCTCTTTCCCTCCTACTGATTCACCTTTCCCTCCTAGTCCTTCCCTTCCCTCTCCCCCCAACCCCCATACCGTGAGTGTGGCCGTCAGCACTCACTTCGGGCCTGTGGGTAGGGCAGAGTAGGGTAGGGTAAGGTATGGCAGGGTAAGGTGTAGGGCAAGGTAGGGTTGGGAAAGGTAAGGTAGTGTCGTGCAGGGGTAGGGTAGGGAAGGGTAGTTAGGGTAAGGAAAGGCAGAGTATTTAAGGTAAAGTAAGGTATATTGGGTAGGGTAGGCTGGGGCAGTGTTATAGTGTAGGGTAGGGCAGGGTAAGGTAGGGTGGAACTCACGGTTATCTGGCAAAAACCTGTGTTATTTTTGTGAGTGGCTGGCACGGCGCCGACTCTTATCTGATGCTGCACATGAACGGCGCTGCAACTTTACTGCGCGGATCTATCTCGCCCCAATTAAAGCGCATTATGTCAAGATGCTAACCGCTGCGTCAGGCGGGAGGGCGGAGCAGCGCAGGCAGCCGCAGGGGCACGGCAGGTGGTGCGTAGTGACTGAGGCAGTAATGGTTATCTGGGCACCCTCCATCTGAGTCACCTGCCGCAGTCAGCCACCTGCGGCCCCACCTGGCTGCTGCACCTGGCCAAGGCCGCGGACACTCAGCCCGCGACACAGTCACTCACCCGGCACACTGACCCATACTACACTCCATGCCACTGGCCATTCCTTTACTCTTTATCGTCAACCCTCTGGCCCCATACTACACTCCATTCCGCTTATTCCACTGCTCCTACTTTTGTCAGTTCTGCGAAGCAGGATGGTATTATTTTCGGCAGCTCATCTTATACCGCTGCGCGAGACTCAGCCTGTGTGTGTGTGTGTGTGTGTGTGTGTGTGTGTGTGTGTGTGTGTGTGTGTGTGTGTGTGTGTGTAACTCCTAGGCTATTTGATGGATATGAATGAAACTTCCCAGTTGAGTTTGTCTGGTTACCCAGAAGGTCTTCCATTATATACAATTTTCCAACCAAGATTTTTAGGGGTGTCAGCCCCCTCAACAAATTATAAATTCTCAGAAACAGTGAAAGTAGGGCAAATATGGGTTTTATATCTTAGTACAGCACATGTTGTACGATGGACTCTCATCCGTAATGTGATATTTGGGGAGCGTGACCCCCGTGATTCTTAGGGGGTCACCCCCTCCACAAAATACAAACGACCAGAAATAGGGAAAGTGATGGCATGAATTTGAACGAAACCTCATAGGCTGGTTTGTCTGGTTCCGTGATAATGTCTTCCACTATATAAAATTGTTCACTATTTTTTTAGGAGGTCAGCCCCCTCCAAAACTTATAAAGGATACAAATTAAGGAAAGGAGAGCAGTTATCACTTTGATATCTTAGAACATGTACAGTAGAATGGATTCCCATCTGCTAACTACTACTACTACTACTTTTACTGCTACTACTGCTGCTACTACAAAGACGACGACGACGATGATGACGACGACGATGACTATTCATTGAGTGTATCCTGGGATATCACCCCTTCACACGTGCCACCACCGCGATGATGTGGCCTTTACTAGCTTCTGTTATGGTTCAAAACTATTGTTTTATAAATTTTTCCAAACCGGTGTGCATATCACAGGACTGGGTATGCAGCTTCCATGTTTTCTCTTCATGCACAAGAAGAAACTGCATATCTACGTAATTTATTGTTTACACACGGCATCCCACCCCCGGAGCAATGCAAGGAAGGCACAACAAATTTCTCGGGACTCCGACGACAGAGAGACGGCGGAGGAGAAAAAGTGCAGAAGCCTATAACAGACAGAATCATAGCTATCAAGATGGAACACTGACGGGTGCAACACCCGTGCCCACCAAATTGTCTAAGGGACGAACAGTTGACTTTGCCCTGCTACCTTGACCTTTAACCAGTTGCTCTCGCAACAGAATTATTTCACATTTGCCTTCCACCAAATTTGATCTAAATTAGATCCAGGCTGTTTTAGTTGAGCATGTTCTGTGTCCTTGAAATTTGACTTTACCCAGCGATTTTTACCACTGAGTGATTGTCCGCAAAATCTCTTTATCCTGGCCTAACCCTAAACCCTTCTACGCAGTTTGGTGTAAATTGGGTGGAAGCTGTTTGAGATGATTTTACCATGTGACCCAGACCTTTGACTTATGGTTTTCAAAACCTATGAATTTGATCCTCAACCCTTTCACCAAGTTTGGTCCAAATAGTATCAAAGCAGTTTTAGTTATTCTGTGCACACGCTGACACATGGATCAAACTTTCTCCATGGTCTTTGAGTGAGTGTCCACAAAATAAAACCCCTTCGTTCGTGCATTACCCTTCACCCATCCACCTAATTTAGTCTAAACCTAATAAAATCTGCTTAATTTGAAACTGCTAAGCCAAACTTTGACCTAGCCCTGTAGCTCTGACCTTTAACTTATTGTTCTGTTAAACAATAGGTTAACCCCCATGACTGTCTCCCTACCTCTCCACTAAATTTGGTTAGAACAGGATAAAAACTGTTTGTGATATTTTGTTTACACACACACACACACACACACACACACACACACACACACACACACACACACACACACACACACGGTTAAACTAGAATAACAACTGAATTATTTTGTCACATTTGCATGTCCACGTTGAACAAAACATAACTCCATGAGCCAGAAATACACAAAGAAGCACACCCGTTATCATCATCATCATCATTATCATCATCATCGTCCTTCCACCTTTTCTTTCTTCATCGTCGCTGTTCTTCGCTTGATTCCCTCCCTCACACTGCCACTCTTGAGCCACACCCCACAACCACACATACTCGTATTCCTGGCAACAAGCGGTTGGTCTTGAATCACCTCACAGCGAGCACTTCTTTGTTTAGGTACGTCAGACGTTGTTCTTCAGTTTATGTGTGATCTCTGGGACTGGGAATGATTTAAAAACTATCTTCATAGCCACTCTAATCCTCTAACGCTCTATATATACTCGTATACAGTATATAGTTTATTGCTGTTATCTCTAAAGACTGTTGTTCAAATTAGGAGAGACTTCAATCTGGAGGGGTTAATTACAACCTTCATTAAAGCCTGAAGTACGAGAGGTGCTTCCTAAGTTAAATAAACCTATTCAGAACTGTTCAGTTATGGTAATGTCTCCTTGGAGAGAAGGATGCGTCCTTGGAGAGAAGGGATTAAGACAGTGGAAGCCTGTGATAAATTCACTCTATAACTTTATGAGCCAGCTTAGCAGAAAATGGTGTTATTAGGATTAATGGAATATATATCACGCGACGAACACTCCCAACCATATTCATTACCAGCCCAACAGAATGCGATCGAGACGAGATAAAAGCTAAACTTTTACTTACACAATTCGTGGGACGCAGATGTGTGTTGTCTGTTACGTCAGCCATATGACACGGGCATTATTATGCTCTTATCTTTTATTATTATGTTATGGTGCTGGAGAGGTCGCCTTCACGAGGTGGCACCGATATAACTGGCCAGCTCCGATGTCCGGCTATACAAATGTCTGTAACTCCCTTTCACTCCTCCGAAAGGAGGAGGATGAACTTCAGAAGGGCAGCTTCAGCCTGAATTCTACTGATTCTACTGGGTTGAGATTCAGATTGGCCTGAGGTCACAGCAACAACATTATTCCTGGGGATAGGAAGATTACTACCGATTTATTCCCGGCGCTCCCTCTTACAGTTTCTAACGATTTTTCTTCGTCTTCATATCGTCTCTTTTCAAGTTGTTCTAAAGAAGCTGTTGTAGACGGTCACTGTTCTAGTTACCAGTAGCGGTTTTCCTCAGAGTTATGTCGTTTCACTTACTCTTTCCTTCCTATTCATCAATAACCTTCTATGCAGTACGTGAACCCCTATCCATTCATAAACGATGACTTCACTCTTCGTTTTTCCACCGTCTTCTCACAGCATCCATCAAAACAAACACTTCTGTAGTCACAGGATGATGCTTTACCCCACCAGATTTCTTATGTTTCCCTGAGCTGTAGCTTGGGCAAAAGAAACCATATTGTTTTTAATGCCTTAAAAAGCCACTTCCACCCCAGTTCAACCCGTCGCAGTCTTCCTCTTGATCATTCCCCTAGCTCTGAGTATCACTGCATGGTGTGTCATTCTCGTAATCAATATTGGTAAAATCACACTGTTCCTCTTTCAAAATCAGCTTTGCAGAGGTTCGGTGTGCTGAACCGTCTCCGTGCTTCCCTTAACCCTGCTAATTTGTTAACTTTGAAAATGTTCCTATTTCGTGTCTGCGTTGTGCACAGTTCTCTAGTGTTTGATGAGCGGGATGAAATAATTAGTCTCATCAGCTCCACTCCTCTCACTGATTTCACTCTGCCTGCATCCCTTGCCCATTATGACAGGCATCCAGGACCCGTCTGGTCACACACTTTCACCTCTTTAATGTCCAGCTCTCTGCAAGTGTCTTTTTCAGTTTATCTCACTGTGTATGTCCAGGCATCTCAGAAGGAGCGATTTTCATTTTGCCCTTCTTTGTTCGTTTTCTAAAGAATGGATGACTTCTTTAGACATTCAGTATTTGGTTCTTTCTTCAGTAGAAAATATGCGAGGGAGGACAGGATTAGATGGAGAGATGGGGTACATGGAGAGATGTATGAGAGGTGGGAGTCTGGGTTCTGATGGCAAAGGACAAGGTGACATGGGGACGATTTGTTTGCGGTCACCCCTGTCGAGTTTAAGAAGTCTAACAATTGATAAACTGACAGTAAGAATGAAAAAAAAAAGACAAAGATAATGGACTTAGATTAATGTGAGCAAACGATAGAATATATTAGTTAAACTCAGAGCAAATGGCATGAAAAAATATGTAGAATACAAGCAAATATTATGTATCTGAATAGGAATGTGACCCCAGAGAGATCAGATGAGAGGAGATGAACATGCTGAGAGTAAAGAGGTATGCAAAAAGTTTTCTGAAGAGAAAGAAAAGATAGTTGAACTTGGAACTTGGAAGAGAAATGGATGTGAATGTCATTGAAAATCCGAAACAGTTTTGGAAAGATGCTAAAATATGTAGAAATGAGAGTGAAAACGACGTGAAAATATAAAATGTGAATTTGAAAGAATGTTCGTTAAAACAAGAATAGAAAGACCATTTTGAAAAAATAATGAAAGTGAGTGACGCGAGTAGGGCAGTGGTTATTGTGATCTGTTCTGATGATTCACAAAGAAGGTATGAGATGCCTGAGAATATAATCAGTAGTGCCAATAAGGAACGGTATGGAAGGGTCGAAGAGAAGTGGCTCACGGAAAGAAGGTAGAGAAAGTGGCATGGACAATAACGACTTTAATACAAAACAGAAAATTATGTGTAGAGACTGCAACAGAACTGCAAGGTGCCTTAGTACTCACAATAAAGTATGAATGTAGGATACTGGTACGGCGAGTATGGAATCAGTGAGTCTAGTAAATGTAGGAGGTATTAAAGAATATGAGTATAGATTATGAGTTACACTGATTCCATAAGATATTAATGAGGAAATTCATGAAAGATGTAAAATATTAAAGCTTGACATTGAAAAAGTAGGGAAGTGTATATGGCACGTCCACATAAAGGTGTGAAAAGGTAGAGAAGTGTGTGTTTATATGGTATGCTCACACACAGCTAATGAATATGGTTTGGGCAGGTGATGTTGTTGTTGCTCAACCCCGGTCCATCTGATCGAGCAGACTCGTCGACCGAAGGTATGCAACAACCTGTACGGGGTTATCCTATGGGTTCCCTACACCGTTTGTTGTTTCTGCGCCTTTGTATGGCGTATGCTGTGCAGTGTTCCATTACGTGTTTTATATTGTGTGGGCCTATTCTACAAGCTGGGCACGTGTCATCCTTGATTTAGCCCAGCTCAAATTTAAGCTGGTAGCTGGAGAGGGCTGTGTGATGTTCTGATCTAATCCTAGCTAGGTGAACCCTATCATCTCTGTTTAGGGACACACTGATGGGTGGATGTCAGGAGGGGGGCTTATAATACAGTGTTTTGATCGAGGTGTTTTATTGCCCTGCGCATGAAGTGAGTATAAAGGTGTTTCTTCATCGCTAGTGTTGGAATGTCTGGAGGTGGGATATTGTTGTAGGGTGTTTGATAATGTTTGTGTGGTGTTTGTTTTATGTGCCTAGGTGTGATATGTATCTCTGTCATGTAATGACAGGGGTGTTGTGTACTGATGCAGGCTACTGCATAAAACTGTGTGCTCTCATATTAGAGTTGTAGCAAAAGTATACAAATAAGTGAGGTTAAAGGTAGAAGGAGGGTAATGAAGATCAAGATATCTTGAAATGATACTGAAAGCGTGATTTTGTAAACTAGGAGGCAACATAACTGACGTAGAATAACACTAGAGGAATGAAATTTCTAAGAGCATTCACCTGATGAGAGCTGCACTCCTTTTTCTAGCTTGGAAGTTGGCGGAATGACTGCTTCACAGACATTTTGAGAGCAACATTAAATAATGAACATATGTTGGTATCAGTATTCTGTGGTATGGAAGTTACGGGAAACTTTGAGGGTTAGAATGGCAAGTGAATGAATGACTCAGAGTTATTATTATTATTATTATTATTATTATTATTATTATTATTATCATCATCAGTGTCACCATTGCCGGACCTTGCTAACGGACCACTAACGCAAGCTGATCAGGCATAATAGTCATTTACAAAGTTTCTTAAGCTGTAAATTTTTATAAATACAGTAAGTTGCTTTATGAAAATAAATTCATTTTCATAAAATGGTTTCTTGAGGGTCGTCATAGGCTCATATTTTGGTCCTTTTTCTGCCAGGAGCCCTCAAGGGTCCAGTAATAAATAACTTGACTATTCCGGTTATTATTATTATTATTATTATTATTATTATTATTATTATTATTATTACTCGCTAAAAGGCCTCCTTCGGTGGCCTCTGCTCGATGTCAAGTCACTCCCTACCTTCAGTCAGAAATGAGTCATAACTCGGGAACCACTGGACCGACTGGACTGAAAATTGTTTTACTCTTCACGTTACAGGATTTTAACGGTATCTTGCTCTTACAAAAATTGCTCTACATGAGCCGGTTTTTGCTGTGTAACAGTGACAAACAAACATACAGAAATTGGATCATTATTCATCCATCCATCATCCAGTCCTACATTGCCCCATGAGGAGCGTAGGAGCCCGGGGCTAGGCAGTTGGTCCCGACATTTAAGATGAGAGTGACCAGCCTCACTCATCCCTGAGTGGCTTTACATGAGCAACCAACCCCAACCATCCCTTGGATATAAACCTTCACTGGCTTAATCCGATTGGAGCGCAATAATTACCCGCTAAACCACCAGGCGCCAAAATTTGGTTATATGGTTACCACCCAGCGTAGTAAATGGTTTCCTGGTGTATAGGAAACCATTTGGCTTGTCACTCAGTGTAGAGTCACCCACAGGCAGAAGGAAGAGGAAAGAATGAAGGAAAGGAAGAAGAGGGAGTGTAAAGTTACCCGTAGGCAGAAGGACGAGGAAAGAATGAAGGAAAGAAAGACAGAAGAGGATGGAAGGAAAGAAGCGTGGAGGAGAGGCAAGGGCAGACACCCGACAGCAGGACTACATCGAGTGAGTGGATGGTGAGCGCCCCCACCTAGATGATGATGATGATTATTATTATTATTATTATTATTATTATTATTATTATTATTATTATTATTGTTGTTGTTGTTGTTGTTGTTGCTGTTGCTATGATGATGATGATGATGATTATTATTATTATCATATTATTATTACTACAACTACAACTACTACTACTACTACTACTACTAGTAGTAGTAGTATCAGTGTTAGTATTTCTCATTTGTTGTGTGTATTGTATTTGATATATATTTCTGGCATAACTCTGGTGGGCCCGTCACTCACAGGTGCGGGTGTGGGGGAAACAAGGCGTGTGGGCCGCTTTTTTACACGGGGCGGGTCTCTCTCTTGCATGAAACCTCTCTTCTCTTTATTTTATTTTTTCTTCCCTGTCTCCTATTTTATTCCACTTCCTGTCCCTCTCCCCTATCTCTTTTCCTCTCCCTGCCCTCTGCCTTCCCCCCGTCTTTCCCTACTTCCCGTCTCTTCCTTCCCTTATTCTCCCCTCTCCTCTCCCTTTGCCTGACAATGCTTTCCTCTTCCCCTTTCCGTCCCCTGTCTTCTATACCTTCCTTTCTCCCCCAGTACCTCCCCTTTCACACCCCAATCTCCCCTCCCCCCAGTTTCCCCTCTTTTCCTCCTCCCCCGTCCCCACCCCCTACACCCTTCCACCTGCTTCCCCCTGTCATCTTGTCCCATCTTTCCTCTTTCCCTACCGCCTCCTTTCCCTCCCAGCTTTCCCAATCCCCTACCGCCTTCTACCTCTTCCCCCTGCTGCCCTTTACCGCCAACCATCCTTCTAGTCCTTGCTGTGGCCCCTGCTCCTTCCCCATGTGTGTCTCCTGCCCCTGCCACTTCCGAACATCTGCTCCTTAACCCCTCCCACCTCTGTCCATGCCACTCATTGCCTCTCCTGCTTTAAACCCCTGCTGCTTCTGCTCTCAAACCCTGCCCCTGCCGCTCTCTATCATTCTCAGCTCTCAACTACCCCTGTCATTCCCTGCCACTTCCTGCTCTCAGCTCCTGCCCCTGCCACTTCCTACCACTTCCTGCTCGAATCCCCTGTCCCTACCCTTGCCCTCTGCCGCACAGTGTGTATTGTAGGTGGCCGTGAAGAACCCTCACCCTCCTGACACTAACTGATCCCTCGCGCCCGTGTGGCAAGCCCCTTGGCACCTCACAGTCACACTCACCACCACTCTCACTCCCACTCACCATCTCCTCACAGCAGGGTTGTTCTCTCTCTCTCTCTCTCTCTCTCTCTCTCTCTCTCTCTCTCTCTCTCTCTCTCTCTCTCTCTCTCTCTCTCTCTCTCTCTCTCTCTCACTCTCTCTCTCACTCTCTCTCTGATTCCCATATTTTCCCATATTTTTACTGAACCTTTCTCTCGGTCTATTTCATATATTTACATATCTTACTGAGCATCTATTCATATCTCTTCTTCCCTTCCCTTCCTTCAGAGAGAGAGAGAGAGAGAGCATAACTCGGGATGCACAGGTAAGGCAGTGTCACCCGTCTGATAGTTTTTGCTTCTTTTAACCTCTTCACCATAATTAGGACCTTTTCAAAATTACGAGTACTGTATTCTTGCCATCTCCAAACTATCTTATAAAACTTAGGAGAGTCTTTTTGTGCCAGAGGATATTGCTTCGGCCTTCCTTAATCTTTTAGCACGAGAGGACATTCCTAAATTGACTAAAACTATCTGGATTCAGTTAGAGGACAATATATAAACAGTCAAATCGCTGGCAGGGTTAATTCGACTCACCCCTTCGTTCTTCACTCCCCAGATTGTCACTTCCATATTCATCACCCTTATGTTTCGACTCAGTGCTTCCCATTATATTATCACTTTATATCTCCCCACTCATCATATTTCGTCACCACACATTTAGTTTCTGTCCATATTTAGTCACACCATTATTTACCCCATTTTTCATTGCTTGTATTTCATCATTCCTCATAATTCACCACTCCCGATATTTCGCCATTCCCCATATTTCACCATTCCCCATATCCCTCCACTCCCCATCCCTTCGGCACCTTCCCTAGCTCAGTGCCTGTCATAACTCTAGCATGGCCGTAACTCTGCTCTGGCCATTATTCGTGAGGGTATTTAGATAGAGTCAGGGTGTGCAGAGGGGCGAGGCGGAGGGTAACGCATGCAGGAGGGTGTAAATTCTTGGTGCCACACGCTGCCAAACAGGCCAACACACTCTCTCGCACTCACTCTCACGCACACTCCCTCACACTCACTTTCACTAGCACTCTGGCTCACATTCTTACTTGGACTCACTCTCACATAAACCTGCATTCTCACATTCACAGACTTTCTTACTCGCTCTCATTCTTACTGTTACTCTCAGATTCAGTCACACACGCACTCTGACCCACGTTTACCCTCTCACTTGCACGTACTCTCACTCAGACTCTTTTCTGCACTTACCCTCGCTCTCTTTCTTATTCTCACATTCATTCACGCTCTTACTCTCACCTCACCTTCGCTTTCTCACTGTCTCCTCCGCTCTTACTGACATGCACCCTCACTCACTTTTTTCAGCCTCACATTCCCTCGCACTCTCAGTTTCGCTCACTCCCTTCTTTACCGCGGGGGGAAAGAAGGGATAAGTATGAAGAGAGAGAGAGAGAGAGAGAGAGAGAAGAGAGAGAGAGAGAGAGAGAGAGAATCTTCACATTAGAATCTCTCGTACTGCTGATATATCCCCATCTTTGTTCACCTCCCTCCCTGCCTCCCTACCTCCCTCCCCTCTTCCTCCCTCACCCCTTCCATAGTCCCTTCCCTGTTTCCCTGCCTTCTTGCCTCTCTCTCTCTCCCTCCCTCCTTGCCCCTCCCCTGCCTCCCATAAATCCCCTGGCGAGGTTGGATGCAAATAGTGAACAATTATACAGAGGCTCTGGCAGGGGGATGGCAGGTGCAGGGGCAGGGGTAGAGTTATGGCCTCCCACCCCTCCGCCTCTCTCTCTCTCTCTCTCTCTCTCTCTCTCTCTCTCTCTCTCTCTCTCTCTCTCACACACACACACACACACACACACACACACACACACACACAAATTACACATATGCACATTTGCTCTTCAGTAATCTCCTGGATAATTTCTGTTGAAGTGGTGAGTGATGGGATGGTGAGTGACACAATGTACAGAGTTTGAAAGAGGTGTACCATCGATAAACTTAACAGCAGTGGTCTGCCACTGATACAAAAACCAGTGTTATTACCCGTCCCCGCCCTGGACGGGCTGAGGGACGGGTACTGTTTTCACTCAGTTTGTCTCTTTGTTTGTTTGTCTGCCTGTCTGTCTGTCTGTCTGTTAACAACTTTAAGCAAAAACTACTGGTGTGATTTTGACTAAAATTGCAGGGATGATGGGCCATGACCTTCTGATCACCTGATTAAATCTGGGGCCAAACTGGGCCAAGGCCAAGACTGTAGGGCCCCAAAAATAAAAAAAAAATAAAAAAAAATCGTTCTTTAGCCATAACTTCTTTCAAATTCGTCATATCGACATGAAACCAAAACTCAAGGTGCATCTTTCAAATCTGCATCCTATAACATGCCTCATTACATCAAGGGGGGTTACCCCTTAGTAAGCGGTAGGGCAATCAGTGTCAGGTGGGTCTGGCCTAAAATTTCGAATGGGCATAAAATCGTCAGTTTTCACCTGATTTTCTCCGATTTTGAATGCGACATCTTTGACTGGATATCCTGTTGTGTTTATACGTCAGCACTAAAATGACTGCCAGGGACTGGTTTGCTGTGCCTTGGCGCCGCTTCTTGTTTAAGCCAATGTTTTGAGCCAAAATAAAATAAAAAGAACTGTCTATAGAACGGACTAATGTCCATATCAGCCTTTTCATTACGGCACTTAGCCATAAAGAGGAGACAGTGTGTAGATAATGGCGCAATTCAATTCCTCCTCAGAGCCTGCTCAACTTTGATCATATCTAAAAATATCCTGTGGCGCGCTTAAAAGTTTCAACTGTTACTGATAGGTAGGCTCATTGCACTTGACGATTTGTCAGATCTGAGTGTTCTCAAGGTTACAACAGGTGGCATATCATGGAAAAACACAGTATGTGAAGGTGCTTGTGTGCAGCTACTTGTTACTGAACCAAAGAAATCATGCTTGACAGTAAAGCTGTGTTTAGATGACATGGCTTTGATGAAATGGTCACATAAAGGAGGATCCATAAGTAGCATTTCACATAAAAATCACTTGACGGTATCTCTTGTGTTGCGGGGACAGCTCAGTTTGCTTGTGTGGGCATGGGTGTGGCCTTGAAAGTATGCATAAATGATATAAGATGGACATTGATTTAGCTTATTGAATTATATGAAAAATTTTCCAGTGGAATGGGAATGAGGGGTTAAATATAAATCACCCCTAGTAAAGAATGGCCATCACCAAAGTGTTGGAAAGCCTATATGTGAGTGAATTAAAGGTAGGAGGTGACGTGGAGTCTCAAGAAACTGGTTTGACATGGTACATCAATGCGATCACAAAAGCCGTGTCCTTGTCGTGGCGTCTGCATCACCCATTTTCTGCAGCAAGCTCATTCGTCAACCACATGCATGCATCAGCCATCGTAACCGTCAGTTGACAACTGTCGGAACCACAGGTGAAATGGCCTATTACCATCATGTGTGACATAATCAGGAACATATTTATATAATGGTTATTTTAGGCCAGTTCAAGTTCATCCAGGCCCATCATACACACTCTGGCCTGTTGTCGGCTTGTTTTCAGCTGACACTCCAGCAAGTTGAACGCTAAATCGTGGTTCCATGAAGTTTGATGCGTCTTAGGTATGACATAAGAAGTGTGTCCTTGGTTACAGGTTAAATCGACCCTCCAGTCTGACTCCGCCATCAACCATGCTGAAAGGCTTAGGGGTCTTCATCATGTTAAAGTAAACGCACTATAGCCATGTCAATCCTGGCCAGGTCATCCAGGTCCAGTCAGGTTTATCAGTACTACTTTAGGTTCAGACAGACCTTTGTAGGTCCAATCAAGTCCTTTACATCCTAGGTGGCTCAGGTAAGGTAATTCTGGTTAGTTTAAGGTCATTGTTTCCACTTAGCTCTGTTAAGTTTCAAATAGGATGATTCAGGACCGTCATATTCAGCTGGGTCCAGTCAGATGAACTGAGGTCCACTTATCAGCTCAGGTCCAGTTACATATATTTAGGTCTAGCTAGATTCAGTCACATTCTTTCAGGCAACTTTAGGTTCAGTCAGAGAATTTCAGGCACATTCACCCTTTTCAGATCGTCTCAGACCCATTTTAATCATTCTGGTTCGTCAGCCATTTTCAGTCACAAGCTCGTTTGCTTAATGATGCCGTAAATTTTTTTTCTGGAGAAAAAACAAGCATCACGGGAGGCAAACGTAGATGTCACACGATCTGATGAATCAATAAATAATGGAAGCTCCCCACATCGGAAAGAAAAACACATAAAAGCAGTCCTTGCAAATGTGCATAGTCTACGTAATAAATTTTCTGATTTAGATGCCCTTGTCTTTACCGAAGATTATGATGTAATTGGTGTAACAGAATCGTGGCTAAATACTGAGCAGAGAAATTTTCTAGCAGAGTTTAATTTACCAGCCTATCACATTTTCAGTAGAGAAAGGAAGAATCGGGCAGGGGGCGGTGTGTTGTTATGTATTAAATCAGGAGTTCATCCAGTCGAAATCACCAAGCCATGTATTGAAAACATTGACACTATTTATACTCGTATTCAGCTTAGAAATTAATCTTGTCATAAAATCACTCTTGGGTTAATTTATCATCCACCTGGTCAGCCAGTCAACATTGATAATGAAATCTACAATCAAATTGCCGAACTATCCTGTATGCAAAGCTCTGTAATATTTGGTGACTTATTTTACCAGTTCCATAATGGAGAGAAGCCCTGTCCTCACATACAGGGTTAGACCTATATACAAACTTGCAGGAAAGTTCTTTGTATCAGTTTGTAAATTATCCGACACGTAGAGCTAACATCCTAGATCTTGTCTTAGCTACATCAGATAATGTAGTGAGTAATGTTATTGTAGGAGAAGAATTTAGTACAAGTGATCATCGCATAGTTACATTTAACATTAAATTCAGTGAAGATAGTGTCAAGGCCAGTTGTGAGAAAGTGCCCGACTTTAAGAGAGCAAATTTTAAGATATTAAAGGCAATTGCAGGTGCAGGTGACTGGCATCTCGTTGTCGAAACTTTATATATCAGTGACGCGTGGAATTACTTTACAGAAACTCTCAACAATGCTGTCAGGTTATGTATTCCAATGCGCAACAGAATGCCCGCCAAAAATTCTAAGCCCAAATGGTAGAACTCCGACATTAAACATTGTCTAGAAGCAAAAAATCTTGCATATAAGAATTATAATACCACAAAGAGCCAAAGTGATAAAAATGAATACGATGCCCTTCGACGAAAAGCCAAAAAATTAATTAAACGCAGTAAGAAGAACTTTGAGACACATATTGCAAGTATCAGTAAATCAAATCCCAAAGAATTTTTCAGTTACATAAGAAGCAAAAAGGTAATAACTCCATCAATCGGTCCCTTAGTCACAGATAACGGAGAGCACACTGATGATGAAACTATGATGGCGAAAATTCTTAATACTTTCTTCGCGTCAGTATTTACAACAGAAAATGGACATACGATTCCTACTGTTTCCCCCATTCCTATAGAAGAGGGCAACATAATCACTGACATTACAGTTAGCAATCGTGATGTACTGCTTGCAATAAACAAATTAAAAGAGAATAAAGCACCAGAACTGGACAAAATATCGCCACGTGTATTGAAGGAACTACAGAATGAAATATCAAAGCCTTTAGCTGAACTTTTTAACTTATCACTTAAGAACAATAAGGTGCCATATGAATGGAAGCTTGCTAACGTAACCCCAGCATTCAAAAAGGGCAACTGAGCCCAACCAGAAAACTACCGCCCAATTAGTCTAACATTGGTGGTTTGCAAATTGCTTGAAACTATTGTATTATCAGAGACAAGTTTGTGAAACACTTAGAAACAAACAATCTCATAAAAGATTCGCAACGTGGTTTTTGTAATAATCACTCATGCCTCACGAATCGGCTGGACATTTTCAATGATATACTGAACATGTATGACAGACTAAATCTGTTGATGTGGTCTGCCTCGCTTTTAAATGGCTTTTGACAAAGTTCCACACAAAAGACTCCTTCAGAAACTAAAGGCACATGGTTTCAGCGGCAGTGTTCTCGGGTGGGTAGAAGATTGGCTTACCGGACGAAAGCAAAGAGTTGTAATAAATGGAAAAGAGTCAGACTGGATAAATGTTACAAGTGGAGTGCCGCAGGGTTCAGTGTTAGGTCCTATTCTTTTATTAATATATGTAAATGATATTGACGGAGGATTGTGTTGTTAGATTTCAAAATTTGCTGATGATACTAAAATAAGTTACAGAGTAGACACAGCACTGCAAACGCAGGCAATTCATAGAGATCTTGATCAACTATTTAACTGGGCCCAAGTCTGGCAAATGGATTTCAATATTAATAAATGCAAAGTGCTAAACATTGGCAGTAAAAATGTAAGAGCTACTTATAGCATGAATAATGTTCAACTTGATAGGGTAAACCATGAAAAAGACAGGAGTTACAATAACAAACGATCTGAAACCAAGCAAACAATGTACTGAAGCTGTGAAAAAAACAATAAATTGATTGGATTCATAGGCAGAGCATTTGAATATAAATCCGATAATATTGTCCTCACTGTAATTCCTTAGTACACTCGCACTTGGAGTATTGCGTTCAGTTTTGGTCGCCATATTATAAAAAGGATATGGAAAAGCTTGAAAGAGTGCAGCGAAGGATGACAAAGATGATACTTAGATTGAGAAATAAACCGTACAAGGAACGTTTAGAAGCCTTGAATCTCTTTACCCTAACAAAACGGAGGATACGAGGAGATTTAATTAAAGTATTCAAGATATTCAAAGGACATGATAACATGGGTCTTTAAATACTTCGCAGTTGATCACTCGAATTACACTAGAGGCAATGGGCATAAAATAATTGGCAAACGATTCCAGTTCATGAAGCTAAGCATTTCTTCTTCAATAGAGTTGTAAATGTATGGAATAAATTGCCCTCCAACGTAGTAAATTGTAATACAGTACAAACCTGGATAAGTATTTGGCATCTAACCTCCAGCTTAATATGTTTACTCTTGAATAAAACATTTGTGTATGTATCATTTTCTGTTTTATTTTAGTTCAGTTTTTTAGAGCCTGGATCAATTTATTAAATGCAAATATAGTATATGCACAGACTAGGATATGCACAGATAGCCGTGAGTTAACGGTCACTACTCATACTTTCGACCTGTGATGGGCTGTGGATCACTGAGGGTCCCTGTTAGTTACGTGGCCACCATCTTGATTTTTTTAATGTACCAGGGGTCACTGGTTCAGGAGGTGACTTGTGTGCTTGTCCCGCATGGGAAAGTTCCTAGTCTCAGTGGAATGAACGGAGCTGTGGCCTGATTGACTGGTGCCTATTTTAATATCACCAGGCAAGGCTGCCGCAAGGCTGAATATCCACACTGTGCACTGTGCAATTTCCACACTGTGTCCGCAGACGCCCCGTCAACTCAACGTACCCTTACGTAGTGACATGCATTAGTTATTTATTATTCGAGTATTCATTTTACTTTACTACTTTCTCTTTCAGGTCATTCATACTGGTAACTTATAGATAATGTATTATAGAATGTAGCATTTCCTTTTCAGTCGTTCCTATGAAATTTCCATGTCAGTTTTTCCATGCTGCATGGTGGTATTTCTCATTTTTTCTTGCCAGTTTTAACTGGAAGGTTTGGAGGCGGGGGGAACCTTCTTGCTTTACTATCCTTACCCTTCAGCATGTAGAGTTAGATCTCGTAATCATAGTCTACTCTGTAACAAACAGCCTCGAAAGGACCATAAGGTCTGTTGCTGTTTGCTTTCCTTTGTACTCCTTTGTACTAACTCGTGTCCGCAGGAGTTATGTCCCCACTATCCCTTCCCACCGCATTGCCACCTCAAACCTTGACTTCTTTAATGCAATGACGTATTCCTTATTTTATTTTTGCTGCGTCCAAGCAGTTTTACTCAACTTCGCAAAGACTTTTCATGCTGGAAGGTTAGATGCAGCCTTCATTAATCCCCGTTGACTGCAAGGGGGGTTCTCCTTGGTTGAATAAAATCATCTGGTGGTAGGAAGGGTAAAATTAATAGCACACCGTTAAACAGAAGGGGTTAAGCCATCATTTTCCCCTGAGCCGCATCCATCCTCACAGACCTTCCCCACGACACTGGCATCATGCTACTGACCGACCCCAGCGAAGCCACCCCCACCTCGGTATATGTGACCAGTTTCTCGGAAGGCTGTCGCTAACTGGTAATATAGTACACACACACACACACACACACACACACACACACACACACACACACACACACACACAACACTTAGAGACAGGGACAAGTGAGAGAAATTATGATGCAAAAAATTAGAGAAGAGAAATTGAAGGAGGTATAAGTTCAACGACGAAGACAGGAACATAGACACTCTCTCTCTCTCTCTCTCTCTCTCTCTCTCTCTCTCTCTCTCTCTCTCTCTCTCTCTCTCTCTCTCTCTCTCTCTCTCTCTCTCTCTCTCTCTCTCCTAGCATCCCGTGAACTCTTCCACCACGATCGCTACAAATCATATAACCCACGATGCTCATAATAATATCTCCAACATTCCGTTTCTTTAAGGAGCCATTTAATTACTCACTCACATATTTATACCCATATAACTTGGACTGAAGACACACCCGTAAACTCTCACACGCACTTTTAGACACACACACACACACACACACACACACACGTAAAAGCACCCACCGATCGATGCCAGTTAAACCCATCGTCCCCACCCCAGGCTGAGCGGTGGTGAACACTGGCTAATAGTGGTGGAAGCATAAATCCTAGCAGTTTATATGGGTCGTGAGAGAGGCAGCCACGTGAAATGATGATTATGCACGCGTCTCTACCTGTCTCCTTCAT
Organism: Coenobita brevimanus; assembly: GCF_032717465.1. Classification (NCBI taxonomy): domain Eukaryota; kingdom Metazoa; phylum Arthropoda; class Malacostraca; order Decapoda; family Coenobitidae; genus Coenobita; species Coenobita brevimanus. The sequence continues at coordinate 22,148,614 of NC_137019.1, read as the reverse complement.
TGCTGGGGTGAGGGGGGACAGGGTAAGTGATGAGAGGGGTGCAGGGGTGAGGGGGGGGTAGGTGAGGGATGGATCGGAGGTGGGGCAGGGAGGAAGAGGTGGATTTGTATGGGTCCGGGAGGAAGGGGTGGATGTGTGGGCACAGGGATGGGATTAGGGGTAATGGGAGGAGAGAAGAATTTGAAGGAAAGGGAGTTGATGGAGGGATGATGGATGGTGAGGACTTGGGAAAGGAGCAGCTTTGATGGGAGAGGGATGATGGGAAAGGATGGGACGATATGGGAAGGTAGAAAAAATAATGGAAGGTGAAGAGAAGGAGGGGAGAGGCTGGAATGGGAAAGGTGAATGATGGGAGGAAGGAGAGAGGTTGGGACAGATGAAAGTGTTTGGTTTGTATGGGGGAAGAGAGCAGAAGGCTGAAGTGGGAGGGAGGAACTGACAACGAAGAGAAGTTATAGGGGAGGCGGTAAGTTGGAGAAGTAGGAATGATGCGATGGGAGGGGATGTGCTGGGAGGAGAGAGAGAGAGAGACAAGGAACGACAGAATCTGGGATGGAGGTGATGGGAAGAATAGGGATGTTGGAGAGTGAGGAGAGGGAAGGGAGAGTGGAAGGTAGGAAAGGAAGTGGATGATGAATAATGTTGATAGGATTACGGATGGGATAAATGAGTGGATTAGGGGTTGGATGTGAAGGAGTGGAGTGTGAGATGGGATTGAGAGAATTGGGATGGGATACTTTCTCTGTCTTAGTTCTGTGCGGGGCCAGTGGATGAAGGGCAAGTGAGGTGGGAGGTCAAAAAAGATCGAGACTGAGGTAGAAAGGGGGACGGAGGAAAGTATGTAGCAAAATAAACTTGAGAGAGAGAGAGAGTAAATGGATCTCCCTGCCTGATATACTTAGATCTTTTTTCCTCTGAGGTCGTTTAGACAATGCACACTTTGAGGTAGAGCGACCGAAAATTAGAGCTTATATCCTCTTTGATCTTGGTTTTCTTTGAGCCGCGGACGGGTAATGGCGACGCACATCTGCATCTCTGATATAAATATTTCCAACTGATGTAGGGACGAGCCAGAGGAGTTAATGTGTCGCCGATTTTTCAGGGAGTTTTGCGGCGCCGTGAGAGAGGTGATGTGTCAATTGGTTTTTGGGTGGTTTTCACGGTGTTTGCGTGAGAAGACGGGCCACGCTTCAGGATTAGCTGAGCGTGAAGATGTTTATTCTGATGTTAATGCACGGGGTAATGAAGGCAGCATTGTTCCCTGCCCTCCTCACCTCCCCCAAGCCTTCCCCTGTGCCGCCCTTCCAAGGATCAGCTGCCACTTCACCTGTTGCACCCGCGCGCGCTAGAATCGCGGCTGGGGTATTGTATCGTTAGTTGTGTGCGTGTGTGTGTGTGTGTGTGTGTGTGTGTGTGTGTGTGTGTGTGTGTGTGTGTGTGTGTGTGTGTGAACATAAAGTCCGATTTGGACCAAACTTGGTTGAAGACAAGGCAAGAATGATGCAACTCAATCTTGAGAATAGGCAGTCAAAGGCCAGTGTCAAAGGTTTAACCTTATTAATACAAATATTTTGGTTCTGTTTGGAATGAATGTAGGGGATGAGGATCAGCCAACTATGACGAGATTCGATTCTTAGAGCAATATTCACTGGACACGGTCACGTCGAACATTTTTTTTCTTTTTAATCAGACTTGGGCCAAACTTGGTAATAGAGTTGAGGACCAGGTAAGGGTAAAGCAGTGCGAGTCTAAGAACAATCGGTCTGAAGTCAAGGTCACAGCGCAAAATCAGATGTTTTACTCTTACATCAACTGTTGGACATAGAGGTTGCGCTCCCTTCCTGAGTCTTCCCAGTTTGTTCGTAGGTTTGCTTACTTACTGTCACGGCCAGCATCTCGACTGACTTTTTCAGTAACTCATCTCCGATTACGTAGTTTTCATTTTTCATATGCCATCACCAGGCGATTATAATAAAGTTTAAACAGACCCACAATACTGAACGGGATAATGAACATTATATCTAACCCTCCTCTTCGAAACCTCTCCCCCAAGCTTGTTGAAATCATCTGGAGACGGCAAGGAAAAATAAAAAAGAAGACGTACTGAGGATGTTAAGAGGCTGAAATCTGGACACAACTGCGACAAAGTGTTTGGCAAAAATATGGACTCTCATTGACTCACATGCCAATATATATTTACAGTATAGTTTAAGATCACAAAGACTACTGGCATAACTAAGGTGCCTGGTTAGATTTTCAGGTGAGTGCTGCAAATATAAAGCTCAGTGGTGAAACTCGGATTTTTAAGATTTAAAAAAAAAATCTACCTTTTATGGCGAGGGATGGTGAACAAACCCCTATCTTTTATATTACTGACTGGAATAACAATGTTTACATCTTAATGTTTGAATCTTTGTAAAGTCTTTGTGCATTTATAAACATTACTGAGGAAGAATGGAAGGAATGAAAAAAATGGGACAAGATTAATGTTTTTATATGTTAGTGTTACTATTGTAAGAATGAGAGTTTGTTTCATCTCAAAAACTAGAAGAGCACGAGAGAGAGAGAGAGAGAGAGAGAGAGAGAGAGAGAAGGGTGGAGGGAGGACGTATGGAGAAAAAGGAAAGGGAGAGAAATGATTAAGTATGACAGAAGAGGAATGTTAGGAAATAAAACTGAAAGACATGAACAGAGCAACAGTAACTACACACACACACACACACACACACACACACACACACACACACACACACACCAATTAAGCAGCACTCTCTAACCCCCTCCTCGTGTTCATATGTCAGGGCGCCCCCTTTACAAGCCCCGGTGTTTTTGTCAGGCCCCGAGGTACTAAGTTGCCGTGGATGTGTGAGGAAGGCGGGGGATTTACTGACTTGCCTGTGGATTTAATGTTTGGGTTGGGTGTTTGTGGGGTAGTTTGGCGTGTTTTAATGTGCTTTTAGTGTGTGTGTGTGTGTGTGTGTGTGTGTGTGTGTGTGTGTGTGTGTGTGTAGGTAGGCGGGTATGTGTCATTAGTTCTTTAAATGGACTTAATGTGAGCGCTGGGAAATCATCAACACTCATAGTTAAAACCAGCCTATTATGAACCCCTTGGAATACTGTGTAGCTCTTCGGTATTTCTTTCTGACCAATGCTAGACAGCTTTATATTTGTTGAGGGAAATTCCGTAATAGTCGGAGTTAACTGTTTCTAGGGCAGAGGTTTTCTTACGGTACTTGATAAAATCTTGTGGCACTTGCCAAAGTATTGTAGGGTCTTCGTAAATGATAATCCGCCATACTGGTGTACGTAACAGTATATCTGAAATGCAGAGGCTATCTGCTATAGCCATCAGCTACTACCACCACCACAGCTACCAATCACAACCACCACAACTACCATCACCACCATCACCACCACCACAGCTACCACCACCACCATCACCACCACCACAGCTACCACCACCACCATCATCACCACCACAGCTACCACCACCACCATCACCACCACCACAGCTACCACCACCACTACCACCATCAGCATCATCACAGCTACCACTTCTACCACACCCATCATCATCATCATTACAGCTACCACTTCTACCACACCCATCATCATCATCATTACAGCTACCACCACCACCATAACAGTTACTCCCACCACCAAGCAATCACCACCACCACCATCGCCTTCATCACAGCTGCCACCATTTTCACACACACACACACACACACACACACACACACACACACACACACACACACACACACACACACACACACACACACACATGCAAAGGATTATAGTAAATAATTATACATATATATATATATATATATATATATATATATATATATATATATATATATATATATATATATATATATATATATATATATATACTGTATATGTACCCATCATCCATCATCCAATCCTATGTTGCCCCAAGAGGAGCGTAGAAGCCCAGGGCTAGGCAAGTTGGTCCTGACATTTAAGATGAGAGTGACCAGCCTTCCTCATCCCTGAGTGGCATTACATGAACAATAAACCCCAACCACCCCATGGATATAACCTACACAGGCTAAGTCCGATTGGAGCACCTTAATTACCCACTAAACCATCAGGCGCCATAATTTGGATATGTGGTTACCACCCAGCAGAGTAAATGGTTTCCTGGTGTACAGGAAACCATTTGGCTTGTCACTCAGTGTAGAGTCACCCATAAACAGAAAGAAGTGGTAAGAATGAAAGAAAGACAGAAGAGGATGGAAAAAAAAGAGGAAAGGGCAGACACCCGAAGAGCAGCAGTACATGAAGTGAGTGGATGGTGAGCCCCCCACCCACCACCAATATATATATATATATATATATATATATATATATATATATATATATATATATATATATATATATATATATATATATATATATATATATATATATATATATATATGGAGCCTCAGTGGTAAAGTGTGCGTTCTTGTACACTGAAGAACGAGGGTTCGCGCCCCGCCAGGGTTATAAACTTTGGGAGCGTTCTTCTGGCCACGTACTACTTTGGCAGACATCAGGGATGCTGTGGTTGAACCAGTGTTGCACACTATAAAATTTGCTTGCACCCAGTCGGCTTGCGCAGGCCGATTACACTTGGTTCACAGACTACACACACGTCCAAAGCCACTCCAACACAACAATTACACTTACAAACACTTCTTACTCTACATACAATCTCTACCAGACAGCCTAAGCCACTTGGTAGAGATACATTGGCTGTATCGTCCCCACTTCGGTAGGGATAGGCCGGTCCTGCAGTGGATACTCAAACCGCTGATGATGATGATGATGATGATATATATATATATATATATATATATATATATATATATATATATATATATATATGGAGCCTCTGTGGCACAGTGGTAGAGTGTGCGTTTCGCATGTTGGTGGACGCGAGTTCGCCTCCCGCCAGAGTTGTAAAAACTTTGGGAAGCGTTCACCGAGCCACTAACTACTTTGGCGGACATATGGGGTGCTGTGGTAGAACCAGTGTCGCATACTAGTATGCTAGCACCCAGCTGGCTTAAGGCGGGCCGATTACACTTGGTTCACAGACTACACACGCATCCAAAGCCACTACAATCACACTCACAAGCACTTTTCATCCTACATACACTCTACCAGACAGCATAAGCCACTGGGTAAAGATACAGTGGCTGTATCGTCCCTGCTTCGGTAGGGACAGGCCGGTCCTGCAGTGGACACTCAGCGGCTAATGATGATGATTATATATATATATATATATATATATATATATATATATATATATATATATATATATATATATATATATATATATATATGATATATATAACGCATGTAACAGCAGAGATTAGGAAAGAGGAGGGGTTTATCCTGTCTAGCAGAAAGAGAAAAAGAATAATGTCATCAGTTATGAAAAAACTTGCGAACAATTACTTCCGCAAAACTGAATGGGGAATATTATGATGTGTTTTAACTTTAATCTACAATATCTGAGAGAAAATACAACCACACAATACAACTGTGAGTGCCGAATCCTCTCTGGGGCTGAGCTTAGAGACGTCTGTGTCACCGAGTTACTGAGTGACTGAGTCACTGCATTACTAAAGGAGTGATTATCACACGACAGCCAGCCCGACGCCTGGCACCACATGTCACCCTATACTGTCCTAAGGCGGGACTCATTCTCTGTCACGAGGTCTGGTATGTTTTAAAATTTTGAGAATTTGGTATTTAACCTCTGGGAATGTGTAGAGGTTGAAAGTTGATGGGTTAGTTTCAGAAGTGTGTTGGTGTCTCTCAGCTTTGTTTCAGGATGCACGGTCATCGAGATATTTAGATTTTCCCCAAGTTTTGCGGGACTCGTCTCTCCCTCGAGCCTGAGAGTTGCAAAGGGACACCATCTTGCACGAACCTGGGGTTTGCCGAGCGTTGCCGGACTTTTTCTATTTAGCTGTGATTTGCTGAGGGTCCTGTAGACATAGATACTGAATACCTTAGATTATTATTTGTCCCTCACTTGTTTTCATACGATTGAAGAGTAGGAAGGAAGGAATGAGGAAGGATAGACAGGGGACATTCACTAAGTGTATCAGCGTAGGCAGTGGACAAGCAAGGGGTGCGGAAGGATAGACCGTGGACAAGCAAATGGCGATGAAGGATAGGCAACGGACAAGCAAGGGGTGAGGAAGAGTAGGCAGAGGACAAACAATCAGTGAGAAAGGGTAGGCAGGGGACAAGCAAGGAATGAGGAAAGGTAGATAGGGGACAAGTAAGGGGAAAGGAAGGGTAGACAGGGGACAAGCAAGGAATGAGAAAGGAGAGGCAGGGGACAAGCAAGAGCTCAGGAAGGGCAGACAGGGGACAAGCAAGGGGTGAGGAAGGGTAGGCAGGGGAATAGCAAGGGGTGAGGAAGGGTAGGCAGGGGAATAGCAAGGGGTGAGGAAGGATAAGCAGGGGACAAGGAAGGGATTAGGCAGGGGAAAAGCAAAGGGGTGATGCAGGATAACAGGGGAAATCAAGGGGTGAGGCAGGTAGGCAGGGGACAAGGAAGGGGTAAGGCAGATATGAGGCAGGGCAGGAATGGTGAGGTAGAGTTTAGGCAGCAATTAGGGGAGTGTGAGCCAGGGTGTGTGAGATGGTAAACACATATCCCACCTGGACGATATCTTGCGCTCCTCTTTTTCCTCACCTTCATTTTCACTCTTCGTTTTCGTTTCTTTTTTCTTTTCACGTTTTCCCTCAGTTTTACATCTCTTATATTTTATTTTGTTACTTATTCCATTTTTCTCTTTGCCTTTATAATTTCATATTATAATTTCCTAATGTTGTTTCAATGTTTTTTTTTCTTTTCCTGTAAACAAATTTGTGTATTTTTTTACAGCGTCCACGAAAACAAGGTATAATTTGCTTTTATCTCTGTATGTGTAATCACTTCATTTATCCTTTGTGTGTAGTTTGCAGCCAATATATCCGTCAATATTGACTTGGGAAACTGATAATTGGGCGCAATAATGACCAAATGGGTGGAATATTTCAGCTTTGATGTATGCTATTATGATGCTGTCCTGCTGACTGATATTCAGGATGATAATTGTGGACTGCTTTAGAGTTTTGTGTACCTGTCTGCTTGTTGGCTTTTGAGAAAGTAACTCAAATTGTGATGCGCTACTGGACAGACAGACGCCTGATGTGGGTGAAGAGCTTAAGACCTTCGAGGACTAAATGTGTACAAGGAAACAGGAATGGCTTATTGAAGAAAAGCGGCTAGTAATACGATGATCCTTGTTACGAAACAGGGAATTGAGTGGCGTGTTGAGGCTGCAAGGGGGTTTGATGAGGGTATGTTAGTGCCCACAGTAACACGTGGGTGTGAGAGTTTGGAATGGCAAGCATTTGATAAGTCAAGAGTTAGAGCAGTGACAATGGAGCTGTTGAGAGATATATGTAGGTTGCGTAGTCCGGATGGGATAAGAAACATGTGAGACTCGTGATAGATGAGAAGTAATAAAATCAGTTGCTCAAGGTCAGAACAGAATGTGTGTAGACAGTAATTTCATTTAGAGAGAATGGCTACAAGTAAGATGGGAAATAGGATCTATGAACACGAATAGGGAGGAGGGAGGACACACTGCTGGCTAAGATGGACTGATGCGGTAAATGAGTGTGTGAAACAGCGAGTATGAAATGTAACGAAGCTAAAGAACTGATATCGATGTGAAATATTTGAATGAATTATGTCTGGAGATGTACTTGGAGAGGCGGCATCCCTTCTGTAATATGGCAATCTACAGATTGGATTCATTCCACAGGTGTACAGTATATGAAGCTAATATTTAAAAAAAAAATTGTGCAAGTGATTATACTAACGAGGTGTAGCCCATTGTCACTGGGTATGCTGTTTGGTAGTTCTGCTCTTGTATTTTTTTTTTTTTCCTTTCTGCATCTGGATCTTGCCTCACTCAATCTCTTAGATGAGTATTATTCTCGAAGTCTACTCATAACCTTTGACAGAACCTGCTTACCAACTGCTAACCGATCTACTACGGATACTCTTTTTCCTTGTTTTTTGGTTATTGTAGCTGCTATGTCTCACATGCCCTTTGAGCTAGAAACAAATTCATGCACAATAGTGACCCTTAACAATACTCATTTTTGTCGCACCCATGGGGGTGGCCATATATCGTACTTGTTCCTAAATGTGTTTATCAGTCACTCACTCACTCGCTGAGTTACTGTACTCTTTTGAGGAAGAGTCCAGCCTTATGGGAGGAGTGTTAGGAAAATAAAAGTTTGACAATGGTAGGCCTCCACCCAGGCCAGGTTTCAGGTAGGGTGGGAGCCAAGAATGCTAGCCCTCAACGGGGGCTGCAGCACCCGGGTATCCTACCCAAAACCATTACAATGGCCAGTTTCTTAACTTGGAACACAAATTTTTGCACAACGATAGAGTTTCCCTCGGCCAGGTTACAAGTACAAAGCATGATGGGAGCCAAGACGGCCACCCCCCGACAAGGGGAGGGCGGCCCTTGGTGGTCTTGGACAAGTCATTATGCACAACAAAAGTTTTCTTTAACTGAAGGACAAAAAATTCTGCGTAACTGCTAGACGTTCACCAGGGCCACGTTTTAGGAAGGGTGGAACCATCGAGGGCCACCCCACACATGGGAGGGGGTGACCCTCAGGAGTATGATAAAGTCATTATGCACTGCCATAGTTTTTAACCTAGGAATATGAAATTTACATATTAGTAGTCCGTTTGTCCCGGCCACATTTTAGGAAGGGTGGTACCTCCGATGGCCACCCGCCACGGGTGGGGATGGAAGGGGAAAGGGAGGACACAATTCCATTTATTTATTTTTTACTTAAGAACATTAAGTTTTGCACAACAGTTGATCTTTACTGGGGCCACGTTTTCTGCAGGATGAGACCCTCAAAGGCCACCCCCACAAGACGGGAGCAGCCTTTGGAGTCTTGGTGAAAGCCTCTGTGTACGTTCATGGTTTTTAACCCGTGACTTGCGAGCCACAGCTCAGGCTGGGTAGCGTGGCGTTGCGAGCCACAGCTCAGGCTGGGTAGCGTGGCGTTGCGAGCCACAGCTCAGGCTGGGTAGCGTGGCGTTGCGAGCCACAGCTCAGGCTGGGTAGCGTGGCGTTGCGAGCCACAGCTCAGGCTGTGCTGGCCGTGCGTCACCACTGACTACTCCACCCCTACTCAAACGTAAGCATGGCGCTACACAAAGACAGAGAGAGAGAGAATTTTTTGTTTCACCAGATGATGCCGTGCATGTTTATCTTCAAGTTTATGATAAACAAAAACTTTTTTTTTAAATCATTTTTTCACCACCCCCGTACATAAATTTACGCACGGCCCTATGCAAAGACAGAGCGAGACAGATTTTTTTTTTTTTTTCACCAGATGATGCCGTGGATGTTTATCTTCAAGTTTATAATAAACAAAAACTAGAAAAAAAACTTTTTTCCTTCATTTTTTGCGCACCATGGGGTGGGATAAAAAAAAAAAAAAAAAAAAAAAAGGTAACTGCGCAATCCACGGGTTAACCAGGAAACATCAAATGTCGCATTCTGGTAAATTTTCACCCTGACCTCGATTGAGATAGGGTGGGACCCCCAGTAGCCACTCACCGGGGGAGGGGGGGCGGACCCTAAGGGGGGAAACACCATAGTTTTTACGTAGGTGCAAGAAATTTTGTAGTCGTAGATCTTCACCCGGACCGGAGTTTATAGAGGGTGGGACCCCCAAGGTCTGCCCCTCCACCTGCCCCACAAATGATTATGTCTTTCCTCTTACAAAATTGTATGGGTGGGTGCGACTATCAAAGGTGTCCTTTGTCTTGCACCAGAAATGCAGGTACTGTCCTGATGCGAGTAATGCTCATTTGTGGGTAATATTTCTTAACTATGTGTGTGTGTGTGTGTGTGTGTGTGTGTGTGTGTGTGTGTTTCGTTTTCCGGGCGATATTTCCTCCATCATTTTTCAGTTTAGGGAACTGATACTTATTGACCAAAAAGTCTGTTAACAATAGTTTTGTGTAATCTACGGAAATTTCACATAATACTACCTTATTTCACATAATCGTTTATCTTTGCTTGACCGGTTGGTCGGTCAAGCAGTTGTTGAATCAAGAAGCTGAAAGGTGAACCAAACAGTGTCCAGCTCATTTTACTTACACGGCTATCTTTCCCGTTGCCTTCGTGTGTGCAAGCTTTGACTTATTTTCAGTATATATCTTAAATCTTCTCATCTTCATTCTTGTTTTTCTTGTATTGCTTTTTCACGCATGTACATCCATCCATCCATCCATACATACATACAAACACACCAGTACACACCCATTTACTCATACACAGTACTTGTTATACATACGAACATTTGCACCTCTAAATGCTGAATGGTGACATGAGCAGCTGTGTGGTTATATCTTTCACGCACAGGACCAATGAACCTCAGGGAACGGACTCTACACACACACACACACACACACACACACACACACACACACACACACACACACACACACACACACACACACACACACACACACACACACACACACACACACACACACACACACACACACACACACGAGACTGTATATAATGGAGAGAGGGACAGTTTAGACCTCAAGATCAAAGCCACCCCAACACCACCGGAAATCACCTCACGTGTGGCGGGTGGCGATGGGAGGGGGGGGGAGGAAATGGAGAAAGATGGGGATGATGGAGAAAGGGGGGAGAGGGAGGGGTGGAGGGAAATGGTGAAAGAATGAGTAGGTGAGGTGGATGTGGATTGGGGGAAGGGGTAACAGAGACTTAATGGAAGGAGAGAGAGAGAGAGAGAGAGAGAGAGAGAATGATGAGGGTGATGGAAAAAGGTTTGTAGAAAAAGAGAGGACGAGTATAGAGAGATGTAGTAGTAGTGGCAGTAGTAGTAGCGATAGTAGTAGTAGTAGTAGCAGCAGCAGTAGTAGTAGATGTAGTAGTAGTAGTAGTTGTTGTTGTTGTTGTTGTTGTTGTTGTTCATCTAAACGTGAACCACATGGACTGCAGGCCACGTAATCCTTCTGCAGTTCATCCCCCTCCTTTGGCGGGATAGGGGTGGAGATAAGGGATGCTTGTATTACCGAACAGTGAAGCTGGCGGTTATATCAGTGCCACTGCGTGAAGGCTCCCCTCTCCACCACCAGATGAAGTGTATATTAAGTAAAAAATATGAGGGAAAGTAAACACAAGATGAGAAGAAATGAAAGAATGGGATAGAAGAAGGAGGGAAGGAGTACTGAAAGAGACGGAGGAAGGAAAGGATAAGAGTCATAAAGAAGGACAAGGGTGGAGATGACCAAAGGAGGAAAGAAGAGAGGAAAAGGGAGGGAAGAAACTGGCGAAACGTATAGGAAAAGAGTATCAAGTGGGGAGGAAGGAGGGGTAGAGAGTGAAAAAAAAGTGAGAAGGAAAGAATATCCGAGAGGAGGGAGGAAAAGGAAAAGTGGTCTGTCCAAGGAGAGAAAACGTGAGAGAAAAAAGATACGAAGGGAAGAGAAGAGGAAATGAGAGCTTAGGAGGAAAGTGAGGAAGGAGATGAAGACTGGGTACGATACGAAAAAAGTGTCTGGGATAATAGGGAATGGAATGAAAAAAAAGAAGAAGAAGAAGAAGAAGGAGGGGAAGTGAGCTAGGTTGGAGAAGGAATTGTGGTGTAGGGAGGAAGAGGAGAGGTACGGAAAGAAATGATTGTGATGGAGATGAGGATAGTGAAAATGAATGAAGACTGGAGGAATGAAAATAAGTTACTAAAATGTGGGAAAAACAAAAAAGAATGAAATGTACTTGAAAACAGGAAGGATAAATAATGCGTAGTTTTGAGAGGAATGAAAATGAACTCTTCGTAAAATACTGGTTCTCCGGTACCATACGTGAGAGAGAGAGAGAGAGAGATGTATTTATTGTGTTGGCACGAATAATCCCATGTAACTTTAAAGCTGAATGGAGGTATTTGTTCCCGCAATTTTATAAGCCAAAACAAAATCACAGTCCGCAATTTGTTCCATGGTCTGAAGAACATAGACCACAAGTAATTTCCTTCTGTCTTGCTGTCACAATGCCGCGAATTCTTCATATGGAACTATTTCTCTTATCTCGTGTAAACAACAAAGGCGTACAAAGGAAAAATAAACAGCAGCAGATTTGTTGGTTATTTCGAGGCTGTTTGTTGTAGGGATGGCTGTACCTCATCCAACTATTCTGTGAGTTTAAGACAAGGATAGAAAAGCAGGAAGGTTCTAAACATCCATATAAATCTTCTATTCTTCTTTTGCTTGTTATTTCCGACCATATTATTTCTGGACGAATCTTTTCTTTGGTGATGCTTTTTCGAACTTTATTTTATCACTGAAAATGTTGAGTTTTGAAATCTAAAAGGAAAGGATATGGGAGTGAGACGGGGAGAGGCTCATGATTTGGAAAGAAGTGAGGCAAAGCGTGAAAAGGTTTGGAGGGGAGGAAAAAGAGAGAGGGACGTGAGGAGAGGAGGGTGAAATGAGCAAAAATGGGAAGGTAAAAAGGGGAGGGTAGAGGGGAAGGAAAGTACGAAGATGGAAAGCGAAGAAAGAGCGAGAGGGGAAGGAAGGTCAAAGGGAGGAATGGAAGGGAGAGCCAGAGTGGAAAGGAGAAAAGAGAGGAAGGAAGGAACAGAAAGGAGAAGGAATATGGGACGGGGTTGGTAGAAAGAGAGGCAGAGGGTGAAGGTAGAGGAGAAAGGCAAAGATGGAAGGGTAGAGGTGGACAGCAGAGGGGGAGGGTAGAGGTGGACGGTAGAGGGGAAAGGGAGACTGGGTGGAGGAAGAAAGGTAGAAGTGGGAGGCCAGAAGGGAGAAGAGAGCAGGAGGGGGGAGGGTAGTGAAGGAAAGGACAGATGGGGGAAGAACGAGGGAAGAGGGGTGGATGAAGGGGAAGGACAGTAAAAAGGAAAAGGAGCTCATTATGAAGGTTGGGTCACATCCGGTGTCTCGGGTCACTGCATGACCTCACCTCACCACACCGCATCATCCCACACTCTCTTGCTCCCTCTCACTGCCTCAATCACTCACTCACTTTCCCACCACCTCATTTACTCATCACTGATAACACTGGTAATGTTCTTAGCGAAAATAACATTATCCATACATTATACTAACCTTCTTTCGCACTAAGACACTGGGTTCGAGGAGTTCACGTACAAGAATAGGAAGATAGAAAGCTGGAGAATTGTCATATTCAAAGTCCAGTGATATGGGCCTCACATCCATTCACTCCTGCAAACCCTTCATATTCTTGGCTTCATCTCACAGGTCATACAATACACACAAAACGTGGCTTTGTAATACCTATTGAAGAGAGCCATACCGACTGTCAAGTTTCAAATATTGGTGAAGCCTATTGTCACGTGGACAGTCATAAGAAAATTTATCGTTACCCTTCAGAGCTATGCACTGTGACACAACGACGAAGTGTTGTGGAATGAAGGGACAGGAACGTTTGTACCTCAAACCCGTCAATGTCGTTTATTAGAATTTGCGCTAGAGGTAATAAAAACTAATTAAATCGTTTGGCATCTGTGCATAGACACAATATGCTTTATTATCCAGCACCGAATTCATTAAAAGAATATATAACCGAATGGTCTGAAGTCGGCAACACACATGCAGACGGGCAATGAGTATGTGCACCATGCTAGACGTATGATAGTACTTCACCCTATACATGCCAAGTTAGTAAATTTCAGTGTAACAATCATATGTATTCCTTATTACATATAATGAAAAATGAGAAGGAAAATAATAATACATGTTCAGTCTCATTGCTTTAATGTTTTGTATACCCACCCCGTGTCCAAAACAGCCTCTAGACGTCTGAAGCATCCATCTGAAGCATTTAACCACCCATCTAAAGCAAACAAATGTACTCGTGCACCCCTGCTAGATTATCATTTAAAAAAAAAAGGTCAATGCCTATAGATTTAATACCCTCCAAAATAATTTATTTGTTACATTTTGTAGATAATATGTGCTGAATAGTAGGAAAATAATAAACCTCCCCCCTTTCATTATTAATCCTGGCGCGTCGCTCAGGGTAACACAAACACGTCCTATACATTTCCCCGCCATATGGTTCACTCTTGCTAGTTATTCCAACTCTTGTAATGGAATTGTGATATGGCAACACTAGATAGGGGAGGGCGAATAGCAAGAACCTTCCCTTATAGTCCAGCTAACGTTTGTTTAACATCGAACATTCCTGGGGTAACGATACTTTTTCTTATGACTTTACAATCTATCTATCTATCTATCTATAGCCCGACGCCCTAATCCCGCAAAGGGTGGCCGCAGACAAAACGCCTCCAAGTCACTCTGTCACCCACCATTTGACTACCCCCCCCAACTCACCCCCCCCCTCCCTCATATACCTCTCAACTCCATCCCTCCACCTCATCCTCGGTCTACCCCTCCCTCTCCCTCCCTCCACCTCACCTACATACGCCCTCTTAGTCAGTTTTTCATTCTCCATTCTCTCCACATGTCCAAACCACCTCAGTGTATATCTCCTAATCTTCTCAACCACATCCACATCTACCCCACAACGTTCCTTCACTTCTTCATTCGTCAACCTGTCCCTCCACGTCACTCCACATGCTCCTCTCAAGTAACTCATTTCCACTGCTCTCACTCTTGACTTGTTCCCCTCTTGCAAGGTCCACGCCTCGCTTCCATACGTCAGGGTAGGGATCACAATACCATCATGCAGTGACTTCTTAACTTCCATACTCACCTCCCTATTTCTCATCACTGCTTTCAGTGTACCAACAACCTTCCTTCCCTGCTGTACCCTTTCACGTACTTCATCCCCCAAAGTTCCATCCTTACTCATCACACTACCCAAGTACTTGAATGCACTCACATTCTCCATATCCTCACCATCCAACCTCACTGCACACTCTGTGACTTCATTCCTCTCAAACACCATAACTTTACTTTTGTTTACATTAACTTTCAGCTTCCTCCTCCTACACACTGTCCCAAATTCATTCACCAAACCTTGCAACTCCCATTCATCTTCACTCAACAATACTGTATCATCAGCAAACAGCAACACCAGAAGTTTCCAAATCTCACCCTCATTCATTAGGGCCAGCCACACATCCACTGCCCTACCTTGCACCTCCTTTACAACCCCTTCCATATATATATTAAACAGCCATGGAGACATCACACACCCCTGTTTCAGTCCCACATTGAGATCAAAGAACTCACTCAGCTCACCATCCACTCGCACCGTAGCCCTAGCTCCCTCGTACATACTCTTCACAGCACTCAACAATTTCCCCTCCACTCCATATATTCTTAATACCTTCCACATACCTTGCCTATCTATTCTGTCATAAGCTTTCTCCAAGTCCATGAAGGCAGCATACACTTTCCTTCCTTTCTCTAGATACTTCTCCACTAAACATCTTAGAACAAATATCTGATCTACACACCCTTTTCCCTTCCTAAATCCCCCTTGTTCTTCTCCAACTAGCTCCTCTGTCATATGCCTAACCCTATCAATGAGTATTCTACCATATATTTTACCAGTCACAATAAGAAGGCAAATACCCCTATGGTTACCACATACTTCTCTCTCCCCTTTTCCTTTGTACAGAGGAACAATTACACCTGATTTCCAGTCCTCTGGAACCCTTCCCTCTTCCCAAGCCAATCTACTCAACTTCCATATCCACTCCACAACAATCTCACCCCCATACCTAAGCATTTCACCACACACTCCATCAATTCCTGGGGCCTTTCCCAGCTTAATCTTCTTCATCGCTTCCACTACTTCCGCCCTACTGATCTCTCCCTCCCTCCTCTCATCTCTTCTTCTCCCAGCCATTCCCCAACCACTTATACTCACACTGCTCTCACTCTCTACATTCAACAAACCTTCAAAGTGGTCCTTCCATCTCCTCAATTTCTCTCTCTTCTCCACCAACAATCTATTATTCCTATCTTTCACTCCCCTATTACTTCCACTTTCACACTGCCTTACTTTCTTTACCTCCTTCCAAAACAATTTCTTACTCTCCCTCCATTTCACACTCAGATTCCTCCCAAACTCTTCATCCACTTTCTTCTTACTCTCCTTCACCAGTCTCTTAACCTCCCTTCTCCTGCTCACATATACCTCTCTCTTCTCTCTCTCATCTTCTCCCCTACCTCTACTCGCCAACCATTCACCATATGCCTTCTTCTTTTGTTCCACAGCTCGTTTCACCTCATCATTCCACGATGCTGTCCCTTGCACACCCTTGCATCTTCTCCTCACTCCACAAACCGCCTCACACGCTGCGCCTATCTCTTCCGTGAATATCTTACATACGTCTTCCACCCCTTCCATCTGCTCTAGCTCATACCTTCCCAATCTTTCTTCCACTATGCTCTTATACTGTCATTTTCTCACTATCTTGCAATTTCTCCACTCTTCTCACAGGAGCTGCTTCCTCCTGTCTTCCCCTTCGCCTCCTCAACCACTTTCTTTGCATCTTTACCTTGGCCATCACTAAGTGATGGTCCGAGACTCCATTCCCCCACCCTCTCCACACTCTTGCATCCAACACTTGTCTTCTCATTCGCTCATCCACACACACGTAGTCTATCATTGCCTTTCGTTCAACAAGTTCACCATCCATCCTCCTCATTACTCTCCATGTATACCGGTGGATCATCTTATGACGAAAGTAGGTGTTAGCTATTGCCAACCCCTTACAAGCACAGATGTCCACCAAAGCACTACCATTCCCATCTACCTCAGCTGGCACACCCCACTGACCAACCACTCCATCCACTCGTACATTCCCAACTTTGCCATTCATGTCTCCAATCAACAGCACTCTCTCGCTCCTCTCAAACTTGTCCATACATGCTTCTACTCTCGCCCAAAACTCATCTTTCACTCTTGCCACTCGATCCTCTGTTGGAGCATACACACATACAATAGCCCATGCTTGTATACCTACTTTCATCCTCACCCATACAATCCTTGCATCCACTGTTCCATACTCTCTTATATTCTCCTTCCACTTCTTGCCTATCATCAGACATACTCCCTCTCTTGCCCTCTCATTCTCACTGACTCCCGCACATATACCTACACCATATTCCCATTCTCTCACCCTTTCACCTTTCCATTTAGTTTCAGTCAATCCACATATATCCACTTTTGCATCCTCAAGCACCTGAACAATCTCTCTCTCTTTCACTTCATCATTCACTCCTCACATTCCATGTTCCCACCCTAAGAATGTCCTTTGTCCGTTCCTTAGTCGTCAACGTATGGTCCGTCCGGGTCCCAGGCGCTTTATTCGCTTTTTTAGTTGGTTCTTTTTACGGGGTGGGGCACTAACCCACCACCAACCCTTTTAGTCGCCTCGTACGACAAGCAGGGATACTGGGGGAGTATTCTTGAAACCCCCCTACCCCCAGGGGGTTTGCGAGGATTCGAACCAGCGCTTGCAACTGCGTGAGCACATCAGCTTACCAAGTGAGCTATTTACAATACATAGCTATATTTTTCTATCCTCCTTTAGTTGTTTTGATATTCAAATTTCATAACTAGCTTTTTCACACTTTCACTTACATTATTCGCCCTCCCCCCCGCACACACACACATCCTTTGTATGTTCTCCACATAAAACAAATTCACCTATTTCCAGTTCACCGACAATTCCTACTCCTTCTTGTGCTCATATTTATCTGTTACTGCTTTGATTTTCAGTTTTTCATTTTTATTCCTTTATTCTGATTACTCTTTTCACCCTTCTTCATAATTAATGCGATCTATAATCATGTATTATGTATGTCAATATCATGTGATCAGGCCGTCCTATGCACTGTCCTCTCAACTCTCACACTAATGGTACACCCAGCCACCTTTCTTTCAACAAGTCCTTAGTCGTTTAAGCTTCTGTCAACATTCACTAACGTCTCTCTGTGCTATGGGTTTTATGTACTTCTTTGTGCTTAAATGTGAGTTACTTCTGCATAGCTTCCTTTCTTGACAAATATCATTTTGTCAACATCCATCATCATTTTCCCTGGCAAACCAAAGTGATCATTTACAGGACCCTTAACTGCTCCATTTAGATTATCCATCAAAAACGCTTTTATTTCATTTTCTTTCAGTCACTATTCAGTTGATTTCAAAACCTGTCCTCCCCTCGTACGTTTCTGTCGTCACACTGTGCATATGTATGGTAGCCAGAACCACTCACTCTCACACTTAAGCTTGACATAAGTGCACTTAAAGTTAAAACATTTATAATCCTTTACGCCTCTCCACCATTCATCACCCGGCAACATACTCAGACACTTTTTATTCCTTTCACGTGTGCTCATATCTGAGCTTTCACGTGCCATAACTTCCTATGAATGAAACTGATTTGCGAAAGCCCAAGAAGTCTCCAGGGCCAGATGAGATTTATGCACAAAATTTCTAAGAAATATACCTTTTTATCGTATTATTTAACTTTTCCCTGAACTCAGGAGTAGTTCTAGATGCATGAACAGAGCATAGATAGTATTAATTCTAAGTAGGTGAATAGCTCGGTTGCATCGAAGTATCGTCAGATAAGTTGAACCTTGATAGTACGTGTCTGTCTCTTCTGCAGACGAAGTTTGTGGTGCATATAAATGATGTCAGAGTTCTTGCAAATGTAAAAGTGAAAACGTGTCTCGAGCTCTAGTGAACTCCTCTGGAAGAACTGGCACTTCGGAAAGTCACATGACCATTAGTAGTAGTAGTAGTAATAGTAGTAGTAGTAGTAGTATTCTAGTCAGTTATAGCATATAATACTGATGCCCTCGTAGAGAAATTTTAACTGATAATGGAAACAGCACGGGTTCATGGATGACTGATCCTGTATGATGAACGTGTGTATATTTTTCTCTGAGGTATATGAGGGGGTAGATAATGATAAAGAATACAGCATTATACATGTGGACTTGATATAAAATTATTTTTGTTATACGATTCTTCAACAGAGGCTAATCGCAAAAGTGCAGGCAAAGGTAAAGGTAGGGATATTCTGAGCTATAATGGATACCGGCTAAAGGAAAAGGAAGCAGTTTGAATAGCATTAGATCAGTCTGGGAAGCAGTAACAAGCAGTTTACTATACGTCCTACACGATCAAGAGCTGGGAATCACTGTCTAAGAGCGAAAGTAAATTTGTTAATGATAAAAACAGGATGAACATTTAACTCGACAGGCGACTTTGCTTCCTCTCAGAGACATTGTAGATAACTGAAACTGTATTTGGACCTCTGTATCTTAACATTATGTACATAATTGCAGTATATCCAAAATCAGTAAAGCAGGGATCTAAAAGTCATGGCTAGTAGTGATCGGAAATCCAGCAATAGTGTACTAGTGACTGAAATAACGCATAGGTTCCTACACATTACAGATACTCGTATTTGTAGAAGCGTAAATAATAGAATATGAAAAGTAATACTACACCTTCATTTTGTTTTGGTTAGGCAACATTTAGATTACGTCGTGTACTACAGAATGGATAAATATGTAACAAAATATATTGCGAAGAATAACAATAATGATAAATATTATTTAAAATCTTTCATGTGAGGAAGAAATGAAACAATTTACTTCACACTCACCGGAACCGTGTAGGGTCAGGGCCGATCTAACTGGTATTCACATGGATGAAAGGATATAATACAGAATTTAGTAAGGTTTCAAAATGAGCAGACAGGAAAGAACACTCTCAAATGGCTTCAAACTAGAAAATTTCATTGTGCCGAGAGATAGAAAAGGAATTAAGGTAGAAACAGAATAATGGATGGGTGGAATAAGTCACCCAGGATAATGTTGCTGCTGTTTCTGTTGAGTTTCAGGAATAGACTAAATAGCCATATGTCTAGAAAGGGTTGGGTGTAATGGTCGTATGTTTAAACAAGAATTGTGGCATTCTACTTTTTTGCAGTCAGCGCACTCCACAAGTGGATTCCACCATTTATCCATATGCTTAGTCACAGCTGTGGAATGAGATGATACTAAATGGCCAAGAAAAGTGATTTTATATTATACCATTATATGATATGTATCTGAGAACAATAACTGTGAAGACAATTTCTTGAGCTTCACATTTTCCTCAGTATTTGTGGCATTAACAGATAATACAAATGTGTCATCCCACAAAGTGAAATCCACATATCGACTAGTGTCGGGTGCGACTCTAGGTATCCACATTTCTGTATAAACATACGGCCATTAGACTCGTCTCAATCAAAAAGCATTCATGACATAAATATTTTTTTTCTTTTTGGTATCCACATTTTTGTCTAATCATACGACCTTTAGACTCATCTCAATCGAAAAACATTCATTGCAGAAATATTATTGTTTTCTCTTACTTAAGATTCCTGAATGCAGAATGACATCCTTGCTTTCTTCCCTTTGAAAATTTCATGTGTTTTTATTTATTCTATGGTGTTCCTTTTCTTTCTTTTTTTCTTTTTTTTTTTTTTTTACCGTTTTTGTTGGTTGGTAGAGCCTTTTTGTTATCCTTGTTTTGTTACTGTAAACTAGTTTACTCTTGACAGCAACTGTTTAGTACGGACCAACTGGCTAACTGCCATAATCTTCTTTTCTTAATTAACAACATGCTTGCACATCTATATCTATATTTGTATCTATCTATCTATCTATCTATCTATATAGGAAATAGATAGATATAGATATATAAATATATGATACTAAGGTAATTTCCTATTCCTCAAAAGACCTATGATATAGGAAAGAAAGAAGACAACATAATGGTGTACTGTACAGTACCTGTGCTTGTCGCTTACCAGACTAACACTTACTGCAACATCTTACTGATTAGGCTGCAGCAACAGCGTAATTGCCCATTCTCGGCGCAATATTCCCAATATTGTACATAACCACCACGCTATTGAATGGCTGTGATAATATCTCTTAGATTTCTCAACCTTTGGCTTCAGTTATCAGAGTTGTCAACCCCTGACTTTATACGAGTATTATTATATCAGTACGTAAGCCCAGCACAGATTATATCCCTAAGGGTCATTCCAACTCCGACTTATTTTCCCTCAGTCATTAGACTCCATGTGTCCATTTTCCTCTACTTCTTTTCCCCATTGGATCTATATTCCCCATAGACCTATTTCCCGCTTTGGCCCAGTTTCCCCATGGATCTATCTTCCCAGCTGGACCTATTTTCCCCATATAAGGCCACCTGTTTTTTTCCCGTGAGCCTACCATTACTTTCCCCCTGGGCCTTCGTCTCCCATGGACTTTTTTTTTTTTTTTTAACCTTCTGCACTCATTTTTCTCAGTGGACCTAATTTCCCCATTGATCTATTTTCCCCATGGACCTATTTGCCCTCCAGGGGCCTGTTTTCATCATGGATCTGTTTTTCCCACTGAGCTATTCTTCCCCATGGATGCATTTTCTCCCCGTGGACCATGGCTGTATTTTCTCCCCAGGGATCATTTTTTGCCTATTGGATTTTTGTTACCACGGGCCAATTTCCCCAAAGGACATGTTCCCTCATGTTTTTTGTTTTTTCTCTCACACGGACGTACTTCCACCATGGACCTATTTATCCCGTGTACCTGTTGCCACTAGACTTAGTTTTCCCTGTCCACCCCCCCACCTACCAACCCACATAGCCTACCTGCTCACTCACCAAGTGTAGTACGCCCATCTACTGCTTTGTCCTTCAGAGGGAGGATTCACGAAGGAGATACCAGACTTCTGCTGAGGTACTAGATGTTTGGCGTCTCCTTCGTGAATCCCGCCTCAGGAAGACACACATCCACCCACCCACCTACCCATCGGCCTTGCCCACCCTCCCCACCCCATTCACCCCATGCGCTGGCCCCACACACACCTCTCACCTGCCTCACCCGCCAGCAGCATGTCTTTGCAAGCTTATACACACACACACACACACACACACACACACACACACACACACACACACACACACACACACACACACACACACACACACACGGGTGCGCGCATGCAGAGGCACAACTGCTTTCGCAGTATAGATACCGAGTTTTTTTTTTTTCTTTTAACATTTATACACGTGACTACATGTGGATGAGTTACTCCTCTTGGCCAGCTCTAGCAGTCTGTTCACTAACTATGCCGTTGTGAAATACTTTCATTGTCCAATTAGATAGATAGATAGATGGATGTGTGTGTGTGTATGTGTGTGTGTGTGTGTGTGTGTGTGTGTGTGTGTGTGTGTGTGTGTGTGTGTGTGTGTGTAATGTATTCTCCATTGGACTGTTTTTCATACTCCACGGTTTACATAGTCATAAGATATGTAAGCTATAATTAAGAAATAGTGAAAATAAAATTCC
Source organism: Coenobita brevimanus (assembly GCF_032717465.1). Classification (NCBI taxonomy): domain Eukaryota; kingdom Metazoa; phylum Arthropoda; class Malacostraca; order Decapoda; family Coenobitidae; genus Coenobita; species Coenobita brevimanus. The sequence goes on along the minus strand of NC_137019.1, from coordinate 22,126,125 downwards.
AAAAAAATTGCTGTTAATTTTAGAATATACACTATTTTCTTGACTTCGGCATATTTCCACCCTGTCGTTATTATTTGCCACTCCACCATACTTTGGCGTTGTTCTACCAACGCCTTTCCCGTTATCACCCTAACAATACCCACTCCGTCCTCCTTCTCCTCCTGTTCACATATTTTCCCCTTCCTCATTTCTTCCCTTTCCCCCCATCTCACTCTTCTACAACTCCCCATCCCCTTCTTACCTTGTCTTCCTCCTTCCTTTCTACCCATGTCCTCCTCCTCCTCCTCCTCCTTCTCTTTCTTCACTTTTCTTCTCTCTTCACCGAATTTCTTTATTCCTTCCTCTTCTCTACCTCTCCTCTTCAGATCTTCATCCCTTTCCTTTGTGCTCCTTTCCTCTCCTCCTCCTTCTCCTCCACTCTTCCCTCCTTTCCAGTTTTCACATCGCTGCCTTTTCCATCACCGTTCTCTCATGCCTTCCCTTTCTCTGCCTATCCTCTTCAACTCCTCCCCTTTTCTTTTCTTCACCTTTCCGTCCCTCCCCTATCCTTCTCTCTTTCTTCCCATTTTCTTCACATTCCCTCTTGTTTATAACATTTCCTTATTCTCTCCACTTCTTCCCATCTCTCTCCTCTTCAACCCCTCCCCTTCTTCCTTTGTCATCCTCCCCTCTCCTCTCCTTCCCTTTTCCTCATCTCTTCCCTTCACCTTCCTCTCCTCTTCTTCCTTGTCCTCCTCGTCTCTCCTCTCTTCTCCTCTCTACAGCTCCCCTCGGCCCTCCTCTCTGTCAGTGTCTCGCATCGGTGGACAGGAGGGATAAGATAAGAGGTAATGATGCTCTCACTGACAGGCGTTATTTCAGGCCCTTCTCTCCGCCTCTGTAAGTCTCATTTGCCACTGATTAATGGGCTCACGTGGAGAGAGAGAGAGAGAGAGAGAGAGAGAGAGAGAGAGGGAGAGAGAAATGACTGAATAGAATAAATGATGAACATTAACAGGAAGTTGCGAATGGAAAACACACAAACCTCAGGAAATGTAAGGAAAATTATTAGCTGCTTTTCTTCCCTGATTGTTAAATAATATACTGCTGCCATGAATATGTACCCTGTGAACACCTAAAACTTGGACATGGCTTACTCTCTGCAGCCTCACGTCTGTTTCGTCTCTCATTCCTTCTATGGAAGTAGCACTAGCCTATGTCTAGTTCGTTATGTCTTGGCACTAACTATATCCGATTTAACTATAAGAAACTTCCTGTAACCAGTTCCTTACCGAATCTTATGGTTACGTTCTTCTCTATTTATTTATATAATTAATTTGATATCTGTATTATAACCCTATCCAGTTCCTGTTGAACACTCTCAGGCTCCATTGACTCCTTCTCAGCTGAAGAACAAGTAGCACCTCAAAAGATCTTACGACTCATACCGAGGATGAACCATGAGTAAAGTTACCAGGTACACGTTGTTACTCGACTAGCGAGAGAAAAGCACCGTCAAGATGAAGGCTTTCCCCTCCCACCTCTCCCACTGGCAGCAAGGACACAAACAAAAGAAGTTCACCTAACCTGGAGGAAAGTGCCTGGCCTAGGAAATTTTACAGAAGATAAGTTAAGCTTAGCAAAACTGTCTAACCTAGCTTTGACAGGGTTAATGGCGACAGTACTAACACTCTCAGGGTCCTATGACTTGCTATCGTCTGTATAAAATCATCCGGCATTACTTGGATTAAAACAACAGAGAATACGCGACCATGAACTGGCCAACATGTGAACGAATATTCACCTGACTCACCGCCGCATTTCCAGTGAGAACAAATCAAGCTTTCACTACATTCTCCTAAGAAATGTTATTTTTTGCGATTTTTTTTTTTTCCATTCTTCTTTAACCACCTTTTTAACGCTCTTACTACCAGACTTTCTCTCGACTGAACATAATGGTCTGTGTAGCCTGGGTGTTCAATACCAGTATCAGAAACAAATTTACTCCAGATAGTTTTTAACGCCTCTAGCAATATTTTGTAACGATATCCAATGATGTTAACTTGAACGGAATATCCAAGGACACCAGCCGCACAGAAAGTTTCAGGTAAGGAAATAATATACGTTTTGTAGTTGTTGTTGTTGTTGTTGCTTAACCCCGATCTGTATGGGCGAGCAGACCTGTCGACCACAGTTAGGCAGCTGCTTCTGTGAAGCCGTCCTACAGGTGCAGTCCAGTGAATATACCGTGTAGGGATCTGGCGTCCCCCTGTGGTAGACAACACCTCACCTGTATTGGTCCAGTGTCTTTCCCACGACGAGGTGCCGGGAAATGTGAAGAGGTTTGACTCCCGGGTGGATGCCGCAGGTGTTCTACCCAGGATGCGCAGTACCACTACCTGTAGGCTCCTCATGAGGGCCACGTTTTGTGGTACATACCAAAAGTGTACTTCATACTCTAAAACATAATAGCGCTGCACCAATATTTGGATGTTCGGGTTACTCTTGAATCCGGGAACGTATTTTTCTCTCCGACAAGGAGAGGATGTTTTCATCTCTGTTTGTTTGTTTGTCTGTCTGTCTGTTAGCAGGATTATTTCAAAAACCAAAAGAGAGTTTTGGATGAAATTTGGTAAATAGATAGTCCATGTCCCAGGGAACCATTGATTACCTTTCTGGTTTAGTTTGTCCGTTAGCAGGATTACTCAAAAACTTAAAGAGAAATTTGGGCGAAATTTGGTGGGTAGATAGCCCATGTCCCAGGGAAGAACCAATTAACTTTTTTTGTTTGTTTGTTTGTCTCTTAACAAGATTACTCAGAAACAAAAGAGAGATTTGGACCAAATTTGGTGGGTAGATTGTCCATGTCCCAGGGAACAATCAATTAACTTTTCGGACCGATCCGGATCATATTACAGATTCTGGATCCGGGAAACACTTTTTGCGAAACCCTAATCAGTGATGAGAAAACCTAACCCATTATGAAGAGTGGTTTGGAAATTTCGTTGCACTTGTTGGAGAGATGCGCTCCACTGAGTGCCCCTCTAGATTTTAGTGCATCCTCACTGTTATTCAACTTAGAAGGATCCAGTAGTAGTGAAGGTAGTATCTAACCCCACGAGTGTATCTCCCTTGCTGAGGAAATCTGTTATATAAAAAATAAAGTGGAAGGGTACGCCACCAGAATCAATGGGTTAATGATGCTTCTTGATGTAAAACCCAAGATTAATTACTCGCTGCTCCATTGTTTACACTATAGTTGTCATATCCCATTTCCAGTATTGTTTATATTGTCTCAGTTGTAATTCGTTCTAATTTTCATGAACTATAATATAAATTACACACACACAAACAAACAAACAAGTAAACACACACACACACACACACACACACACACACACACACACACACACACACACACACACACACACACACACACACACACACTACTAATCCCGTGTACAAACAAAGCAAACAGTCGTCCATCCAGCCATCAAGTAATCTGGCTGTGGTGTTTACTGGTGTGTGTGTGATGGGCCGAGTATCATGTGGCTCTGTCGGACCTGCCCAGGGGAAGAATGTATGAAGGAGCCTAGCCACTTCACAGGAAAAATACAAGACTTTATAACAGTTAAATATTATCACAGTTTTTATTTTTTGTATTTTGTCACTTTTATTTTCATTCTTATTTGATGGTGTATTGTTTTCTTGGTGTATGAGCAAAGACAAGGGCATCTGTAAGTATCTCACACAGACTTAAGTTAGCAGAGTTTATATATATGACCCTTGACCTCACACCCCGAGACAGGACAGAGATTTCGGTGGCTCTAGTGACCTTTCCCTCCTCTGTGTGTGTGTGTGTGTGTGTGTGTGTGTGTGTGTGTGTGTGTGTGTGTGAAATATTTTCCCTATTCCCACCTCCTCATTATTCCTTATATTTTCCCCTTTCTCATCACCTTTTCTTCCTTTTCTCCTCTGCTCTTTCCTTTCACCTCCCTTCCTCCTATCTTCCTTTTTTTCCTCCCCAACTCTCCCCTACACATCATTCCCCATCCTCTTCTCCCTCCTCACCACTTTTCCCCTTCTTCTCTTCCTTCCCGTCTCTCTCACTCAGCCTCCCCTTCATCAACGCCTCTCCCTCTTACCTCTTTTACATCTTCATCTTTTCCACTCACCTCCTTCACCCTCATCTTCACTTTTCTCTTTTTCCTCCACCTTTCCCCCCCTCTCCTCCTTCCACCCTTCTTCCCTCTTTCTTTGCCCCCTCCCGTCCTTCTCATCTGTCACATCTCTTCCCTCCCTCTATGATATTTTCTCCCCTTTCCTCCTCACCTCTTTATATGCCTCCTTCTCTCACCTCTTATTATCTCTTCCACTTCCCTCGCACTCCGTTCCCTCTCTTTCATCCCTAGCTCCTCTCTTTTAGCTCTTCCCCTTCATCCTGTTTCTCCACACTTCTCCCCTTTCCCTAATTCTCCCACCTCACTTTCCTCCTCCTCCTCCTAACTACCCCCCTCATCTTGTTTCACCCCGTTCCCCCTCCCCTCCTGCTTCATCCCCTTTCCCATTCCCCTCCTCCTTCCTGCTCTTTCCCTTTCCCCCCTGCACCCTCCCCTTCCCTCTTCCTTCTTCCTTCCTACCCCCATTCCCCTCTTGATCCTCCCCCTTCCCCCGGTGTGATTTGACTGCTGCGGCCTTACCATTTCCCTGTGACTGCCGGAGGAGAGAGGGGAACAGCCGAACACGGAAGAAGGAATTAATCTACAGTACCATCCCATCACACCTCACCCTCCATCCACACAACACACACCTTACAACGCCACGTCCTTCCACATCCACTCACTCTTCACGCACATCCACCGTCCACTCTTCACCACCCTCACCAGCCGACCCTTCACTGTCCACACTCACCCACCCACCCACCGCCTACACCCACACCCTCACCCCCTCACCCTCACAGCCCAAACCCACCCCCTCATCCGCCCACTTTTCACCACCCACACCCACCCATTCAACCCCCATCCTTCTCCACCCACACACACCCACCCAATCCCCATCCTTCACCGCCCACACCCACCTATCATCTCCCACACCTCACCTTCCACACCCACTCCTACCACCACCACCCACCTTCCACCACACCCACACCCCAAACAGAACCTTGATTTGAGAGTGAAAAAAAATCTATTCCCTCTCGTGACAAGGATTTGTTTTAGTAGGACAAACAAGACAATGACACTATACATTTTCATCTTAAATATTGATCTTCCTGCAAAAAACAAGCCTCAGTTACGACAGGAAAATTATCGTAAGTTATAATGTGCCTGTAACACCAGATTCCTCGAGCCACACATCGCCACCCCGGACAATTTACCCTCCAGCAATTCATCATGGACTAGACACCCACCCCGCCCACCTGGTTCCCCGCCCACACCCACACCCACACCCTCAGCCACACCCTGGTGATGGAGTGTGAGGCACCCTGGGGAGGCAGTCAGGGTTCAATAGCAAAAGGACCCATCACCACCAACCGTCTGAACCCTCCCCCACACACAACACCATTATTACTAACTGTCTACACACACACACACACACACACACACACACACACACGTATCACCAATTGTCTACACAATCCCCAACCCCAACCCATTCCCACCACCAGCACCAGCATGACAGCCACCTACGCCTCCCTCCACTTTGTTCCATCGTCGCCATCGTCATTGTACGCCCTATGCAGCTAACAACTGTGCTACCTTACACCCTGGGTCAAGCCAGTGTTCTTACCTACGATCTTACCTACATGAGGTCTTCAGTGCACACTATACTCTGTCCGCTTTAACTCAGCCTACATTGTCATCTTTCCATCGTTAATACTGAGCTACAGCAAGAGATGAACACTGAAACATGGTGTTGGTCATTACGACGTGTTATGGAATGATATGGAGCTGTATTTCTGTCTTGATCTGCCGCTGAGCTACGAGAAATATGCTGCTGGAGGAAAATCTTCTGCAAGTTAAGACTGTCAAATAATAGTACACCCTATGAGAAGCAAGTCACATGGGAGCACCCTTGGCTGCCTTCAGAAGCGACACCGCACCACACTTCCACAACTTCACGCACCACAAGATCTCCTCACCCACGCCATGTGAGTAGATTTGCGCTTTCCTACGAAGATTTGCATGGCAATTTTATGAAGGTTAGACGCATCACTCAGTTTGTGTCATTCCTTGTTCCTGTAGCACATTTATCTTATGTTCTGAGAAACAGTAAGAAAGTGCTTTATTCCCACTGCCTTCTAAGGTAGATGGATGTTATGTATTCACTAATATCCGTCTGTCTGTCTGTCTCTGTTTATTTCGCCATCAGATTACAAATGAAAAGGAAAATCATGATAATCATTGGGTGTGTTCTTGTCGACCCAAGGATGAGGTGATGAAATGTTGATCAAACAACAAGGACGCTGATAATCATGCAGGGGGTGTCCGATTCACTAAGCACCATTCTGGCTGTGCATGTAACCAAGCATTAGTTCCATACATTTATGGTGTTTAATTCCTTCCAGTTTAATTAGTATTACACTTTATGGACGTTAACAAGGTCGGAATGTAAATTAACTCAAAATCATCATCATCAGAAGCAACAGCAGCAGCAGCACACTTCCATACCTAAATCCTACCTATGAAGTGGAGTTTAGAAAAGATCTATTATCAAAGAAGAAACACAAAAGTAGATTATTTGGTTATTATCGTTATGTCTGCCTCGGACCCCCACGGCAGCGTGTTTACACACACTTCAGTGCATCCTAACCTACCCTCTTAACCTAAGTGGGGGACTTCACCTCCCAGACCCCACATCATTTTTATCATCTATAAATTACTATGAAACCTAACCCTAAAAGTCCCAAATACCCATCAAATAAAAACTTCCAACATAACCCATCCTCATTAAGCCATGACAGAGCGCCACCCAGCAACACGCCTGTTTCACCAAGCATTACTTTTGGCGCAATGATCGTCATACAAAAACAATTGCACAAAATGAAACTATTCTATGATTATCATTAATAATCAACAATGAAGAAAAAATACGAAATCGTCAGCGAGGAACAGACAAAGTATTGGTAATTTCCGTTTTTTTTTATTTTGACGAGTCTGAATGTCCTTAGGAAAGTTTTCGAACCAAAATTCTTGCAACTTGCAGTTAGTAATGTGTAACTGAGTAAGCCAGCCGCAACCTGCTGAACGTTACATTGCCTGAAATCATGGTGCCCCTACTGCCTATTTTACAAACATATCCTGTGGTCATTCGTGCTGAAGTCTGAAAAAGGCACAATGATGAACTGTAGGTGGAGACTGAATGCCACAGATGTGAAAAATGTGAGATGCTGTAGCTTGTGTTGTGGCTACTGATGTTAGTATGGAAGATAAACTGACAGAAAATGAGCATTAGAGAAGAAAAATGGAAGGTGCGTTGAGAACAGTGACGAGTAATAAAAATGTAATCGCGGAAGCGAAGGCAGCATTGAATGACACTGAGGCGTAGTTGCAAAGCGTTGATGATGCCAGAGAAACATAAACAGTGAGAGGTGCTGAAACGTTACTTTGGAAATGCCTTCAGAGTGACGGAAGGATAGATGGACAAATGAAAGAATTCATAAAGAATGTGGTTTAGAGCTTGATAAAAAAAATAAATTAATTAAAAAAAATAAAAAAGAAAAGAAAAGGGAAAAATCAGAGGTGATTTGACAATGTAGAGTGAATGTATATTAAAGCTAAGATTAGGTAAGTTTATGAATGGGTGGCTGGCAGGAAATGAGAGAGAGAGAGAGAGAGAACAAGGTGGAGAGCTAAGCTGCAAGAGTACACTAGTGAAGTTGTGTCGTAAGAAGGGTCGTTACTGAGCAGGGACAGAAATGCCTGGAGGCATTATACCAAAGTCACCCTTCACAGGATGCGGCGTAAGGCAACAGATAAATAGAAAACGATTTTTTTTTTTTTTTTTTTTTTTTAGCGATTCACAGCCTAACAGTAGAGGTCAATTTAACCCACAGACAGAGAAACAGATAGATAGATAGATAGACAGATACATAGAGTGAGAGACAGACAGAAATTCAAACACAAAGACTCTCTCTCTCTCTCTCTCTCTCTCTCTCTCTCTCTCTCTCTCTGGGGGGCGCGGTAGCACAGTGGTAGCGCGCCGGACTCGTAATCGGGGGATTGCGAGTTCGAGCCTCGCCCGGGCTGCCGCGCCGGGAGTGGTAACTCGGGGCTATATAGTCCAATACAGGGCTTAGCTCGGGGGAACTTCATTTCTCTCTCTCTCTCTCTCTCTCTCTCTCATGTATCAGGTCAGTCCCTCATTACCCCTTAATTGTGTGACCTCTCCCTCGCTGCCCCCTGCCCCCTGACCCAGCCCTGACCTGACCTGCTCTGACCCCACCACCGTCACTCGCCCCGTCACACGCTGGTGATGAAGTGCCTCGCCTGATTGACTGAGACCCACTTTGCCCTCGCAGCGTTCTCAGACCCTTATTGTAAGTGCCGTTGGAGGGTTGGTAGCACAATTTCGTAAGCGATTTATTATGGATATTACGACCTGGTGTTGTCTTGTACTGTACTGACATTGTTTGGCTCAGTATCGTGTACAAGAGGACAGAAATGTGAAATATACAAAATAAATCGCCGAGGTTGAGGAGGTAAAGAATGCCCTGTGCCTCGTGGAATACGGGCTTCAGCCGTATACCGCCAGCACAGGGAACTTCGTGGTATTTCTTCCTACAGTTGTTGATTTTATACAGGGGTTTTATTTGTCCCTGTGTGGGGAGGCTTGCCACATACGGCTCTTTTCTGCAAGGTGGAGTCAAAGGCTTTTCGTCTCATCAACTCTCCTCCTTTTACTGGCTCCCTTCAACCTCTGTCTCTTAGCAGCTCTGTTGCATTCTTATCTCCTCTATCGCCACTTCAATGGTCACTGCTTCTCTGAACTGTTTGCATTCATCCCTCCACCACTGCAGTGGGCACGTAGCACCCGTCTGATAGCAAATTCTCATCCCTTTTCTGTCCAATTCTTTAATGCAAGAGTTAACCGTTACCCTCAGTCCTTCATTTATGCAAAAAGTCAACTCCTGAATTGTCCTCTTCTGTCTGTATTTCCTACTGCCTTTGACCCCCAATTCTTTTAAGTGATATGTGTTCAGGCAACTCGAAATGTACGAATCGACTTTGGCATTTTATTTCTAAACCTTGAAGGGAACAATCTTGCTGACTTCTATCCTTTGGTTCCTTCTTCTTTGCATAAAAAAATTATATTCTTTTAGGGTCGGCCTCCCATCTACCTTTGTTCACGCAGTAACTATTCCCTCAGGCACCATTTTTATTGCATGCACCTTTTCCCCCCTGAACGTACTTTCCCCTTGACGTTTTCCCCCTCCCTGGATCTTATTTTCCCCTGATCCTGTTTTCTTCTCCACACACCTATTTTCCCTCCGTGGACCAGTGTCCCCATGGATGTAATTCTTCCTTGGACCTTCTTTCCCCAGATACCTACCCTTCCATGGACCTATTTTACCCATGGACTTATTTTTCGTTTGGACTAACATTTTCCCCATTGGACCTATAACACCCCATGGACCCATTATCCCCCATGGGCATAATCCCTCCATGGACCTTCTTTTCCACACACCTTCTCCCAGTCACCGATTTTCTCCCAGTAAGGAAGCACTTATTCCCCACATAGACCTATTTATCTCATTAACATATCTCACCAATGGACCTACTTTTACCCATTGCATCCGTGTTCCCATTTAGAGCTATTCCCACCATGGACCTGATTTCCCCGAAGATCTATTGCTCATGGACCTGTTTTCCTCCCACCCTCTCACTAACCCACCAACTCACATACCTACCCACCCACCCAGGGCAGTTTGTCTCGGTAGTACCAGGATGAATCGGCAAGTTTACACACACACACACACACACACACACACACACACACACACACACACACACACACACACACACACACACACACACACGGGGGGGAGGGGGAGGCTCAGCAGATTTAACAGTATAGATACGAGAGGACATAAAGGTGCAGTAGCCATAATAATTCGCTTTAGAAAATGTGTCACGAACTCTCCTGATGCAACGATAACACCTCTGTCGCTCTGTCTAGCTGTGTGGGACTGATTACGAAGGCGGGGGCAGCCATGGAAAAAGACACCTGTCGTATATAGCTGCTAAGCCACACACAGTCTATGTATTCTTATTTTGATTTTGATATATTTCTTTTTCGAAAGTAATGAACATATGTTCAGATTATCGGTGTTCTTAAATTATTAATACTTATACTTTTAGTGGCGACCAAAATTCTGGTGATTCCTCGCTGCAGTAATACACAGGAAAGTGGTGTACCAGATGTCATGTGGATGCAACATTATCTCTCGACAAGCTATTCAGTTCTCTTTCATTCTGAAGACTAAGTGTACGCATATTTCAGATCCGCCTATCCCCTTAATATGCCCAACCCATGGTCTGCCGCGTATGCATTTAATTTTCTACAAATAAATGGAACTTTCGGTGGTAGGGCCGGTAGCGCGTGAGTCTGGTAATTATCTCCGCCAACCAACTTCGAGGAGTTTACTATTCATATTCATCCGAGTCTGTCTATTGGTGGACAAGATATATCAAAATGTTGTCGATGGATTTCAATGGAATGTGGTGAATAGTTGGGGCAGTGGGTCAAGGAAGAGGTGATTAGATTTTGAAGTGGATCCGGACCCGGATGCTGGAATAAATCATTAATTTCATTGACCGTTAGCGGGCGTATACGATCTCTGAGATTTAGTAAGAGGGCAAAATAAAGCAGTCAGATTAACTGATTGAGTATGTGAGATCGTAAAATTGTTCGTCTGCTAGGAAACATGAATTACAGTAGTAAACTGACGTTGGCGGAGGTAAGCGCTCTCTGAAACTTTTCTTGTTCTAATCTGAGTTCTATCTCTCTAAGGGGAGGACAATGAACCCCTGTAATATGATAGTCTCTTTAGTTATTTTATTCTTGCTACCTCCAGGTGATTTGTTGAAATGTGAAAGGAGCTCTGATATACTGTGAAGGGCTTAATGAAAGCTAAATCTAACCCTTGTAATTCCAAATGCTTCCCCCGTTACTGAATAGTTCATCTTGAGACCGCAAGAACACGATGAACAATACAGCACTGGACTGAAGGGGTCAAGAGTATGCAACAGTACAGTACTCGTATATCCTATCGAGGTTAACAGGATGACATATTTAAATTCTTTCACTTCTAAACACAGACAAACCAACTTCTCACCCTACGCCCCAAACTCTGGGAGGGGGACCACTCCTCCAGGGACAAAAAATTGTGTTTCTCGACCCTACGGATCAGTCATCCATCAGCATCCGTAAAGCACAGCTGTAGCGTTTACATTAGAACTGCTCACCCGTGCCAGTCATATGCAAGACGGCCGCTGCAATGTTCACTTACATGCATACAAACAGCTGCTTTTGTCATTAAATTATTTACTATGGAAAAGCATTGTAAAAAAATCAGTTCATCATTATCCTCTAGGTATACTTGATTAAGTAGGCTGTCTGTATCCAGCGTGTAAAAGCCGGCCGCAACAACACCATAGGTCCATGACTCTAGACTATTTCGTCACATACACTCATGGATACAAGTTGCACTCTAGGAGTTAAGCTTCCTAAGACGGCAGAGGCTGGGTACATTTCTCTGTACATACATGATTTTCTTTATGACGATGTGTGCTGGAGGGATGTAAAGGACATGCCGTAAGTGTGAAGTAAATGCCGTGCAATATTAGAACTTCTGTCCTTGGCAGTTGACTGTACCACACCCACTACCACCTCCGAAGGTTAGTACACAATGTGATTGTCACAAGTGTTCTTCTCCTCCTCCAAATGTACTTATATATTATATAAGCAAGTTTTCCATATATCTCAGCCTTACTAACCTAATAGTTTATTTATGAACTCTTTTAGCGGTTGAAGCACGCAAATTTTATTTTGCCTATCGCCAGACGATTTTATTCAGTCATGGGAAGCCTTGCACACTGAGGAATAAAACAAATATTGTCTCGATCCATTCCGTAGCTACTGTACTGCCTTCTGTTAGTATAGTACTGTACTATACCTTTATTATGGGATTTTTTGTGTGAGGGGGGCTTAGTGCTTTTGATGTTTAATATTTTTCGATAATGAGTGTCGTGCCTTTATGATACAGAAAATATTGAATACAAATAAGTGTATTCCATACAGTGTGAAGTTCGTTAAGAAAATAATCATGTATACCGTATTGAATACACAGTAATTCACCACAACCTGCAATCCCCCCACCGACCTAAACCACAGTGAGCCAGCACAGAAAGCGTCGCCTCCACACCCAAACACAACCTTAACGCACGCCTTTTGTTATTCTTTCTGTTTTCCTCCTCCTCGACTCTGACCTCCGTGTTGACGTGACCTGACCTCTGAAACGCGACCCTCCCTCGGCGCTAATTGCTGAAACTGGTGTAGCCATGAGGACGGAATCTCCCCTCCCCTCTGGCCTCGAACCTGTGTCTACGCTAAAGTCTCCCCGTTCACTGCTTTCCCACCTGTTTCCATGTTTTCCTCCCCCGTGCTTGATGACAGAGGGGAGGGGGGAGGTGAAGGAAAGGTAGAGGAAGTGGGTGTAAATGAGGGAAGAGGAAACGGGAGGGAGAAGGAAAGGGACACGAGTGAAAGACGAAGCCGAGTTGCTTCAAACTGCGATAAGGAAAAAACTTACGACGAGATAATTGTACTGTTGATATTTGCAAGTGTTTCGCCCACTTCTACGTTTAACCTGTATCTGTGTGTGTTGGTGCGCGAATTAGTATATCAGTGTGTGTGTGTGTGTGTGTGTGTGTGTGTGTGTGTGTGTGTGTGTGTGTGTGTGTGTGTGTGTGTTTTGCATCCCCATCGTTTAGGTGTACGTGGGGACAACATAGGACTACTGCAGAACCGCTCAGGCCTGCGGTAACTGCGGTGGTCCGGGGAACCGATCAGATTCTTCTCTCGTAAATTAGGCAGAAGGGGGAAGGAGAAGGCGAGGAAAAAGAAAAGAAAGAGAGGGAGGCAAAAGAAAGATGGACATGAGAAGGGAAACTGAAAGAAGAGAGAAGGAGGCGGGGAGAAATGATACAAGAATACGTGGCGAGGTAAAAAGAACTAAGATGGGAATTGAAATTAAAGAATAGGCTGCAAAGTCTAATCAGAGAAGAAACAAAGAAAGAAAATGCCACTAGTAAGGGAAGGTATGTTGATGCTGTTGTGGTGATGGCAGTGGTTGTGGCAGTATCATCCAATCCAGTAGGGACCTGGGGCTAGGTTACTCAATTCAGACGCTTAAAATGAGTGGCCAGTTGCTCCTCTCTGAGCTGCATGTCGTGTGCAACCTTGGAATCAGACCCTTCTGGGCCACACCCGGCTTGATACCACCGGGGGTCTAAGATAAAAGTTTGAAATAACTGTGGTTGAGGTGCTGGTGGTTATAGCTGTTGTATTTGTGATGGTGGTTGTAGTTAGAGTAGCGATGGCGTAGCGTCCCTGTCTTGCTGTTGTTGCAAATGGATCACAGTATGGAGTGAGAGTGGTACTTCTGTTTCCCTAAAGAAATAGCAGAACCATGCCTCACAATAGGTCTATATTCTCCTGTCCCATGTGATGCTGGGAAACAGTGTGATGGTGCTGAGGATCATGATGCTCCAGTAGTGGTTATGGTCTGGATGCTGGTAGGTGTGGTTAGACTAGTGGTAGTGGTAGTGGTTGTTGTAGTGTTGGTGGTGGTGTGTGGTGTTGTGGTGGCGGGTGAGTGACACAACAACACACACAACACAACCTCTGTCTAAACACCAGCCCAAAACTCATAAATATACCTCCCTCCCGCTCCCTACCTCTCTTCCCCTCCCGCTCCCTACCTTCCCCTCCCTCTCTCTCTCTTCCCCTCCCTCTCTCTCTCTTCCCCTCCTCCTTCTTTCTATCCCCTCCCTCTCTTTCATTTTTCCTCCCGTTTCTTCCCTTCCCTTCCATACCATCTCGATCTCTCTCTGTCTCCCCCTTTCTTCACTTTCCTCGTCCTCACACCATCTCTCCGAATTTCTCTCTTTCACGCTATTATTCTTCACTGCACCATCTTTCCTCTCGCTCACACAAACACCTTCCTTCTTTCTCCCAATCCCCATCCTACACTCCGTCTTTCCATCCTTCATCCTCTCTGCTGCACTCTTCTTCCATCCTTCACTCTGTTTGTTTCCTGCCCCTCATTTCCAGCACACTGTCACTTATTCTGTTCCTCATCCCGTACCCTCACCCACACTCTCCTTCGTCGTCACCCTCGCCCTTCCCTTACTTCATCCCTCCTTGCCGGTTACTGTCCCTTTCCTTCCTATTTTCCATCACTTTACTCTCCCGTACTCTCTTGCTCGCACCCTGCTGCCCTCCCTTCTTCCCGCATCCTGTCGCTTTCCCTTCCTCCTGCAGTGTGCTTCTACCTTTTCCTCCTCACACCTCGTTACTTGTTGGAGAAAATTTTAAGCTTCATCACTCCAATATTGTCAAGTCTACAACGACCATCACTCACTACCATCCAGCCCCGTCTTTCCTATTCATCTCTATTCCATGCCATTTCAACCCAAATGAATTTCTTGGAGGGTTTTTGATTTGCATTTTAGTGACCTACCTAAGACGCCCGGCTTCATAGGGGTTTACTCACCCTGTCTTGCCTCACCACATACCTCCCTATCACAGCCCATCCTGCCCACTCCTCTCTGCCCACACCGCTCACTTCTGTCCCACATCCATCACCCACTTCTGCCCTGCACCCATGTCTCTCACCCTGCTCCACCGCCCTTCACCATCCCATCCCGTCACTCATGCCTTTCCGCTCATCCCACACTTTTTTTTACCGCCTCTCCAACCTTCAAATATCAAATAGACATCTTTGCTTTGACTTACACCTTACCGACCGACCTACAGTGCCCATCTTCACACAAAATACTACCACAGTCATCCCCACCAACCATCCCAGCTCATCCCGCCTACTCTACACTCCTCTCCCCGCAGAAATAAATAGAAATGATATATATAAACTGATGTGTACAAATAAGAAAATCCCGCCGCTGATGTTTTTGCGTGAATACAGTGATTTTTCTTAAGTTATTGCTATCTTTTGGTGCCCCATTGATGACATGAATGACTTCACATTTCTCTCAGTTCATACGCTCTTGAATGATACACTGAACCATCATCATCATCATCATCTTCATCATCATCACATCATCATCTTATTCGAGCATTATAATCATCGCCGTTACCTTTAAAATCTGTAGTACATTACCATCGTCATCATCATTCTACATGCAATTTCTTCACCATCTCATTTCCGTACCATCAACATCGCTATTTTCATTTTCCTATATACCACACCCTCACCACTTCCACTCTCCCCCCCAACAATCATGCCACTTTTCTAACATCATCTTCAACACACACCCTGTCACCATTGCCACTTGCTGTTCTCACCATCACCACTACCACCATCATCACCACCATCACCACCACCACCACCACCACCACCACCTCTTTGCCATTGACCACACAACGACACACCTCCCCATCAGCACATAGTCTTATATGAGTCACTTTCTATGTTATAAAATCGTCCGGCGTTAGCTGGAATTGAAACTAGAGTTGTTCTGACCATGAGTGTTTGCCTTTTCAGTTCGACGACGCATTATTTCCTATTCTGTTCTTGTCACCTCTACATGGTTCAGTTCAATAAAGGGGGAGCTTTTTTGCAGTGAAAGAGTAAATGGAGGCTGTATTTAGCTCCTCCATTTTGAAAACTTTATTGAACTATTAATAAAATCATCTGGCAATTAGAAAAATTAAATAAAAATCACATCATGGGAGGGATGGTGACAGTATAATTTTCTCTCAATTCCTGTAACTTACTCTCAACAAAATTAAATCGAACAGTGTCAGCTGGAAAAGAGTACTAAAGTTATCCCGACCGTGACAGGGGCAACCACTGTCCCACTACCTCCGATCCAAGCATCCCTACCACATCGACTCACCATCATACCTTCATTACCTAACTACTTTCCCTCCGCACTCTTCGCCCCCTCCAACACACCTTTGTCACCCACCTATAGTTCCTTTCCTACCACACCAAACTCCACCACCACACAACCCTCTTCCTCTACCACACCCTATCGCACCATCACACCATCTCTATTCAACTACCTCTTCCCATGTCACACCTCACCACGAGCCCCTCCATCCTTCATCCTGCATAACCTATCCACCACAAATACACAACTTTCCTCTTCTCAAAACCCCATGCACTTCACGCCCAGACCACACCAAATCACTGTACCTTGCTCATCTCACTACAGCATATTACAACACACTATATTACATCTCACCTCACTTCACCGCACCATACCTCACACAGCACAGCATATCACGCCACACAACACGACACCACACTGCACCACACCAAAACACACCAAATCACGCCACCACACCACACTGTACATTCCACCACAACATCACAGTGCTCGCATCCATTCTATCCATCATCATCATCATCATATCTCACTTTCTTGCCTCCTCCTCAGCACTCGCATTCCCCCTTCGCCACTACACCACACGCCACATCGACAGCAGCATCCATCACTGTTCCCTTTCACACACACACACACACACACACACACACACACACACACACACACACACACACACACACACACACACACACACACTACCATCATCAACACTACACTGCTATTCCGTCACCTCCACCACACCCTCACTCCACCATTTAGATCATTATTCCAGTTCTCCCAGTGAGTCCATCATTTCCCTGCTTCATCAGTTTTACCACATCCCTACTCCATCATTCTCTCCGCCACATCCCTACTCCGTCATTCTTTCAACCACCTCAACCCCCTCCATCATCCATACCACACCTTGCCCCCTCTCCACAACGCCTCCCTTCCCCCTCCCCCCTCTCTCGCCCTGCCTCCTCACCCCTCTCACAATCTTCTCAGCCACCTTCATCTGCCTTCTACTCCCTCCTTCCTTTCTTCCTTATCCCTCCTCCCCTGTCCTCTCATCTCTACTCCCCTGTTCCCTCTTCCTTCCTCTCTTACCCCCTCCTCCCTCCTCCCCTGTTCCCTCATTTCCTCTCCTCTGTCCCCTTCATCCCTCCTTCCCTGCTCCCTCATCCCTCTGTCCCTGCCCCCTCCCCCCTCTCCTGTCCCTCCTGCCCCTCCTGTACCTCTCTTACCCCCGCTAAACCCACACTCCATCATCCATACCACACTTTCTTGCACTTTCGCAACAACACTTTCCCCTTGCCCTCCTCACACCCCACCCCATGCCCCCTCTTGCACCTCCCCTGCCGTGTGGTGGGGCGGCAGAAACTAATTACCTGTGTTTTACCTGAATTTCACCTTCGTCTGTCAGGGGGGTGTGAGGGGAGGGGGGACAGTCTGACTCTGGCGCAGACGGAGTTAATTTGGAGGAGGCAGAAGGGTACGGGAAGAAAGATGACGGAGAGAGGGAGCGGGGGGCGCATATCACGGCTGTTTTTGACTTGCTTTCCTTCCTTCAGCTGCTTTGATATTATTTTTTGAATATTTGGCACATCATATTTATGGAATTAAGACTTATTATTATTTTTTTTTTTCGGGGAGGGGGATTTTGGCGTATTCTGTTCATGCCCAACGTAGTGAGAGACAATTTACTCTCAACGTAAATCCTATACGAGTTATAAGGAGAGAACCGTAGGAAGAGTGGGGGAGGCACGAGCGTGGTTTTAGTTCCGATCTTTGTATTGGGTCGTGGACGTCGCGAGCCCACTGCCTAACACTTGTGTTGCAAGGAACCTCGTAGCTTGTGTGAGACAGGAGGGAGAAGGAAAAGTAACTGAGACTTCATGAAAAATCTATTTATCCTTGTCATATTATACACGATTCATATTATTATGCATGAATATATTATACACGAATATTATTATACACGAATATATTATACACGAATCACATGCGTCTCATATTATACACGAAATCAGACGCACTTTTGAATGGTAGGTTGCCAGAGCACGATAATAACAAACTCAGAGTCACGCGCCGCGACTATAGTGTACTGAGATGGTGTGGACGCATGGAGAGTGGAAGACAGACAAAGAGACTGTGTAGATGTACTGACGATGGGAGACTGTGAAGAGGGAGGCAGAGGTGAGGAGAAAAAATACCTGAGAGAGGAAAATTGTTAATAAAGTGTGGAATTAAAGCTTTTTTTTTTTTTTTTTTTTTTTTTTTCCTCGTACCTCGAAGTGATTTTAGGCATCTTCGAAAGGCCAGGGGCGCTAAAACGATCTTGACTGTCTCCACTAACCCATTATTGCTTGGCGTCCTTTTTTATATTACTATCTCCATGTTACATTAATAGGCACAGGGATGGTCTCACGTACTAAAAGGTTATATATGTTTATCAGCCATGTGACATTATTTCGTGTGTGTGTGTGTGTGTGTGTGTGTGTGTGTGTGTGTGTGTGGAGTCAAATAATAACAGCTGAATCGTGTTTACTAATTTCGCTACTTCATTCCGATGGCTTTTTCATTCTATTCTTGCTACCTTCACACAGTTTTATTCATTTTAGAAGAAATTACTGAACTGGATCTGTGTCAAGTACCAGTATAACTTTTTTTTTTAACCCATTCACTGCGAGGTATATTCCAAAGCTGAACATATACATCTGGAAATAAGAATAAAATCAGAATAAATAGGTCGCTGGACGGAATGGGATAATAGGTATAGAGGTAAATTGGGTGTATATATGCTTATCTGGTATTCCTTCCTTTCAGTTCCAGATTAATTTTTTCTCGTGCATTCTTGTGTATTGATGCTTCGATTCTTGCGTATTATTTTGATGGTCATTATTTTTCCTTTGTATTTGGGGTTGATTTTGGGTATATTTATGGAGAGAGAGGTTGATTTTATGGTAATTTCGAGGTTAGGTCACGTCACTCCTCTCGTGGCTTTTTATTTTCGTTATTTTGAATGTTTGTTTGAAGATTATTTTAATGTTTAGTACATGCGTGGTGCTAGTTGAGAGAGAGAGAGAGAGAGAGACTTGGACAGTTGGAAGGGAGGGGAATTTGATGGACCCAGGGAGATGAAAGGGAGAGTTGGAAGGAAAGATGGAAAGGGAGGAATTAAAGGGGACTGGGGGAAGAGACACGAGGGGAGCGCTGGAGGAAAATAGGAAAAGAAAGGAAACAAGGGGAAGGTGGAAGGAAATAGGAATGAAGGGAGAGTTTTAGGAAAGTAGGAAAGAAAGGAAAGAAGAGAGAGCTGGATGAAAATTGGAAAAAGAGAGGGAGAGAAGGAGTGCTGGATGAGGGAGAAAAGAGAGGAATGAAGAGGGATGTCAATGGGAATAAGGAAGGGTAAAAAGAGTGAGAGAGAGAGAGAGACAGACAGACAGACAGACAGACAGACAGAGAAGGGAGGTTGGGAGAAGTAAGAGAAAGGGTTAACTGAAGAGAGAGAGAGGGGGGGGAGGGGGGGCAGGAGTGGAAATGATCGATGGAGTGAAAGATGAAGCAAGGAGGAAGGGAATCAGGGTAATAAGAAGGGAAGGACTGAGACTGAGTAGGAGGGATAGACAGACATTGATCTATTAAACGATAGATAGAGATACAGGTTAGTTGATTGATAGGTTGATTGATTGATTGATTGATGCCCTGGTTGATTGGCTGGTTCGTTAGTTCATTTATTGATTGATTGCCTGATTGACTGTGTGACTGGGTGATTGACTGAATGTTTATGTGGTTGACTATTAGGTTGATTATTTGGGTGATTGGTTGATTAAGTGATTGATTGATTGGCTGGTTGACAGGCTGCTTGATTGCTTGATTGGGTGACGAATTAACTGCCTGAAATGTTGGCTGGATGATTGAGTGATTTATATATTGTATAGTTGATTGGTTGGTTGATGGATTGCCCAGTTGATTAGTTGATTGTTTTAGGTTCACTGTTGATTGATTGACTGATAGATTGAGTAAATTACTTCGATAGATTTACTGACTGGCTGGTTGATTGACTGAGGGGCTGGTTTGTTTATTTTGATTGGCTGATTGATTGGTCGTTTAATTGATTGGTTGTTTGGTTAATTGGCTGATTGATTGGTTAGTGTTACATCAAAGAGAAAGAACGAAGGTAGGAAAGGAAGGAAACTTAGAGGTAAAACGAGAGAGAGAGAGACTGACAGACAGACAGACAGACAGATGAGGAAGTGAGGGAGGGAGGGAGGGAAGGAAGGAAGGAAGGAGAAACAGAGGAAGTGAGAGGGGACGGAGAAATGGGAGGAATAAGATGACGGGAGGAAGAGAAGGGTGGAGGGAAGAGGAGATGGAAGGAGGGAGGGAGGAAAGGAGAGACGGAGGGACTGATTAAAGGAGGGAGTAAGGGAGGGAAGGAGAGATAGAACGAAAGAAGGAAGGAGAGACAGAAGGAAGGAAGGAAGGAAAGATGGAAGGACTGATGGACAGAGGGAGAGAGGGAGGGAGTGAAGAGGAGATGGAAGGAAGAGGAGACTGAGGGAGGGAGGGAGGGAGGGACGGAGAGATGGAAGAACTGATGGAGGGAAGGAAGGAGAGAGGAAGGGAGGGAAGGACTGAGGAATGAAAAACTGAATATTACCACTTCCCCATCTTGTATGCTGAGCTGTAGCAATAGTTTAACACCAGAATACGATGCTAGTCACGAAGAATATTATGAAAAGATTGTAGAACCGTAATATTGTCTTGTTCTGCCATTAAGCTACGAAAAATAAGCTGTAAAAGGTCCGAAAAAATAATAATAATAAACCATTGCTGTCTCGTGGTAACAAATCAACTTTCTTCTTTTCAGGTCGTATGTTAACTTGGATTAATTGTATGTAAATCTACTTAAGGTTAGCCTCTTAATTTAAATAAACGAATTATTTGGTTAGTAAGGAAAGCTGGAGGGAAGGAAGGAAGGAGGGAGAGAGGGAGGGAGGAGGAGAGGGAGGGAAGGAAACCTGACGCTTGTGAGATGGCGGCGTCCTCTTTCTCTGTCTCTTTTTCTTTAACACACATTTTTATTTTTTTTTACCTCTCTCCTCTCCCTGCTCTTCTATCTCCTCCTCTTCCTCCTCCTCCTCCTCCCTTCCTCCCTCTCTTATTACCCTCCTTTTCTCCTCCTTCTCCTCCTCCTCCTCCTCTTCTTCTTCGTCTTCATCATCAACATCTTTTTATTCTTATTCTTATTCTTCTTCCTCCTCATCCTCCCCCTCCTCCTTCGCCTTTCCCTGCTCTTCCTCCCCCTCCCTCCCTCCTCCTACTTTGTCTTGTTTATGGTTCTCTCTCGGTCCACCATTGTTGTTGTTATTATTGTCTGGTGTTGCTGTTGTTATTGTCTAGTATTGTGTTGTTATTGTCTAGCGTGGCTGCTGTTGTGGACATTTATGTTTGGGTTACGATGGCTTTTAGCATGTGGGGAATTACTATTATTATTTTTATGCTACTACTACTACTGCTACTACTACTACCACTATTACTGTTCTTATCATCATCATCACTATCTTAGCTGTTGATGTTGCCCAAGTTTGTTCTATCATAAACACATTTTCTCCTTCCCACATTTGCCTCGTCCCACTCTGCACCTCTCATCGTCCTCTGAACCTTTTCTCATCCATTTTGCCATCTTTCTTTCTTCAAATAATTTTCCTTAGCCTCTTCACTCCGATTATATATTTTAGCTTATTCTTGCTGTGGGCAAATCGATTTTCTTCATGTGAGGAAGGGTGTGTATCAGTGAAGGTGTTTAGGAAGGCTTTATCTTACCCGGCCAGTGTTTAATGAGTCTCCCCTCAGCTGATTTTCACAAAGATATACTAAAAATAAATACCCGGACTGAAGAGGATGAAGTATGTATTTCTTCTTGGCTTTTAGCATTGTCAGGCTCCCATGACTTACTCTCAGCTGAATAAATTGTCTGGCCTCAGCTGGAAGTAATAACTAGGGTTTTCCCTGTCATGGTTAACTACTTGCAGCAGGTGATGTACGTGTTCTTTTTGATGCCTAATGACTGTTTTATTTATATTATGAAATTCTTTTCGTACTGAATGGATTAAGGAAATCTAACACCTCTAGCAGCAATGGCCTTACACTTCCGTAGGGCCCTGGCCAGGAGAGTTACATGAGGCCCTTCAGATACTTGTGATTTTTGTGTCCTAACATTAGAATACCAGTAGCTGTTCTACAGAAAAGTCCAGGTTCTAAAATAATTTTACTTGACGGTGATATTAAATGAAAGTGTAAAAACTAAAATCTTATGAAAATATCATTCATAAATATTATAATACAGTATCAGCCAGACTTGGGGGACCCATTTATAAGGAGGCCCTGGGCAGTGGCCTAATTTGCCCACCACTGAACCCACCACTGTCTTCCACTTTGGTAAGTCTCATTCGTGATGCTCATTTGTGGTGTTTAGTTTTAGTGTTCATTTATGTTGTTTAGTTTTAGTGGTGTTCAGTTTGGGTGTTCATTACTAGTGTTCAGTTTGCGAGTTCATTTTTGGAGTTCAACTCTTGTTCTTATTTATAATGTTCAGTTCTTTTGTTAACTTGTGGTGCTCATTTGAGGTGTTCATATCTGGTGTTCATTAGTGTTGTTCAGTTTTGATGCTCTTTTGTATTGTTCACTTTTAGTGTTCATTTGTGTTGTTCAGTGTTCATTAGTTTAGTTTTAGTGTTCATTTGTGGTATACAGTTCTAATGTTTATCTGTCGAGTTCAGTTCTAGGATTTATCTGTACTGTTAGAGTCTAGTGTTTTCTGGTGTTTACGGTATTTGTAATGTTCACTTCTAACGTTCATTTATGGTGTTCATTTCGTATGTTCCTTTGTGATGCTCGGTTTCCGCTGTGTCTTTGGCGGAGACAAGAACTATAAGAGATGGCTTCCTGACCTTTCTTCTGATTTCACCCTTTCCATCTTCCCCGCCCTTTCCTTCCCTCGCCTTCCCTGTTCTTTGTCTTCACTTTCTCTCCTACTTACCCTCCTACCTTTATTCACATCTACTGCTTTCTATTTTCTTCATTATTATTTTATTATTAACCCAACTTATTCCTCTTTCCTTACTTAAATTTACGTCATTTTTCCATTTCTTTCCATTTGTATTATTTTCCACTCATATCTTTTCTCTGTTATTCCACTCCTCTTCCTGCTACTCCATCCTTTTTATCTTCCCTTCCTGCCCGTCTCCACATCATTTTCCTTCCTGCTATATCTCTCTTCTCTCTCCTCCAGCCTCATCTTCCTTCCAAGTCTCCCTTACCATAGCATTTTTTGTCACATTTTTCCTACTCCTCATTTCCTCTCCTTTTCCACCTCTGTTCTTTCCTCTTGCTATCTTCTCCCACTTCCCGCACGTCTTCCCCTCCCTCCTTATCATTTCTTATTGTCCTCCCTTGTCCCATTCTTTTTCCCTCTTTCCTGTCTTTTTCTACCTATTTGAGTTCTTTTTTTTCTTCCCATCTAATTTCCCCTTTCAGTTTCCCTTTCATTTTCCCTTCACTTCTCTCCCCCCCTCTTTCTTGCTGTCTCCATCTTCCCCTCGGCCTCATCCAACTGCATTCCTTTCACCCTCTTCCTTTCCCCGACGTCCCCATTTATGTCGTATTCCCGTCTTCCTTCCACCCATTCATCACCAAAGCATATGAAAGGAAGGTACCTGCAGTGGTCGATGGACCCACATAGGCAGCTCTTGGCGAAGGCTGTGAGAAAACTAAGAAAGACATCATTATCAGTATTCACAAACTCTTTTAAGATCAACATGTGTACGGGACTGTTTGTTTATCCTACTATTTTCACTTATTCAGCCACCAAACACTTCACAACAGAACGGGCACTAAAAGAAAATTATATGATGAAATTAAACTGATTTTGGACAACAATATTCACTCGCAGGGAAGCTTGTTTATCGTGAAAGTTGGTTAGGATCCTTATAAAGATTTCCACCTATCCCTTTCTTCCTCCCTCCACTTCCTCCTCTCCCTCCTCCTTCCTACCCACTTTTCATCCTCTTCGTGTTTTTAAGTATGCTAAGCCACCACCCCTTCCCCTATTCTCCCTCTCCCCTTCTCTCCCTCTTCCCTTACCCCCTCCTTTCCTCTCTTCCCCCGTCACTTCTCTCCTGCTCCTCCTCCCTGCCCTCCATCCTCCTCCCCTCTCTCTCCCCTCCCATCTCCCTCCTTCCCCTCTTATTTCCTTCCTGCGGCTCACGTGGCTATCCCTGTTTACATTCGGGAGAGGGGGAAGGGGAGGGGGAGGGGAGTGGAGGTGGAGGGAGGGGAGTGGAGGGGGAGGGAGGGGAGTGGAAGGGGAGGGAGAGGAGTGGGGGGAAAGGAGTTCTGTGTAAATGTGGTATTATGCTTGTCAAGAGATGAGGGGAGGAGGGGAAGAAAGAGAGAAGGGAAAAGATGGAGGGAAGAAGAGAGGGGGAAGATGGGACAGGAAGACAAGAAAAGATGTAGAGAAAGGAAGCGACAAAGGGGAAAGACAGGGAAGGAAGAGAGGGAAAAAAAAGTGGAGAAATACTAGGAAAAAAGAAGTGGGGAAGAGGGAAGAGAGAAATTAAGATGGAAAAGATGGTTGGGAGAAAAGGAAGTGAGATGAGAAAGGAGAAAGGAGAGGAAGGGAAAAGCTGACAGAAAATTCAAGGGAGAATGTGAAACGCTAGAAATGAGAAAAGTGAGGTAAGAAGGAAAACGGGCGAGGGGAAAAAACTGAAGGACGAAAAGATGAATATGTAAATGGAATATGCAAATGAGAGAGAGAGAGAGAACAAAAGGAGGATAACCGCAGAAGGTCGGTATACCTTCTGTACACTAGGTAGCTCGTGATTACCTGCGGAATTGCAAAGGCAGTAAAGGAGAAGGCTCACTCCCGCATACCAAACCCTCCAGCCGAAACTGGCAGGAAAAAGTTATAAGGAACTCTTTGCAGGAGGGAAAAACTGGCATGCAAACTTTAAGGAAAGGTCGACGGCAAAACGTATTACCATTACTACAACCTCAAACAAAAAATAGCAATATTACTCGAATAATTTAGAGAATGGAACGAGTTTCATACCAAGTTTGCCAGTCATGCGCCAATGGAAACTAATGTAGCCTAATCCTGAAACTCTGTCGAAGCAGCACAGGCCTCATCGCTCGGTAACTTGTTCTATTAATCCACTGTTCCATTTCCAAACCAGTTCTTTTCCTATTTTCCTCCAGGACAGGAATTTTTCAGATACAGGTGTGTTTTCTCACGCTCACTCCTGCTTGCACAGTCTTACCACTTCGCTGATGTATATTCCAGTAAATTCCGTAATCCACATATACACTCATCCCTCTGACTTTCCTAACTTTCAGCGAGTGCAGAATTAATTATCTTAATGTGCCTTCTTAAGGAAGCTCCCTGACCTTGTGAATGATATTTGTCAATGCAGTGAACACTTTCTAAGGAATAAATATTCAGTTATAATGCAGATACTAAAATTACGTCACATAGTCCTAATGTGGCCTTATTAAAGAAGATAAAGTTGTAGTATTAGTTCAGAAGATCTCATATTCACATTCTTGATATAAAACCAAGAACCTTGCTGGCTGTCTTTCACAGATTAATCCACTGTTGTCCCGGTCCTAAATCTTGGCTAACCGTAACTCCAACATCCTTGTCACAATCTGATTTATTGATTATTCAGTTACATATTTTATTTCCTCCTATCCTGGCAAGCTTACCTACATTACATGCATTACATTTTTCTACATTAAAATTCACTTAAGACACATTTGATCATTTGAATAATATGTCGTGGTCCCTCTGAAAATTGTCATAATCCTCAACACTTTTCATTATTCTACCGGCACTTATTTTTGTCTATAGCCATGGTCAAATTCGCTCATACAATTATTTGTCCTTAAATGTACCTCAGTGATGACAAAAAGAATAAGAAACCAAGACCTGAGCCCTGAGGCATACACTAGTAAGTTAATCCTCAGTCTGACGCAACTCTTTATTCAGACTCTCTGTTTCCTACCCATTGGGCATGATCTTACCCACCTTAAGATATTACCACCTATGCCATGTGTGCTAACTCTTCCAAGCAACCTACCATAAGGAACTCTGTCAGATATCTCGGTAAAATCAAGATAAGTGATACCATATGCTTTATCACTGTCAGTTATTTTATACGCTCCAGAAAAATATGACAACAGCTTTTCGGGACAGGATCTACCCTTTGTGAATCCAATGTTGGGAATATTTTACCATCTTAACTCTCTTTTGGTGTTCCCCAATTATACTGTGCAATGATTTATTCTTATGGTTTTCCTGCTAGTAATGTGAGACTAACTGATGTATAATAGTCAGACGGCTTTTCATACAGGCATGGCATTCACACATTTCCAAGCGTCCACCCTGACCCTTCTTTTAATGAATCACTAATGCGTGTGTTTAACGGATGATTTAAATCCAATTTGTATGATTTTATCGATCTAGCATTATCTGGACCCAGCTGGCTAAATTTTTGTTCATCCATCCACCCATCATCTAATCCTACGTTGCCCCATGAGGAGCGTAGGAGCCCGGAGCTAGGAAAGTTGGTCCTGGCATTTAAGATGAGAGTGACCAGCCTCACTCATCCCTGAGTGGCATTACGTGAGCAATAAACCCCAACCATTCATTGAATACAATCCTTCACCGGCTCAATCCGATTGGAGCACCTTTATTACCCACTAAACCACCAGGATCCAAAATTTGGTTATATGGTTACCACCCAGCGTGGTAAATGGTTTCCTGGTGTACAGGAAATCATTTGGCTTGTCACTCAATGTAGAGTTACCCACAGACGGAAGGAAGAGGAAAGAATGAAGGAAAGAAAGACACAAGAGGGAGTGTAAAGTCACCCGCAGGCAGAAGAAAGAGGAAAGAATGAAGGAAAGAAAGACAGAAGAGGATGGATGGAAAGAAGAATGGGGGAGATTTTTTACTTGCCTAATTCTTTCATTACTTCCTCCCTGCTTATAATTCTGCCACTATCAATATTTCCTTTGCTGTCACTATAAACCTGTATTGCTGTTGCATTTCATAAGTGAATAGAGGAAAAATATTTGTTTAATTGAGCACAGTCTTATTTTCTCGACAGTAGTGTTACCTAAACCTGACTTACACGACCCAGTATTAGCTGTAACTTTCATTTGGGACAACAAGAAAAATCCTTTGAGGGTTTTCTTTGGTCTCTTTGCTATATTGATTTCATATTTCTTTGCTTTCCTGTTTTTCTTGTCAACTGCCTGGCTAAGATTATGTACAGCTTATTTAATTGCTCCTCACCTTTTTTTCAATTTCTTTACTTTCATTTTTCCTGATGTATAACAGAGAGAGAGAGAGAGAGAGAGAGAGAGAGAGAGAGAGTGAGAGAGAGAGAGAGAGAGAGAGAGAGAGAGAGAGAGAGAGAGAGAGAGAGAGAGAGAGAGAGAGAGAGAGAGAGAGAGAGAGAGAGAGAGAGAGAGAGAGTGAGAGAGAGAGAGAGAGACAGCCTAGAAAGGAATAATGAATGGATGTCGGAAAAAAAAGGAAAATTAAAAGAAAAACACTAAGGAAAGAATCAGAGGATGAGTGGCTGAAGACAAACAAGAGATGTAAATTTTGAGAGAATAATATGAGGAGAAAAGAGGTAAAGAGAGGAGACGAAAAAGAGAAGAGAAAAGGAGAGGAAGAAAACGTTTAAAAATCACAGAAAAAGGATGGAAGGAAAGACAAACATAAAGAAGCCAAACGAAGGAGTGAAAGAAGGTAAAATGAGATCGAAAGAAGAAAGAAAACGGAGGAAAGAAAATGTAAAATTGGAGGAGAAAACAGATGAGAAAAAGAAAAATGAAGAAGGGAGGGAAAATGATGGGAGGGGAGAGACGGTCCTGTGTAAATGAGGAATTATGCTTGTCAAGAAATGGAGATGGAGGGGAGGGAGGCGAGAGGGGAGGAAAGTGGGAGTGAGGGAGGGAGGGAAGGGAGGGTAAGAAGGGAGAGAAGTGGCCAGGAGCGGAGGATGGAAAGGGAAGGCAAGAGGGGAGGGAAGTAAGAAGAAGGGGGGGGGGAAGAGAGGGAAAAGGGAGAGAGGGGAGGAACGTGGGAGGGAAAGGGAGAGGAAAGAGGAGAGGGAAAGGAAGGAGGGGAGGGAGGGCACGAGCGGACGGATGTGGGCAAGGA
Source organism: Coenobita brevimanus (assembly GCF_032717465.1). Taxonomy (NCBI): domain Eukaryota; kingdom Metazoa; phylum Arthropoda; class Malacostraca; order Decapoda; family Coenobitidae; genus Coenobita; species Coenobita brevimanus. Next base: position 22,097,787 of record NC_137019.1, on the reverse strand, counting down.
GACGAAAGAAGAGGCTGATGATTAAGGGAAGTAGAAAGGTGGAGACAAAGGGAAGAAGGAGGTTAAGTATAGAGGGATGGGGTGTGATGGGACAGAGGGAAGGGGAAGGGTAAGTACACAGATGGAAGAGACAGGAGGTAAGTAGGGATGGAATGAGAAAGGGAGGGGAAAAACAGGCAGTAAAATGAACAGCATAAGGACAAGATGGACGATTTTGTATATGTGTAGATGACATGGCGGCAACAAGAGGCCGTAAAAGTGACGAAATAGCTAAGGATAATGAATGATAGGTGTGAAAGTACTTGGAATGACAGGAGAGAGGGAAGGTTAAAAAGGAGAAACAGGAACTAGCTAGGAATTACGCTTGGGACTCGTCTAAGGCCTTCAACTTGGATGTACTGTAATTTCAAGGCACTCTGAGACTGGAGGCTTACCAGAAGTTTCTCTGATATACGAAAAGGTAAGACATTTATACACGTCGGAGAGATATAAAGACGTAAGTACAACCGATTGAAAATACGGCATCATAATCAACTTCATCATCATCATCATCACCATCACCATCATTATAACTCGATTTCCCCACGTTCACATTTGCCGCATAATTAAGGGACGAAAAGAAGTTCCATAAGCAGTGTTCCCCGTCCCTATCCTATGCCGTAGAAGGTATGAAGATTTTGTGACACAGGTGCAGAGCTTTGGAAGTGCCACATCCCTACTCATCCCCTTCATGTCAAGCAAAATAAATGGTATGAAGGATGAAGGAGGCTGGAGTATATATGGCAGTTTCGTAATTATGACAACATGCAGAGACTATGGCAATTATAGTGGAAATGTGGCAACTGTAGGACGTGTGGTGGTAGAATATTGTGCAAAACATATAATGAAACAATGAGAAATAATGGCAACGAAGGAGAAACTCTGGCAACATGTAAAACAGTGACAGTAATATTTATTCTACAGTGCAAAAATGAAGAACCAAGGCTAGAATCTTAAATGAAATATGTAGTACACAGAATCAATCAGTGGCATCTTTACTCCTCTGACTCTAGCTTGGCCTAAATTTGTCACCTTTCTATCTTGAATGCCTAGTCATAAAAATAGCTTAACACTAGAATAAGATCCTAGTAACGAAGAAGTGCAGTGGAAAGGGTGTAGAGCAGAAGTATCGTCCTTTTCCTCCACTGAGCTACATGATACGAGTATAAGCTGCAAAAGGACGAAAATGTGGGCCAGGTTAAGGTGAAAAAAATCATAGTAAATACAGGATATGTCAGCTTTAGGGTAAATGTGTGGCGGTGAATGAGGGAAATATGGCAGCCAGTGTGAGGGTCGGGGGCAGAGCTTTGACATAGTATATTGTGAGGCACATTTTTCTCTGTCAGGCCCTGGGAGGCTCTCTGTCACGCCCTCCTGACTCCTCACCCCTCACTTTTCTCATCCCCTCTCCTCCTTCCCCCCCCCTCTCCTTTTCCCTCTTTCATTTTATTCTCTTCTCCCTTCTTTCATCCTCTGTTTAATCTCCTCTCCTCTTCTCTTTCTTCTCCTCGCCTCTCTTCTGCTCTTCTATCCTCCCTTCTCCTTCTTCTTCTCTTTCTTTTCTCCTCCTCCTCTTCCATCTCTCGTCTCCTTTTGTTTTCTTCCCTTGAACCATGTCTTCTCTTCTCCTCTCTTCTCCCTTCTCTCACCCTCTTACATATCTTCTATCCACGTTTTCTGTCCCACCTTATAACTTCATATTTTCTCCACTCTCCTCTTTTCTCTTCTCTTGTTCCATTCTCTCTTCCATCTCTTTTTCACAACTTGTTATCCTTCAGCCACTCTTTCTTCCCCCCCCCCCTTTTTTTTTCTCTCTTTTCATCCCACTCTCTTTTCCTTGCCTCTCATTTCTTTTTCTGCCCTCTCTCTCTCTTCTCAACCACCCTCTCCCTATCTCTTCCCTTCTCTTCTCTTTTTTTTGGTCTCCTTTCCCTCCCTTTCTCCCTCTCTCTTCTCTTCTCCTCCTCCTCCCGTTCCTTCTCCAGCATCTCCTTTTTGTCCTCTCATTTTCCTCTTTCCTCTCGTCTCATCTCTCCATTCAGCTTCGGTATCTCCTTCTGTATTTTCTTCACCTATTTTTCTCTTCTTTTTTCCTAAGCTATAGTCCCTCCTTTCTTTTTCCCCTTACATTTTCTCTCTCTCTCTCTCTCTCTCTCTCTCTCTCTCTCTCTCTCTCTCTCTCTCTCTCTCTCTCTCTCTCTCAGTATAATCATGTTTTAATCTCAAACTCCCAATAATCTGTTAATCACGGGAACGCCTTTTTCATTTGCTTCTCCCATTCATCCTGTCTCATATTCAGACTCAGCTCACAACCCCTTCAGTACGATAACGGTTTATATCATCTTATTAATACTATTTCAAGAGATTTTATTCATTACGAGAAGACTTATCGAAATAGAGAGATAAGATGTAGCCGTCACTAGCCCTTCACTACCACAGATCCTTCGTAATTTCAATATGATCTTATGGCGGCATGAATACACGAAAAATGACGCTATTGGGGTTAATGATTCTTGGATATTAATTCATGTTTGGAAATTTACCCTTCTGTATTTCTGACCATGTGTTTATTTATTGATTTATCTTTTCTTTCTTTTTTTCAGGTGTGTGTGAGCCCAGACCTGCTCGTAAATGGAACTGTTGTGTATGTACGTGTGTATTGCATCGCCCTGTTTGCACACGACTGACATTGGCGGGCAGGTCAACTATGCAAGATCAAGCCATTTTTGACGGGTCCTAAAGGGCAACTGATCCGTAGGGCAGAGGAACACCACTTTCTGTCACCGAGGAATGGCCTACCCCCACCCGATGCTTCACGGTCCGGTGTACGTGAAGAAGGCTTCTGACTTCTGAGAGTAGGGCGAGAGATCCATGTTGAAAATTTGTTGGGTAATAATTGGTCACTTCTATTAATGAACATGCAAATGGGGCTGCACTGTATTTGTATTCTGTTTATTCAGCTTTGTGCTAAATTCCACATTCGAAGTGGGATAGGAGGGTTTGTAGCATCCTCTTCCTTGGAATTTGTTTTGTATGTTACACTCCTGTACATCATTTAAAAAATATACAAGTCAACATACTGTAGATTGTACCAATAACGTGCAAGAGGATAGTAGTGATTTGTAATGTGCAGAGGGAACTGTTAGGGAAGAAAGGTTACGATATCTCCAGAACAGTACAGAATAACCTACGACACAAAATTAGGGCCTGGTTAAATCCATAAGTCCGCCAGTAGGCCCAAAGGTTTGTTTTGTAACAAAAACAAGATGCGAATTTTCTGCATTCTCCTTTCCTTGGCTTCCTCGCAAAATGAAAAAAAAAAAAAAAAAAAGACAAACAGACAATATTTTTCCTGTCCTGGCTGCTCACAAAGAAAAAGTAGAAATAATTTTTACTATTTTTTACTTCCTGCAAAAACACTGTTGAGTAAGAAGAGAAAAAATGAACATAAACTTTTTTTGAACGATTTTCCGGACAGGATGAGGAAAAGACACTACAGAAAATACTCATGTGTTGTCATTCTCGTTAAAGCAAACGTGAGGTGTGAGAGGGAATTGATCATCACTTCCACATAACGGTGCACATCAGGATTGGTATTCTTGGCAACTTAACCCTTCACTTCAACGACATTTATTTTATTCATGGTGTGTCTGGATTACTTTATGGAGTTCAGGTAGCACATTTAGTAGTAAAAGGGTTAATGGTGGTTATACCAGCATCTAACCCCTCCCTTTCAAAAACCTAAGTTGAATGTCATTGTGTGGAGGTAACAAAAACAGAATATAAAATGGTTCACTAGATCAATGGGGCTACCTCCTTCACTATGATGACGTCTTTACTGTATTCTGCCTGCCGCCCAACGACCATATCCAGCTTAGAGGAACTGGTTGTGAAAGGGTGAAAATGATGTGTTAGTGGCTATACATGGGAGCTTATATAAATCCCTTCAGTCAGGTGATTTTTTTTAGTCATTTTTTGCTACTTAGTCATTTTTTTTAACTTGTGCAAACCTTTTCTAAACTGGAAGTGTTATATATGCCCTTCAGTATCCTTATCGCTACAGAAAGTCCCCCCAAACTGTATCAAGTCGTTTGTTCGGTAGTTTCTGTCTTACGATCGATGTTTCAGACACAAAGCACAGCGTTTTTGATTATTTTACTCCTATGCTCACTGTTGCTGTGATTCTGCATCTCTCTCTCTCTCTCTCTCTCTCTCTCTCTCTCTCTCTCTGATATATGTTGTGATGTACAGTACAAAGTGTTCCAGATCCTACATTTCTGCTTTACAGATCCGGAATTCTGTATTTTTATTCATGTGTATATTTTTTAAAGTAGTGGTGGACAGTTTGCTCTTACTCTGCATAAGATGAATGAAGATGGATGGTTATCAAAATTTGTTTTTTCAATCTATTGCTCTCAGTCTTTTTAAATTTTCAAGCTCGTCCCACTTCATCGTTCGTCATATTTTCATTTTCTACTTTAATGTTTCTTCAATCATTTCTCTGTCATCTCTATTATTAATGTCTTTGGTTTCCAAGCATTTACTTTTGTCATTAAATCAAAGATTATTTTTATGAATAATTTTTGCCATTTATAGTACTTTTGTTGTACTGTTGTCTTCCTTCTATTATTCTGCGTTTTACTGGAGATGCTGCAATATCTCTTGTCCGACTTCCCTCGATTCCCCAGTATATTCCCTCACCACTAGTATGCCTTCGATCCGGGGCAACAAAAGCATTCACTCACTGGGTCGTATGTTGGTTGGGTTTTGAAGATACAGTAACACTTCTACTTTAGCGATTTATTCTGCACTTTGCGCCTCAGTAATCTCTTATTGATACTGATGCAAGGTATGCCGATATCAAAATGATGCAAATACTTTAGAAGATAATGTTAAACTGTAATAGGTAAAGTAAGTCGCTAAGAAGTGCCACGAACCTCTTGCGCCATCTTTAACACGGGCCCAATCTTTGCCACTGGTCCACACCTACCTCATTTTGATAGCGAGGTTTGCCTAATTTACAATTTTACGGCCGCATCAATAACTCTGTGTGCACGAAGATGTAAGCAGACCCTCAGCATCTGACGGTCAGTTGTTGAATACCTGGAACTGTTAGACGTATTTAGCCTGCATCCCACATTACCCAGTGTAGCCAGGAACGATAAAGAAAACTCACACTAGTTCCATCCTCATCACATGCTTGGGAGATTATTGTAGAAACTTGGGACTTATCCACATTTTTGTACTCTCAGTTTTCATAATACAGCCCTTAGATATGGGTGATTATGAGTGCTTTTCAGGTGTGGTGTGGAATGCATTGGCAATTTAAATGATAATATTGCAAACCCACTGCCATACCACACACACACACACACACACACACACACACACACACACACACACACACACACACACACACACACAGTTTGATTTCCAAGCTAGGCTGTCTTTGAGGTTAGTGTGGGTCTTTTTCAAGTGGAGTATGGAATGTGATGGAAAAATAAAGGATAATAATTATACTTCTGCACGATAAGTTAATCTCTTTTATTTATTCCATTAAAGTTTATACGAGTCCTGGACCAGTCTTTGTGGTAGCATTCTCAGGATAGTCTTACATAACAGGCATTGATTATAGTCTATGGAACAGTAACCTGAGTAATGGATAGCTTGCTACTGGTTGGCACAGTGCAATACTTGAGACGGTATTTTTTTTTTTCGTTTTATGTGTCCGACACTGGCCATTGGCTTCACAGCCTGCTCCCAAGGCTCAGTAGTCCTCTCACATACCATACACCTCCACGTGTCACCGCTTCGGCGTTAACACCCACCGTCCATATTCAATGCATGCTAGGGCTGTCTGATACAGGACTGGTGTATTGGTATTAGCGGGGGTATTTTTACTACGTGTTGACGGGTATTCTGGTAGATCAGTAAAGCCTGCTTTTATGAAATTCAGATCTTAAACTGTTCTCTGTCCCAGCCAGGATATGAACCTGGGTCCATTAACACTGCAACCAACCCCTCTATTGATTCAGCCACCGCCTCCCCCTAATTATATTAGTCAAAATTTTCTACGGGAAACTCTACTCTTTTTTTTTTTCTTTCTTTCTTTTTTTATCGAGGCGAAGATGCACTTGACAGGTTGGTGATGATTGGCTGAATGCAATATAATCTCTTTATTCGTTAGCATTATTAATTGACAACATATATCTGGGGGGGGGGGGGGAATTTGGGTTAGTAAATGTTATCCGGACATGTTGCATTCAGCCAATCATCAACAACCTGTCAAGTGTATCTTCGCCTCATTAAAAAAACTGAGTGATAGAATTATTTTGCACAGTAACGTACACTGTTTTGTGGAATTAGTCTGTGTATAATTGTTTACTACTGTGTGCAACTAGTCTGTGAATTCATGTGTGTACAACTAGTCTGTGTATTCATGTGTGTGCAACTAGCATGGATTAATGTGTATTACTATGTGGAGCTAGCCTACCTGCTTATATTAATGTGTGGCATACTATTTTGTGGAACTAGTCTGTGTATTAATGTGAACTTTTGTACTGAAGTAGTCTGTATATTAATGAGTACTGCCGTGTTGAAGTGGTTTGTGTTCAGTATTAATGAGAATTATTATACTGATATAGCCAGTGCATTAATGTGTATTACTGTATTGTACTAGTCTCTTTGTAAACTTGCAGTGTTCTGTAGACCTAGCTGTCTATTAACTATGTACTAATTGTGTGGGCTTAGCCTGTGTATAATGTGTAGTACTGTGCTGAACTAGTCTGTGTATCAGTATGTAATACTATGTGGAACTAGTCTGTGTATTAATGTGTACTGCTGTGTTGAATTAGTCTGTGTTGTGTAGACGTCGTAGTCTAGTGGGAAGCAGAGCGTGAGCGTTGGCTTCCACCCATGGCACACTGGCCAACGTAAGGAAGGGCATCCAAAAGTTGTATATCACAAAGTGCTACACAATGCAACGCCAAAGCCACTGAAAGAGAGCAGTGCATGGCGTCAAAAATACCTCACCACTCTGCTAAACTGGACTGTATTATGTGTGTATTATTGTGTTGAAATAATCTGTGTAATTATTCTGTACTCTTATGTGAAATTAGTCTATCTATTTCGCCCGTACGAAACTGTCACACTCGTCTTTGGAAGCTGTATTTTCTTCTAGTTGGTACCATTGATATTAAGTGGGTGCTGATGGTGCGTCCTTTCAGATACACTTCCGCACTCTGTCATTTCACGTGATAACAAATACAGACTCATACACAAACATCCAGTTCAACACTGACTTTCAGCCTCACAACAGACACTTCTTTCTGATTCGTACTTCATCATGTGGAGAAGGTCAGTTCATGCAGCAGAACTCAAGCCGACTGATACAACAAAGACGTGATACATTGCTATTCAGGTAATCACTTTAGTATGTAGGTGTCGTATCACACACGCCAGATGTATCCTGGTAGGTCTACGATACTCATTTAAGCTGTTTATGTGTTCCTTAAGGACAACTTGTTTGCAGAGCCGTAGAACACATCTTTCACTGAAGTAACCTATCCTCCCTCAGTGCTTCCTACACGCTTACACGTGTGGAAGCTTCTGGAGTGTCGGGTGAGAACTGCAGGTGATTTTGTGTTGCAGTGGAGGTGTTTATTTGTGAGACTCTGAGTAAGTCATTAGGGAAATATCGGCAGAGTGCGAACATGTATGAACACACTAAAGTACAGTACATACTCGTACCACTACACCCTCTTATGTGGCCGCCTAGAGATGGGATTAAACACAGTCCGGGAGGAGTCTGTAATATTTTTTGTAATGTGTATTATACTCTTCTGTGTAATGGCCTTTGTAATGGGACGGTAATATTCTATGCATTAGTCTTTGTAATGGGTGTTGTACTAGTTGTTGTTATGGTCTTTGCAATGGGTGTTGGACTAGTCTTTGTAATGGATGTTGAGCTAGTCTTTGTAATGATCTTTGTAATGGGCGTTCGACTACTCTTTGTAATGATCTTTGTAATGCGTGTTGGACAAGTCTTTGTAATTGTCTTGTACTGAGTGTTGAACAAGTCCTTGTTATGGTCTTGTGATGGGTGTTGGGCTAATCTTTGCAATGGTCTTTGAAATGGGTGTTGGGCTAGTCTTTGTGATGGTCTTTGAAATGTGTGTTGGGCTATTCTTTGCAATGGTCTTTGAAATGGGTGTTGGGCTATTCTTTGCAATGGTCTTTGAAATGTGTGTTGGGCTAATCTTTGCAATGATCTTTGAAATGGGTGTTGGGCTAGTCTTTGTGATGGTCTTTGAAATGTGTGTTGGGCTATTCTTTGCAATGGTCTTTGAAATGGGTGTTGGGCTATTCTTTGCAATGGTCTTTGAAATGGGTGTTGGGCTAGTCTTTGTGATGGTCTTTGAAATGGGTGTTGGGCTAGTCTTTGTGGGGGTCTTTGAAATGTGTGTTGGGCTGTTCTTTGCAATGGTCTTTGAAATGGGTGTTGGGCTAGTCTTTGCAATTGTCTTTGAAATGTGTGTTGGGCTAGTCTCTGCAATGAGTGTTGGACCAGTCTTTGTAACAGTTTTTGTAATGGGTGTTGGACTAGTCTTTGTAATGGTCTTAGTAATGGATGCTGGGCCCTTTGTATTGGTCTTTTTCATGGGTGTTGGACTAGTCTTTGTAATGGTCTTTGTAATGAGTGTTGGACTAGTCTTTGTAATGGGTGTTGGACTAGTCTTTGTAATGGTCTTTGTAATGGGTGTTGGACTAGTCTTTGTAATGGTCTTTGTAATGGGTGTTGGACTAGTTTTTGTAATGGGTGTTGGACTAGTCTTTGTAACTGTCTTTGTAATGAGTGTTGGACTAGTCTTTGTAACCGCCTTTGTAATGGGTGCTGGACTAGTCTTTGTAATGGGTGCTGGACTAGTCTTTGTAATAAGTGTTGGACTAGTCTTTGTAACTGCCTTTGTAATGAGTGTTGGACTAGTCTTTGTAACTGCCTTTGTAATGGGTGCTGGACTAGTCTTTGTAATGGGTGTTGGACTAGTCTTTGTAACGGGTGCTGGACTAGTCTTTGTAATGGGTGTTGGACTAGTCTTTGTAACTGCCTTTGTAATGGGTGTTGGATTAGTTTTTGTAACTCCCTTTGTAATGGGTGCTGGACTAGTCTTTGTAAGTGTCTTGTATTGGGTGCTGGACTAGTCTTTGTAACTGTCTTTGTAATGGGTGCTGGACTAGTCTTTGTAACTGCCTTTGTAATGGTTCCTGGACTAGTCTTTATAACCGTCTTTGTAATGGGTGTTGGACTAGTCTTTGTAACTGTCTTTGTAATGGGTGTTGAACAAGTCTTTGTAATGGGTGTTGAACTAGTCTTTGTAATTGTCTTTGTAATGGGTGTTGAACCAGTCTTCGTAATGGGTGTTGAACTAGTTTTTGTAATGGCCTTTGTAACGAGTGTTGGCCTAGTCACTGTAATGATCTTTGTAATGGTTGATGAGCTAGTCTTTGTAAGTGGAGTTGGACAGTGTCTGCAGTAATGTGGAATGTAGCTTGTGTGTGTGTGTGTGTGTGTGTGTGTGTGTGTGTGTGTGTGTGTGTGTGTGTGTGTGTGTGTGTGTGTTAAGGATACTGGAATAATCCACTTCTTGCAATTCGGATGGAGAGTGATGTAAGTGTTGTTCTAAATTATCTTTTTATTATGTATATACTGTAAATGTATAAAAATGCCAATATGTATCATTTATATTGATTCCTCTGTATTATGTCATGTAGAACTAGAGCAAAGTGGCCCGAGATCACAACGCCTCGCCCGCGGGGGCTGAATTGGGGTCAAAGTCACTCAGGGTGAAAGGAAATTGGGTTAAATGAAGTTTTATGACTTGATAATAACACTGTTACCAAAATAAATGGCAGTTTCTGAGATTTAAAACTTTATATTTTGATCGACCTTGAGCATGTCCTTTCAAGGTCATTCAAGGTCACATCTTATGATGCCAACAGAATCTCAATATATGACTTCCTATTAGTGATTAATAGTAATCATGTGCCTATCTCTCATCGCATGGCTGATTTAAGTAGTCAAAATAGTGAACTTCATTTTGACCTTTCAAGGCCACCCAAGGTCAAATGTAATGGTGCCAAGAATATCTCCATATATGACCTCCTATTAGTGATTAAGAGTAACCATGGGTCTGTCCTTCACTATTTGCCTCCTATGGCACTTTGAAGAATTTGCTCCCTATCTTTATATTGGGCCCCAAATTTGGGGTCCCCCACTCCCACCCTTACCCCTGGTGGATTTTCACCAAAATCAAATCACTTCCTCAGTTCCACATACCAAACACATGTGTAAAGTTTGAAGATTATCCGTTCATTGGTTCAAGAGTTAATCGATGCATAGTCTCAGAAAAATAAATAAATAAATAAATAAATAAACGCCAACGATCACATACAGCCCTTCTGCAGTGAACTGGGGGTGAGGTGAAAAATATTATGACTCTGCAAGTTATGCATACCCTCGCTTCATGTAAGTTGATAGTGATATGGAAAAAAGTGATTATGTGTTATATAAATGGGTAAGGTTGGTGAAGGGGTGATTACTACTACTACTACTACTACTACTACTACTACTACTACTACTACTACTATTACAACTGCTACTACTACTACTACTACTACTACTACAACTGTTGCTGCTGCTGCTGCCGCTGTTGCACCCGTGTTTCTTGGAGCGAAAGCAGAGTTACGTTTTTTTCGGTGTGTGTGTGTGTGTGTGTGTGTGTGTGTGTGTGTGTGTGTGTGTGTGTGCGTGTGTGTGTGTGTGTGTGTGTGTGTTTTAACACTAACTCAAATAGTTTTGACCCGATTTTAACCAAGCTTGGTGAAAGAGCTGAGAGTTAGCCTGGAAGTGCAGTTTATGAATTTTAGGATAAGTGATCAAAGGTCAAAGTCACAGGGCAAGGTTAGCTTATTTTTATCCGATATAGACCAAAGTTTGTGGAAGGGTTGGATATAAAGCACAAAATAAACGGATTCAATTTTTCAAACAGTCAAAAGTCAAGGTCACAGGGAAAGGCCAAATTCAACTCAAGCAGTTTTCATCTGATATGAACCAAACTTGGTCGAAGTGTTACATGTCAGTCAAGAACGAAAACATTCAGTTTTGAGAAAAACCAGTCACAGGTCAAGGTCACAGAGCAAGGTCAGTGTCCTACCCGTGTCTGTATACGAACAACGTACAAAGCAGTTTTGATATGATATGGATCAAACTTTGAAACATGACCTGAGTTTCATTCAAGAGGTTGACCTACTGTGTTTATAGAACAATAGGTCAAGGTAAAGATCACTTGGCAAAGCCGCTTGAAAAGTTTTTATCTGACACTGACTAAATTTTGTTGAATGGTGCAGGCAAAGGAAGGATAAAGAGATCGACTTTGAGAACAATCAGTCAAAGGTCAAGGTCACAGGGAAAGATCAAAGATGAAAATCGCCCAGCAAATCAACTCAAACACTTTTGATCTTATCTGAATCCAAGTGGTGAAAGGGTTAAGGGTCAGACAAGATTGAAATAGCGGTATTTAAACTCTGAGAGTAAAATATCTAAGGTCAAGGTCACAGGGCAAAGTATAATATTCGTCCCTTAGGTCAGTTGGTGGGCGTGGGTGTTGCACTCTCTAAGTGCTCTTTCTTCTTCTTCTTCTTCTTCTTCTCACTCAAGAGTGAGAGCAGTGGAAATGTGTTACTTGAGAGGAGCATGTGGAGTGACATGGAGGGACAGGTTGACGAATGAAGAAGTGAAGGAACGTTGTGGGGTGGATGTGGATGTGGTTGAGAAGATTAGGAGAAATACACTGAGGTGGTTTGGACATGTGGAGAGAATGGGGAATGAAAGACTGACTAAGAGGGTGTATGTAGGTGAGGTGGAGGGAGGGAGAGGGAGGGGTAGACCGAGGATGAGGTGGAGGGATGGAGTTGAGAGGTATATGAGGGAGGGGGGGTGAGTTGGGGGGAGTGTAGTCAAATGGTTGGTAACAGAGCGACTTGGAGTCGTTTTGTCTGCGGCCACCCTTTGCGGGATTAGTGCGTCGGGATATAGATAGATAGATAGATTATTATTATTATTATTATTATTATTATTATTATTATTATTATCCATCCATCATCCAATCCTACGTTGCCCCATAAGGAGCGTAGGAACCCGGGGCTAGGCAAGTTGGTCCTGACATTTAAGATGAGAGTGACCAGCCTCATTCATCCCTGAGTGGCATTACGTGAGCAGTAAACTCCAACCACTCCTTGGATATAAACCTTCACCGGTTCAATCCGATTGGAGCGCCTTAATTACTCACTAAACCACCAGGCGCCAAAAGTTGGTCATATGGTCGCCACCCAGCGTAGTAAATGGTTTCCTGGTGTACAGGAAACCACTTTGCTTGTCACTCAGTGTAGAGTCACCCACAGGCAGAAGGAAGAGGAATGAATGAAAGAAAGAAAACAGAAGAGGATTGAAGGAAAGAAGGATGGATGAGAGGAAACGCAGAAACCTGAGAGCGGCACTACATCGAGTGAGTGGATGGTGAGCGCCCCCACCTACCACCTTATAATTATTATTATTATTATTATTATTATTATTATTATTATTATCATCATCATCATCAATCCAACAAAACAGGATGGTACCATTTTCGGCAACGCGCCCTGTACCTTTCCTATAGACTCAAACTGTGTGTGTGTGTGTGTGTGTGTGTGTGTGTGTGTGTGTGTGTGTGTGTGTGTGTGTGTGTGTGTTTTAACTCCTCATAGGCTATTTGATGGATATGAATGAATCTTCCCAACTGAGTTCGGCAAGTTATTGGGAAGGTTTATATATATATATATATATATATATATATATATATATATATATATATATATATATATATATATATATATATATATATATATATATATATATATATATATATATATATATATATGATTTTACCATGATTTTAGGGGGGTCAGCCCCCCTCACCAAATAAAAAATTGTCAGAAGTAGTGAATGGATGACAGATATGGCTTTGATACCTTTGTACAAGTTGTACAATGGACTCACATTCGTGATGCGACATTTGAGGAGCGTGACCATCCCCCATGCCCCCCCCCCTGCCAATGATTCTTGGGGGTCAGCCCCCTCCTTAAAATAAAAATGATCAGAAATAAGAGAAAGTGAGAACACGGATTCAGACGAAACTTCTCAGGTCGGTTTTTCTTGTTCTTTGATAATGTCTTCCACTATCTAAAGTTTATCATTATTTTTCCTAAGTGGTAGGTGGGGGCGCCCACCATCCACTCACTCGATGTAGTGCTGCCCTCGGGTGTCTGTCCTTTCCTTTCCTCCTTCCTTCTTTCCTTCCTTCCTCTTCTGTCGTTCTTTACTTCATTCTTTCCTCGTCCTTCTGCCTCCGGGTGACTTTACACCCCCTCTTCTATTTGTCTTTCCTTCATTCTTTCCTCTTCCTTCTGCCTATGGGTGACCCTACACTGAGTGACAAGCCAAATGGTTTCCTTTACACCAGGAAACCATTTGCTACGCTAGGTGGTAACCATATAACCAACTTCTTGCGCCTGGTGGTTTAGTGAGAAATTATGGCGCTCCAATCGGATTGAAACGGTGAAGGTTTATATCCAAGGGATGGTTGGGGCGTATTGTTCACGTAATGCCACTCAGGGATGAGTGAGGCTGGTCACTCTCATCTTAAATGTCAGGACCAACTTGCCTAGCCCCGGGCTCCTACGCTTCTAACGGGGCAACGTAGGATTGGATGATGGATGGATGGATGGAAGTTTTCTTAGAGGGGTCAACCCCCTCGCCAAGTGAAATATTCTCAGAAGTAATATACGGAGGGCAGATATGGCTCTGATATCTTAGCACAAGCTGTACAATGAACTCACGTCCATAATGCGATACTCGGGGAATTTTGATCCAACCCAGTGATTCTGGGGATGTCAACCTCTCTCGAAAATGAAAACTACCAGAACTAGGAGAGAGATTTGAATGAAACTTCCCAGGTGAGTTAGTCTGGTTACTCCGAAGGTCTTCCACTATGTACAGTTTTCTTCCCACGATTGTAGGATCGCCAACCCCTCTTACGAAATTTAGCATTCTCAGAAATAACGAAAGAGGCAAAATATGGCTTCAAATTCTTAGTACCTGTTGCACAATGCGATATATAGGAAGTGTGACCACCCAGTGATTCTTGTGGGTCAGCCCCCTCCCAAAAATATAGATGATCAGAGACAGGAGTGCAGGCACACAGATTTAAAAGATATCGGCATACATATCGCAGGACTGGGTATGTAATTTCCATGTTTTCCTTGAATGCATAGGAAGAAACTGCACATCTATATTATTATTATTATTATTATTATTATTATTATTATTATTATTATTATCATTATTATTATTATTATTGTTATTATTATCATTATTATTATTATTATTATTATTATTATTATTATTATTTCAACAACGGGATAGGAATAGCGTAGTAGGTGAGGTAGTCCACCATCCATTCACTTGATGTGGTGCTGCCCTTAAGTGACTACACTGAGCAAACGATTCGTTGGGTTTATCATATAACCATGGGACTCCTGGTGGTGTAGTGGAATAAGGCCCTCCAACAGGATGATTCCGTTAGAGTCTATATCCGAGGGAAGGTACGGGATTCTTGCCTATATAGTGCCATTCAGGGACGAGCGAGCTGGTAACCCTCACTTTAAATGTCGGGACTGAGTAGCCTAACCCCAGGCTCCTGAACACCTGATGGGACGAAAAGAAATGGACAGGCAGACAAGAGTGAAATGAAGAGGTGGGCCGCATCCCGGGTTCAGTGACGGAGCAGGTGATGCACGCACCTTCATGATCCAGCCACCAGGCGTAAATGGCAGAGAAGTGCGATCAGAAATGTCTCGCCGTGAAATAACGATACTGGTGACATTTACGAATATGAATATATATACTCATATCATCGTATACTCATTGCATAAAAAATGTTAACTTTTTTTTTTTTATGTCTCCGACTCCGGGCAAAGGCGTCTGAGTCTATCCCAAGGCCCAGTAGTCCTGCTACACACCTCCACATGTCACTACTTCGGCGCTAACACCCACAGTCCATATTGAATACATGGTAGGGCTGTCTCATACAGGACTGATGTACTGATATTAGTGGGGGTATTTTTACAAGTCAATGGTTAGACCAATTTTAATTTACGGGCATGAGTCATGGTACAGTACAATTGCAACAGATCAGAAAGTATTAGGATTTGAGAATAAAATACTGAGAAGGATTCTTGGGGTAAAGTGGCAAGACAGAGTTACAAATGCAAGAGTAAGGGATATTACGAGAGTGGAACCAGTTAATGAATATATGAGACTGTCTCGCTGGAAGTGGCTGGTGCACATATACAGAAAAGAAGGTAGTTTAATACAGGATGTGCCAGAGTGGACTGCTAGAGGAAGAAGAGGTAGAGGTAGGCCGAGGGAAACCTGGTTGAGGACAATGAAAAAAGAAGCAGGAGAGGAGTGTTGGTGGGACCTGAAGGAGATGGCAAGAGACAAATATTGGTGGAGAGAGTTCATTTAGGCCCTATGCATCCCGTGGGGTGCCACAGGAAATTATATATATAGATATTTATATATATATATATATATATATATATATATATATATATATATATATATATGAGCCTCAGTGGTAAAGTGTGCGCTTTCGTACACTGAAGAACGAGGGTTCGCGCCCCGCCAAGGTAATATAATTTGGGAGCGTTCTTGTGGCCACGTACTGCATCGGCGGACACAAAAGGGTGCTGTGGTTGAACCAGTGTCGCATACAATAAAGTATGCTTGCACCCAGTCGGTTTGCGCGGGCCGATTGCACTTGGTTCACAGACTATACACACATCCAAAGCCACTCCAACACAACAATTACACTTACAAGCACTTTCACCCTACATACAATCTCTACCAGACAGCCTAAGCCACTTGGTAGAGATACATTGGCTGTATCGTCCCCACCTCGGTTGGGATAGGCCGGTCCAGCAGTGGACACTCAAACGGCTGATCAGACGAGATGATATATATATATTGTTACATAGCCTATGATTTCATCACCCTTTGTGTAATTTTAACGCACAGTATGCTGCATGTTTGATCACGAGCGTGTTCTGCCTCAGTCCCCCCCTTCTACCGTTATAGTAGAGTAAGTCGTTCTCTCTGTTATTCAGAGCGGGATTTTCAGCTCTTTGTCCCCATGGCTTCATTTGCGCGTCCTTCTTACAAGTTGTATCAAGCTCTCCTGGCCCCTATATAATGAGCTCAGTCTCTGCATCATTGCCACTTAGATCTGCTCCTCATTTTGTTCACATCTCTGTCCTCCCCTGTACAGATATTATTATTGTGAGTGCTCAAGAAATCTCCAAACATCTAGCAGCTGTGTGTAATTTGAGTATAAGTGTTACTGCATTTTTTCTTGTACTGTGTAGCATAAGGTTAATTCTTAGGCCTAGTGAGGTTTTTGATTAATGTTGGGTTTTATGTCAGTCATTTTTGATAATATTTTGTATCTGTAATAATTTATCTTGCATTAGCTGAGCATTACCCTGTGTATTTTCATTTTATCAGGGCTGACTTAGATAAATTTACTCTTGCTAACTTCGTGTTAATAGAGGCTATTGCAGTTAACCATATATTTAACCTGTTTTTTGCCATTACATTATCCTTATGAGTCCTGAATGTTTTGTTGTTAGTTTGAGCATTAAACTTTAACTTGTAATTTTACCTAACTCTTTTGTTTTGAACCTGGAACTTTACGGGACAGTAGTGACTCTTAGTATTCTCACTTAAAGTGTACGTTATCTTTCTCTGTTCCGTAACATAAATTTGGCGACCTCATATCAGGATATTCAGGATATTATCATAAGGATATTGCTTGATATTTTGTGACTGTTACTTATTAATTATGTCTACTATTACTACACTTGATGAAGCCAAAGATTTTTTGTCAAATGTGCAAACAGTGTTGGATGTAGAAAACAGAACAAAGAATGAACTTAAGCTTGTTGCTCAACAATTGGGAATTGCTGTTCGCTCTCATCATTCTAAAGATCAAATTGTTGACATGATTAATGAAAGCTTGTTTAATGTAACTCCTCCAAATGAGCAAACGCAGATTGAATTAGCTAAGTTACAGCTAGCCCTGCAGGAGGCAAAAGCTAAGGAGGCTGAATTTCAGGCAAATGCTCGTATTCAGGAGGCACAGATACAGGCACAAATTGAACTTGCCAGGATTCAGGCAGACCATGAGTATCGCATGAAACAAGGTGGAACTGGATCATCTAGCTCTGATGATTCTGATGTGGCTAAAAATGAATATGATTTAACAAAGTATTTTCAGTTGTTTGAGAGGGTAGCTACAGGTTTTAATTGGCCTAAGGAGTATTGGCCAGTACTCCTTCAAACTGTTCTCACCGGTAAAGCTCAAGTAACTTATGCATCTTTGCCTCAGGATCAATGTGATAATTATGATGTAGTTAAGAGCTTGATTCTCAAGGCCTATGAGCTTGTTCCTGAAGCCTATAGAGTAAAATTTAGGACAACTTATAAGCAAGATAAGCAATCCCATGTTGAGTATGCAAAAATCAAAGAAGATCTGTTAGAGCAGTGGTTAAATTCTAAGAATGTGGATTCTGATTTTGACAAATTTAAGCAGATGATTTTGCTGGAGGACTTCGAAAGGTGTATTAGTAAAGATGTAAGCCTATATCTTGATGAGAAAAGAATAGATAATTTGTCTGATGCTGCAGTTTTAGCTGATGAATATGTTCTCACTCACAAGAGATATTCTAAAGAAAAAGGGAAAGCTGAGAGTAAGTACGTTGCCTCTACTCAGAGTACAGGTAACAGGAAAGAGAATAAAGATGATGTTTCTCAGGAAGTACGAGTAAATACCAGCTTCACCTCTAGATTTCAGAAAAGTAAATGTACTTATTGTAGTAAGCTTGGTCATACTACGGAGAGATGTTTCAGGAGACAGCGTGATGTGAACAAAAAGGAGTCTTTAAATATTCAGTCAATTGGTCTAGTGTCCACTCTTGAGAGTTCCCAGAATTCTTTAACTGAGTTAACTGAACCTGCTTTGAGGGGTAACTTAAATTCTCATGATGGAGCTCCTCTTTTGAGCAGTAACGTGGGTGACACTCTCAAGAGTTCATGTGCTAATTTCCTGTCTGATGGTTTTGTCAGTCCTCTGGACAGTAATGACAGGAAATCAGTTCAAATATATTGTGATACAGGTGCTTGCCAATCCCTTATGCTGACCAGTGTTCTAGGCTCTAATGTTAATTCCTCTGATGAAACTGTAATCTTACAAGGTGTAGGGAATAATTACTTCTCTGTCCCTCTGTGCAGAGTGAATGTAGAGTCTGGTTTTGTTAATGGTTCCGTTATGGTTGGGTTGGTTGAGACACTCCCAATGTCAGGTGTAACTTTCTTACTTGGAAATGATATTGGTGGAAGTCAAGTGTGTCCAGCTCCTCAGTTGTCTGGTGAGCCAGTGGCTGCGACCCAGGATTGTGATGTCCCTGATGTGTTCCCTGCATGTGCTGTCACTAGGGCTAAGTCTAAAGTTACTGGTGATTTA
Source organism: Coenobita brevimanus (assembly GCF_032717465.1). Lineage (NCBI taxonomy): Eukaryota > Metazoa > Arthropoda > Malacostraca > Decapoda > Coenobitidae > Coenobita > Coenobita brevimanus. Next base: position 22,079,071 of record NC_137019.1, on the reverse strand, counting down.
GAGGATAATGATGATGATGATGTTATCCTAGCTGACACTTTTCTTGCTAATTTGGACCACTCACCAGATGAGGCAGTACCCCGTAGTGTTGATAATTTGTCTCGTCAAGAGTTGGTTGAGTTGCAGGTTGCTGACCCTGAGTTGAAAGGTCTAGCTAACTCTGCTTACAGTGAAGAAGAGTCAGCCGGTGCTTCTACTTGTTATTATGTAAAGTCAGGAGTACTTATGAGGAAGTGGAGACCCCCCAGCAGCATCAGCCGACTGTGAATGGGAGGTTGTACATCAAGTTGTCATCCCTCGTGTTTGTAGGCAGGATATCATTAGAGTGGCTCATGATTCCAGTTTGGCAGGACACCTTTGAGTGAGGAAGACTGTGGCACGCATTTTGAAACACTTCTACTGGCCAGGTATCTTCAGGGATGTTTCCTGGTATTGTAAGTCTTGTCACACCTGTCAAGTTGTGGGGAAGTGTAATCAGACTGAAAAGGTTGCACCTCTAGTTCCCATTCCTCCTTTTGAGGCGCCTTTCACCCGTGTGTTGGTGGATATTGTGGGCCCTCTTCCTAAGACTTCTTCAGGATTTTCTTATGTGTTGACCATGATTGATATGGCTACTCGTTATCCTGAAGCCATTCCACTTAGAAACATCTCAGCAAAGAACGTGGTTAAGGAAATGCTAGGGTTCTTCACAAAGTTTGGTCTGCCCAAGGAGGTACAGTCAGACCGGGGAAGTAATTTCATGTCGAATGTTTTCAAGCAGTCTCTGAAAGAGTTGGGCATCTCCCAGATCACGTCTTCAGCTTACCATCCCCAGACCCAAGGAGCGTTGGAGAGATATCATCAAACACTCAAATCGATGCTCAAGAAATACTGTTTGGAACATCAGAAAGACTGGGATAAAGGTCTTCCATTCGTCGTATTTGCCGCAAGAGAATCTCCAAATGAATCACTGGGCTTCTCACCTTTTGAACTACTGTTTGGCCATGAAGTAAGAGGACCCCTTAAGCTACTCAAGGAATGCTGGCTGTCGGAGGAAGATGACGTCAACCTGCTGGAGTATGTGATGAATTTCAAAGAACGGCTGTCCACTGCTTTACAGCTGGCGAGAGAGAATTTAGGAGCTGCTCAGGAGAAGATGAAGACTTGGTATGATAAGAAGTCCAGGTTACGCCACGTTCAGCCAGGAGATCAGGTGTTGATTCTGCTACCAGTTCATGGGCAACCTCTTCAAGCCAAGTTTAGTGGTCCTTATTTCGTGGAGAAGAAACTCAGTGATGTCAACTATGTCATCGCCACACCAGATCGTAGAAAGAACAAGCAACTATGTCACATCAACATGCTAAAGTTATATCACAGGCGGGACGAAAATAACCCAGTCTGCACTGTAGCTGTTCCACCAGAGTCTGCAAGTGAAGCTCTCCCATGCAGTATGAGCCTGAGTGATAGTTTGGGGAAGAATCCTGATATCATGAATGATCTCCAGACTAAGCTTTCTCATCTACCTCCCGAGGAGAGGCAGGAGTTTTCGGCATTACTGCAGGAGTACCCGCAAGTGTTCCGTGCTACTCCAGGAAGAACCACTGTGTTGATGCATGATGTCGATGTTGGAGACGCAAAGCCAATTAAATTGCCTCCTTACCGTGTGAACCCAGTGAAAGTTCCTCTCATCGAGAAGGAGCTTGGCTACCTGTTGGACCACAAAATGATTGAGCCCTGTCAGAGCGAGTGGAGTTCTCCCGTCACTTTAGTCCCTAAGCCAGGTGGGTCACAGCAGCTTTGCATTGACTACAGACGTGTTAATCAGATAACCAAAACAGACACTTACCCTCTCCCTCGTGTGGAAGATTGCATAGACAAGATCGGAAAGGCTAGGTACATAAGTAAGTTTGATTTGTTAAAGGGATACTGGCAAGTACCTATGACTGAACGTGCTAGGGAGATCTCATGTTTTGTAACACTAGGAAAGACTTTTGCATGTTCTGTAATGCCAGATACAGATTGTTTTAGAGTAATAAGAAATTTCCTTTGTAAATTTCTTTTTTCTTTGTGGGGAGGTGTTACATAGCCTATGATTTCATCACCCTTTGTGTAATTTTAACGCACAGTATGCTGCATGTTTGATCACGAGCGTGTTCTGCCTCAGTCCCCCCTTTCTACCGTTATAGTAGAGTAAGTCGTTCTCTCTGTTATTCAGAGCGGGATTTTCAGCTCTTTGTCCCCATGGCTTCATTTGCGCGTCCTTCTTACAAGTTGTATCAAGCTCTCCTGGCCCCTATATAATGAGCTCAGTCTCTGCATCATTGCCACTTAGATCTGCTCCTCATTTTGTTCACATCTCTGTCCTCCCCTGTACAGATATTATTATTGTGAGTGCTCAAGAAATCTCCAAACATCTAGCAGCTGTGTGTAATTTGAGTATAAGTGTTACTGCATTTTTTCTTGTACTGTGTAGCATAAGGTTAATTCTTAGGCCTAGTGAGGTTTTTGATTAATGTTGGGTTTTATGTCAGTCATTTTTGATAATATTTTGTATCTGTAATAATTTATCTTGCATTAGCTGAGCATTACCCGGTGCATTTTCATTTTATCAGGGCTGACTTAGATAAATTTACTCTTGCTAACTTCGTGTTAATAGAGGCTATTGCAGTTAACCATATATTTAACCTGTTTTTTGCCATTACATTATCCTTATGAGTCCTGAATGTTTTGTTGTTAGTTTGAGCATTAAACTTTAACTTGTAATTTTACCTAACTCTTTTGTTTTGAACCTGGAACTTTACGGGACAGTAGTGACTCTTAGTATTCTCACTTAAAGTGTACGTTATCTTTCTCTGTTCCGTAACAATATATATATATATATATATATATATATATATATATATATATATATATATATATATATATATATATATATATATATATATATATATATATATAATTATTACTTACACGCATATTCATACATCTCACTCTCTCTCTCTCTCTCTCTCTCTCTCTCTCTCACACACACACACACACACACACACATCCTTGTCGAGACACACATACAGTGGTACGTCCAGACAATGTTTATAACCTGACCTACACACTGGCCACGCCGTGTTTACCCTCACTCTCAGTCTCACTCACTCTGTCTCCCTCTCGCCCTCCCTCCCTCCCTCTACTCCCTTTTTCTCAATGCGTTTTCTTCCTCCCTTCGTCTCTCAGTTCTCTCTCTTCTTCCTTTCTCTGTTTACCTTTTTTACCTCACCTTCTCTGCTTCGCTTACTCCTCTCCCTCTACTCTATCTCTTCTTCCTATACTTTCCTACCTACTCACCTAACTATCTACTTACCCATCTCCCATTCGTTATTTTCCTCTCCTATTTCTCGCTGTGTGTCATGTCTCATTCCCTTTCCTTCTTTTTTTTCCCAGGCACCCTTTGTCCCTTGCTCATCTTCCCTCCCACTCTTTCCTTCTCTCTTTCACCTTCTTTCCATCCTTTCCTCCTTCCATTTTCCCCCTTTATATCTTTTTCATTATCATTTTTTCCTGTTTTC